>NW_016107346.1:203729-268174 GCF_001604975.1 Cebus imitator
GTTTTCATCCTTTTTGCACTGGTTTCTTCCCATCTTTGTGGATTTATCCACCTGTCGTCTTTGTAGTTGCTGGCTTTCAGATTGGGTCTCTGAGTGGACGTTCTGTTTGTTGATGATGAGGTTATTTCTGTTTCTTGGTTTTCCTTCTGACAGTCTGGCCCCTCTGCTGTAGGTCTGCTGAGGTCCACTCCAGGCCCTGCTTGCCTGGGGATCACCTGCAGCAGCCTCTGCACTTTCACTGGTAGCTGCAATCCTGAGCTATTCCTAAATGGCCATCTTGGATCCCGCCAGCTTTATTTATTTATAATTTTTTTTCTGAGACAGAGTTTTTCTCTGTTGCTCAGGCTGGAGTGCAGTGGTGCAGGATCAGCTCACTGCAACTCCTTCTGGGTTCAAATGATTCTCATGCCTCAGCCATCCAAGTAGCTGGGACTACAGGCATGTGCCCCTACACCCAGTTAATTTTGTATTTTTAGTAGAGACAGGCTTTCACCATGTTGATGAGGCTGGTCTCGAACTCCTGACCTCAAGTGATCCACCCACCTTGGCCTCCCAAAGTAAGCTTTAATTGATTCATTAATTATTTATTAAACTCTTTGTTAAAACGTATGGCACACATATGTACATTAGCCTTGGCCTACGTAGGATCAAAATCACCAATATCACTTCTTTCACCTCCTCATTTGTCCTTCTGGAAGGTCTTCAGGGGCAATAATACTCATGGAGTTGTCATTTCCTATGATGATAATGATTTCTTCTGGAATACCTCCTGAAGGACATGCCTGAGGCTGTTTTATAGTTAACTTTTTAAAAAAATAAATAGGAGTACACTCTAAAATAGCAATACAAGTATAGTTTAATAAATACATAAACTAATAACACTTATCATTATCAAATATTATATACTGTATATAATTGTATGTGCTAGATTTTTATATGACTGGCAGCACAGTATGTTTGTTTACATCAGCATCATCACAAATGAGTAATGCACTGTGCTGTGATGTTAGAATGGCTCTGACATCATTAGGTAATAGAAATTTTTCAGCTTCATTATAATCTTACGGGACCACTGTTGTAAATGCAGATTGTCATTGACTGAAACATCGTTGAGTGGCACATGACTATATATCTATGTATATATGTGTATGATATTGACTTATGAAATTATGGAGCTGGAAAATTTCACACCTGCTGTCTGATAGCTGGAGGCTCAAGAAAGCTGGTGGTGTTATTCATAGACCTGAGAACCAGAGAGCCAGCTATGTACTTCCAGTTCCATTCTGGAGGTCCGGGAACCAGGAGAGCTAAGGGCAGGGAAAGACCAAGTCCCAGCTCAAGCAGTCAGGCTGAGAGAGAGTGAATTCAATCACCCTCTGCCTTTGTGTTCCATTCAGGCCCTTAATGGAATAGATAAAGCCTGTCCACATTGGAGAGGGCAATCTGCTTTACTCAGTCCACCAATTTAAATGCCAACCTCCTCTGGAAGTATCTTCACAGACACAGTGGAAAAGAATTCTTAACCTCTTATCCAGGTATCCCTAACCTGTTATCTGGGTAGCCCATGGCCCAGTCAAGTTGACAGTAAAAACATTACCTATCCTGTCTGCCAATACTAAATAGGGAAGCTACAGCTTAAAGTTTATTTCCTCATTCAAACTTCAATGACTATAGATTTTTCCATCCACTCATTTACCTCATGGATAAAGGTTAACACAACTTAGTGTCCAAAACAGAAAGAATGTTTATGACTGTCTATTGTGAGCTATCTATGGATCCTCAAATATACCTCTTACCATGACTTATGCTTTCGCAAGAGATGTTGGTTTTGAGAATATTAAGTCTACTCCCTGTGAAATTCACATATACACTTAAAATTTAGACTCTTGTATTTCCTAATGGACACTAAATTTGGGAAAGACATATTGCTATTTTTAAAAAATAAGTTTGAAAAAAGAAGTGTAAAACTAACTTAAAAAATGCTTTTTCCTTACACCAAAATTGCTTTTTTGTATTTGTGCAGAGATACTCAAACTGTGTTCCATGGAGTATCCAGGACATGTGTGAAGGGTTCTGGGGGTGACAGTTGGAAGGAGCTGGGAGTACATGCAGCCTCATAAGTCCTTATCTGCTTCCCATGGCCACTCTTCTTGAACTTCTTTGTATTTGGGGCTCTATGTAAACTTTCATTTGCAAAAAAGGATTCTACTATTCACAGAGTTTGGAAACCACTGAGGTATGAAAGGGTTAAGAGAAAGAGATTTGCAAAGAGCTAAAAATAGACTTACCATTGGATCCAGCAATCTCACTACTGGACATCTACCCAAAGGAAAATAAAGCTTTACATACACACACACACACACACACACACACACACACACAATTACATATATATGTATATATATACACACATATATATTACATATATGTATGTTATATATATGTTATATATGTAATATATGTGTGTGTGTGTGTGTGTGTGTGTGTGTGTGTGTATATATAAAAGACACCTGCACTCAAATGATTATCACAGCACTGCTTACAATAGCAAAAATCATGGCATCAAATGTCCATCAATGGGTGATTGGATAAAGAGAATGTGGTACCTATATGCCATGGCATACTATGTGGCCATAAAAAAGAATGAAATCATGTCTTTTGCAGCAACATAAATGAAACCGGAGGCCCTAGTTTTCTGAAATAACTCAGAAACAGGAAGTCAAATATCACATGTGTCACTTATAAGTGGAAGCTAAATAACATGAACATACAGATATATAGAGTGGAATGAGACACTGGAGACTCGAAAAAGTGGGAGGGTAGGACAGGGATGAAGGATGAGGGATGAGCAATTACCTATTGAGCACAATACAATATACATTATTTGGGTAATGGGTACACTAAAAGGCCAGATTTTACCACTATGCAATGTATCCCCATATAACAGAATTGCCCTTACCCTTGTACTTCTAACTCCATAAGTTTTGTTTTGTTTTGTTTTTAAAGAGAGAAATATATTTCTCCTAGTCACTGAAAGGTGGAGGGAGCAGGTTAGGCTGCCCTTTGCCATTGGGTTTCAGTTAGTTTCATTTTTTTTTCTCTAAGTTATGAATTCTTAGTATCTAAAATATCTATATTAATTCCTCAATTTAAAAATATGCCCAGATTTATATATGTGCGTGTGTGTGTGTGTGTGTATATATACACACACACACACACACACACACACACACACATACACATATATATATATATACACATATTTGACTTTTTCTGAGACAGGGTCTCACTCTGTCACCCAGGCTAGAGTGCAGTGGCATGATCTAGGCTCAACCTCTACCTTCTGAACTCAAGTGATCCTCTTACCTCAGCCTCCCCAAGTAGCTGGGACTATAGGTGCACACCACCACGCCCAGATAAATTTTGTATTATTATTATTAATTTTTCCCATTTCTTTATTTTATTGCATTTTAGGTTTTGGGGTACATGTGAAGAACATGCAAGATTGTTGCATAGGTACACACGTGGCAGTGTGATTTGCTGCTTTCCTCACCATCACCTACATCTGGCATCTCTCCCCTTGCTATCTCTCCCCAGCTCCCCACCCCCTACTATCCCTCCCCTATTTCCCCCCAACTGACCCCAGTGTGTAGTGCTCCCCTCCCTGTGTCCATGTGTTCTCATTGTTCAACACCCGCCTATGAGTGAGAACATGCGGTGTTTGATCTGCTCTTCTGTCAGTTTGCTGAGAATGATGGTTTCCAGGTTCATCCATGTCCCTACAAAGGACACAAACTCATCGTTTTTGATGGCTGCATAATATTCCATGGTGTATATGTGCCACATTTTCCCTGTCCAGTCTATCATTGATGGGCATTTGGGTTGGTTCCAGGTCTTTGCTATTGTAAACAGTGCTGCAATGAACATTCGTGTGCAAATGTCCTTATAGTAGAATGATTTATAATCCTTTGGATATATACCCAGTAATGGGATTGCTGGGTCAAATGGAATTTCTATTTCTAGGTCCTTGAGGAATCGCCACACTGTCTTCCACAATGGTTGAATTATAAATTTTGTATTATTATGTAGAGTCAGGGTCTCACTATGTTGCCCAGGCTGGGCTTGAATGACAGGGCTCAAGGTATCTACCCACCTCAGTCCCCCAAAATGTTGGGATTACAGGTATGAGCCACTGTGCCCAGCCTCAAGTGTATATTACTTGAACAAATCTGACATTTCAGATTTCCCTCAAGTGATCTTGTCCGTTAAGACAAACACTAAAAAAGTTCATTCTCCTCAAATAATTTGGGTGTGGAAATTTCCCATGGCTTAGACTGTCAGGTTGGCTTCTCAGTTCTTACTCTACTTTTATTTATTTATTTATTTGCATGTAGCAAAAGGTCTTCTGCTCTTTTTAAAAGGTAAAGACAGACCAGGTGTGGTGACTCACACCTGTAATCCCAGCACTTTGGGAGGCCGAGGCAGGAGGACTATTTGAGCCCAAGAGTTTGAGACCAGCCTTGGCAACATTAAATAGAAATAAGAAAAAGAAAAGAATTTATTTTTTTTTTGAAAGGTGAAGGTATTGCCTTAAAAACTCCTGAGATAAGACCCAGTGGTCTATTTATAGCTACCCTGAGCTCACTTGCTCAGGGCTGACCAAACATCTCAGCTTTGAGTGAGCACAATGTCTCCTCTCTGTGTTTAGATGGTTTTTCGTGTGCTTGGCTCTGAATTTGAGGTCAACCAGGTGCTGGAAATGTTTGGTTGACGTTGTGTTGCACATGGCCTGACTTCAGCCTGACAACATCAGTCCTGGCTATATATGCCACCGATGGCAGTATTCATTTCATTCCTCTTCCATATTTGGATGCTTGGCACTCTCGCGGTTTACCCTGCACATATACACAACAACCAATGGACTTCTCTGGCTCCTTTCACAGTGCTGTGGCTGGGCTCTGGAATATAGAGAACCACTGGGTGACCTTACAATGAAAAATGCAAAACCCTCCAAATGACGCTGAGCTCATTAGCAGCTTTTCTCCTCAGGTCCCCTGCACATTGCAGACTTCTTAGTAGGCAGAGAAACAAGGTAGGATCAGAATGAGGTCCTGAGTCAGGCCCCAAATTATTGCTGAGTTTTGTTCCTGGCAGAAAAGTCCTATTCCTGACCCTAAGCATCAACTTGCAAATTGGCCTTCAGAGTTCTCAATGGCTCAAGAGAGACCAAACACTGCAGTTAAGCCTGGGCCAGGCATTCAATTATCCTGTTTCTTTTCCACTGCTCTGGTGGCTCTGGATTGAAGGGAATCCCTGTGCAGCCACAGAGGGCAGCCCTATCTTAATTGCTCTGCTCAGAGGGACAAGCTGCCATTTGAGTCTTGATTTTTTTTTTTTCAAATAAGTTACTTTTAAAGCAGTCTTTAAACGATTCTTAACAGTCTTGCAAGCTGTGAAGGTAGATCCTTCTTTCTTCACATGTGGGGAAGAGAACAGGGAAGACCCTTGTAAGGACCAGTGGTTTATGTCTGGACTTTGAAGTATGCATTCATTCATTCAACAGATATTTATTGAGGACACAATATGGGCCAAGAACTTATCTAGGCCCATCAGGGTATTCATCAGCAAACAAAACAAAGCTCCCATACTCCTGGCACCTGCATTTTGGCCATTAAATGTATTAAGACTCACTCAGAAGGAAACAGTGACCATTGCCACACACTGATTCCCTAGTACTGTGAAACCAGCACCATGCCTGCCTTGCTCAGGGTCCAGCACACATTCATGTTCACCACAGCACACAGCCAAGCTTGCTGGAATCTCCAACAGCTTACAGTTCCTCACAGCTTCGTAGATGAAGGTGACCCATGCCCAGGTATCAGGGGCTTCACCAGGACACCTCGAGCAGCTGACATTTGTCCCTTCTCCCACCGCCTGGCTTTGGTATGTTGTGGAGGACAACTTGGTGCCAAGTTTCATAGATCTTCTGTTAATTTTTCAGCATTGGGGTTGATGTTTGTCTAAAAACAAAAAACCTAATTTTTAAAAATGGACCAAGAGGCCAGGTGTGATGACTCACACCTGTAATTCCAGCACTTTGGAAGGCTGAGGCAGGCGGATCACCTGAGGTCGGGAGTTTGAGACCAGCCTGGCCAACCATTGTGAAACCCTGTCTCTACTAAAATATAAAAATTAGCTGGGCATGGTGGCAGGTGCCTATAATCCCAGCTACTTGGAAGGCTGAGGCAGGAGAATCACTTGAACCTAGGAGGTGAAGGTTGCAGTGAGCCAAGATCATGCCACTGTACACCAGCCTGGGCAACAGAGCAAGACACCATCTCAAAAAAAAAAAAAAAAAAGAGGGGGTGCTAAGAACCTGAACAGACAATTCTCAAAAGAAACTACATTAACGGTCAACAGCAATATTTTAAAAAGTGCTCAATGTCACAAATCATCAGGAAAATGCAAATCAAAACCACAATGAGATGCCACTTCATACTTGTTAGGATGACTATTATCAAAGGCCTATAAGATAACAAGTGTTGGTGAGGATATGCAGAAAAGGCAACCCTTGTACACTATTGGTGGGAATGTCAACTGCTATAGCCATTATGGAAAACAATTTGGAGATTTCTTAAAAAATGAAAAAGAAACTGTCATAAGATCCAGCAATCCCACTTCTGGGTATGCATCCATAGAAAAGGAAATCAGCATATCAAAGTGACGCTGATACTCCCATGTCACTGCAGGATTATTCGCTATAGCTAAGAAAAGGAATCGGCCTAAGTGTCCATTGATCGATGAATTTATAAAGCAAATGTTGTATACATATACACACAAATTAAATATTATTCAGCCCTATAAAGAAGGAAATTGTGCTATTTGCAAAAACATGGGTGAAACTGGAGAACATTATACTAGGTAAAGTAAGCCAGGCTCAGACAGACAAATACCACATATCTCATTTATATGGAATCTAAAATAGCGAAATTTATTGAAGTAGAGAGTAGAATAATGGTTGCCAGGGGCTGGGAGGGACGAGGAAAAGGGATGATGTTGGTCAAAGCATACAAAATTTCAGTTATGCAAGATGAACACATTCTGAAGATCAAACATACTGCATGGTGACAATTGCAATACGGTATTGTATACTTGAAATTTGCAAAGACTGTCAATCTTAAGTGTTTTCACCACAAAAAGGAGAAAAAGAAAAAATATAACTATAGGAGGTGATAGATATGATGTAGTTATTTCATAATGTATCCTCTTCAAAACATCAAGTTTTATATTTTAAATGTATATTTTTATTTGTTAATTATACATCAATAAAGCTGAAAAACTTCTATCATCTATCTACCTATCATTTACCTATCATCTATCTATCTATCTATCTATCTATCTATCTATCTATCTATCTATCTGTCTATCTCCTACCTACCTATCATCTTCCTCCCATCTTACATGCTGTTCTCATAATGTGACAATCACTCCTCCTGCTGAAAGTTGGAACAACATTCTCTTCCCTTGAACCTGGGTAGGGGTGGGGGGAGGGCTTGCTACCACAACAGATCATGGTGGAAGTGATGCTGTGTGACTTCTGAGGCCTGGTCCTCAAAAGTGATAAAGCTTTTACTTTCTCTCTCTCTCTCTCTCGTTCTCTCATTGTCCATGAGACTTGGGAGCTCTGTGTAAGAAGACTGCCTGCAACTGCCAAGTTTGTTAGACCTTGTGGGGGACTACACGTAGACAGGGCGAGTTGCTCCAGCCCATACTTGTCTGAGATGACCCCAGTCTCAGTCACCACCTGACTGCAATGTCATGAGAGACCCTGAGGTAGAACTGCCCAGCTGAGCAACTCCTAAATTTCTGTCTCAAAGAAATCATGAGGTAATCAGTGATTATTGTTTTAAGCCACAAAGTTTTGGGGTGGCTTGTAACATAGCAATGGATAAATAATGCAGAAAGTTTCATAGTCAATAAGCATGTGGTCCTTAGAAATTGGTTTACAGCCCACTTTGGTTGAATGTCTGAGATTCAAACATTCAAAAATAATATTTAACTTTTATTGTGAACTTGGGATGTATCCAGCAGGCTCTGTTTTAAGTGCTTTGGATCAATTAACTCATTCAATTGTGGCAACTCCAGATCTCAATGGGAAGTAGGTGTAAAAAGGAAGCTCAGAGAAGTGAGGTAACTTGCTTGATGTTGCATAGCTAATAAATGGCAGATGAGGAGTTAACAAATCACATACAGGTATTGTTCCATCAAATCTAAAATCACACAGATCACAAAATAATTTTTTGAACCTTGTTGGGACTTAAATAGAATTTAAACTCAAGAAATACTGTCATTTGGGAAGGAGAAACTGATATCAGTGTTCTTCATTTTGGTGACATTTCAATGAAAATAAAAGTAAAATTATGCAGGAATTTTGACTAGAATCTTGTGTATATACATCTGTCTCTCTACAATATGAGAATAATCCATTTTTCTTGACACTTTAGGTCACTAGCATGGGAGCCACCTGAAGGTGGAGACTGTGTCTTGTTCATTCTGTTTTCTTTGTTTCTAGGACATAAGTGCCCAGCATGTAAATAAATAGATGTGAATTTTTATATAAAAGAGATTACAGTAGTACCTCCTTATTCATGGTTTTATTTTCCTCACTTTTAGTTATGTGCAGTACAATACAATAAGATATTTGGAAAGAGATAGTGAAGAGATACTACATTCATATAACTTTAATTACAGTATAATTGTTTTATTTTATTATTAGTTATTGTTGTTAATCTCTTGCTGTGCCTAATTTATAAATTAAACTTTATAATAGGTATGCATGTATGGGAAAATTATATAATATATAGGGTCCAATATTATTCACAGTTTCTGGCATCCGTTGGGGATCTTGGAACATATCCTCTTAAGATAAAGACAACTTTAAATATTATATAGCTTTGTATTCCACTACTTGACAGTGTCTGGGGATATAGCAAGTGCTTAAAGTGTTTTCTAAATGAACTGGTTCAGCAGATTACAGGTTTTAGCAAGAGCCCTAAGAAGTAGCAATTTTATGGAAAGTAGTAAGCTTATGTATCTCCAGAATGAATACATTTCTTTTAAAGCAAGTTTAGAAGCCAAATGCCCTTGCATTCTGGAGGGAACAGAGATATTTTCATTTTATACCTAATGAAGAATATGATTTTTTAAACTTTTTTTTCTTTCAAAACTGATTTATTCACCTACAACACTGGTCTATGTCATTGGAATTGAAATTAAGCTTAGAGCTGTACCTCTATTTCGTTGACCTCTATTTCAGGTCGAAAGAAAATAATTAGATTCCCAGTTTTAAACTCCCAGGTTGCTGGAGGCTGGGTATGGTGAGGAAGCAGCCATGTGGGCCAATGGGGGAAATATGCTTACTTAATTAATTTCATGATCATAACAGTTGGCCATGATAGATTTGCTGGTACTAGATCACCCCAAAATAATGTTCTTCTATAGTCACAAGGCCATGGAGTAATTACATTGTCCAATCCCTTGACACCTGAAGAAAATAGAGACTATAGAAAGGTGAAGTTACTTGCCCAAGGTTACAGTTATTAGCAGAACTAGAAATCAGGTCTCTAAAATCTAAGTGTCATTTGCATTATTTCAACGTATTTCATTGTTGTCCATAAACTAAAGAATGAGCCTTATACAGGTTTATTGATGATAACAGCTGTGTTTCTCTCCCCTAATTTTTTCTGATATCAAGGATCAAGCCCTACATATATCATGAGCTCATTCCATCATGGGTCTACCCAAAACAACAGAAAAAGGGGTTTCTGTCACCTCCACTCAGTGCATAATAGAAAGGGAAGTTCTCCTGGGCACCTGCATTTCTTCTCATTAAATAATTCACCTAAAGTCTAAATGAGCCAAATCCCCTGTTCAGTCAATCCTCATGGAAAAATCATGTGGCCTCACCTAGATGTTGTCTGTCCTGAGGGAGGGGCTGATGCTGGCAGAGAAAGGGCAGGATGGAGTCCTCCATTTGAAACACACTGAAGTCCATGTTTATCCATGTCTCCCCGGTATTAAGTATGGTTATGTGTCCTTCTACTTTTGGGGCACAGTTTCCATTCTGTTTTTCTAAAAATGTGTCTTCCCCCTCATTCCTCTTAATTCTCTGTTTGTTAAGGTTTTTTATTATTATTTTTTAAATTTCAAAATTGTTTATAGGAATTAACTTTGGTTAACTTAAGAGAAAGTGGTTCATTGGGAAGCTCACAGAACGTAAGGCAGGTGGAGACTGAGAGGTAGCAGGTGGGAGCATCTTGGTCAGCAGGCTGCCACAGGACTGAGCTCTCTTTGGTTTAGGCCACTTGTCTGTCTATTTAGGTTTTATGCTCCATGCTGTGACTGTCTGGTGGTTCAGGCGTATGTCATTTGACTCAAGTAAGTGATTCTAGCTAAGGAGAGCGGGGCTCTGGTCATATTCCAGCTTAGTTTGATTTCCCTGAGAAGCAGACCATGAGGTAGGCACTCAAGTACAAGTAGTGCGTTTGGAAGATAATCTCAGGAGTCACGTGGAGGGCACTGGGAAACTGAGATAGGGAAGGGAAGGTAGCTGGTAACCAGGCTAACTAACCCTGCTGCAGTGACTGGCACCTGGAGCTTAATCCCACTGGGGAACTTGGAGAGCTTGTGTAGAACCCACACTGCAAAGTTATTCCACCCAAGGGCAAGGGAGCTGTGATTTGTATTCACCAGCTCTCATCAGTCATTGTTTGATAGCTCTTGGGAGGAGGTGGTGACAGTCACTCTCCAAGCACTTCTGGCATGCCATAGGCACATGTGGTCTCAGAAAGCAAGGCAGAGGCTGATAGCTGGAAGCCAAATGGTCTTACAATAACATAGTGTCTTAGTTTCCTATTAATTTCTATTGCTTTCCTATCAATGTTCTAATTGTCACAAACTTAGCGGCTTAAGACAAAAATTTGATTTACAGTCTGGAGGTCAGAAGTCTAAAATCAAAGTGCTGAAGGGCTGAATTCCACCTAGAGGCTCTAAGGGAAAGTCTACTTCCTTGCTTTCTCCAGTCACCTGCATTCCTTGGCTCATTGCCTCTTAGGATCTCCTCCCTCTGACTCTGTACACCTCTTCCATCCTCACGCAGCCTTCTCCTCTTCTGATTCTTACTCCTCTTGCCTCCTTATAAAGACTCTTGCAATGATATTGGGCCCACCCAGATAATCTAGAGGAATCTTCTATTCTCAGGATGCTTGACTCCATCACATCCTCAAAGTCCCTACCTATGTAAGGCAACATAGGCACAGGCTCCAGGATTAGGATGTGTTCATCTTTGAAGGACAGCCTTCCACACATGGTAAGGCCTGAGGCTGGTCAGCCTTTCCCCTGGACGGGAGGGCACTATGACATAACTAGTCTTGCTGACCAAGAAATAACACATTTCTTTTACAGAAAAACATTTTCTCCTTTTGTCACAGAGTAAGTTGTCCTCCCTATTCTCTCTACTTGATTTGAAAACAAAGGCAGATGAAGAAAAATAAAATACTCTAAATCTTTGATCCTAGACCTAAGAAATGATTAGCGACCCAGTCCTGAGCACCTTTGGGGTTTCCACTAATGATTCCACAGGGTTCCTATTGATTCCCACTCAGCTGAGAGAACTTCAAAATGCTCACACCCTCTTCTCCTTATCCACTTCCAATTAAGAGCTTATTTACACCCATTTCCAACACCACCTCTAAACTGATGCCTTGACTACCAGATAAATTGTCCAGAATGTAACAAAAGCTGGCTAATATTTGGTAGAAGAAAGGAAAGAGGAGAATTCAGATGCTGATGGAGAGTGTGTGTGCACATACACATGTGTGTGGACTCACACTTAGGTCCTCTGACATCTGAGTAAAACCCTGATGTTTCACCTGCTTCAGCTCCAAGGCAAAACTGTTATTCTGGGTTACTCTGGGAAGAAATTATAAGAATCATTTCCCCAAATGCCCTTGCTGACAGAGTTCCCACATAGTTAGAGGAAATGAAATTTCCCTCAGTCAATTCCACTGGTTCAGTGTCAAAACTCCTAAGCCCCTCTGAGCTCCCATACCACCCGCCTCCTCATCCATTGCACACATTACCATAAATCACTCTCCAACCCTGACCCAGGCAATCCTGGTCATACTTAGGGAGCTAAATGAAAAATGCCTAAACTGTGTGTATTGGTTTATAAATGGAAGTCTATGCTGCTCAAATATCAATTTTTGGCTAACAACAATTTCTTATAAATATAACATTCTAGGCAAGGGACAAACCCTAAACCTTCTACCTTCCTCCTTCCCTCCAAAAAAAACCACACCACTGTTGTTGACTTTTTTTGTGTGTAGTCCTGGTCCTAAGCTATTACATAGAAAAGCCTCCTGAGGAATAACTGGTTGAAACTTTAAGATATTTTTCCAGCTACATTTTCCAAGGGAAGTTCATTTTTATTTTATTTTGTGTTATCAGAGTTCCCATGATATTTCATGAATGTCAGAGAGGCCATAGGCATTCAAGTTTGCTTTGCTCATTCAATGGAAAACTGAAAAGGAGATGATTTAAGTCATTTTCCCAATGCCACATCGAGGGCTGGGTGTAGAGCCTGTGTGTTAACCAAGAATAACTCAGGTGATTTTTCAAGAAACACTTGGCCTGGCAAGGAAGACCCTGCATCACAATGTGAGGATTTTTTTTTTTTTCGGTCTTTGAGAGCGGTGAGAGTAAGAGGCCCTGTGTGTGGTCTCTGGGACCACTGGCCCCCTCAGTCAGACACTCCTGAGACCCCTGAGGGATGTTTCCAGTCCCTGAGGGGTGTGGCCAGAGAGAATGCATCCACCCTCAACTTCACCACTTACTGCATTTGTAAAAATTTAAGTGCATCCGAAGGCTCTCCAGCTTGAAACCTGCAGGATGCAGCTCCCTGAGGGCTGTGGAAGCTGCAGCAGCATTCTGATACACAGTGGTTCTTGGAAACAACACTGCAGCCTAAGCAGGTGGCTGCACACTGCTGTTTCTTAAATGGCTCCCCTCTGCCTTAGGGATAATGTGTGATCCTTAAGGTGGCTCAGGAGGCTCAAAAGAAGCAGACACCTGCGCAGTTCAGCTTCTTAACTCCCACCACACTGAAGCTGCTTAGTCACTGTCAGTCTTCTCTCCTTGTGTACAAGCTCTGGGAAGGAAAGGACTGTGGTTTTCTCATTTACATTTTTGTTCCCAGAGCTCAGCAGAGTTCCTGAAGGCTGGCAGGTGAGCAATTGTTGATTGTTGGGAGAGTGAATGAGATCAAATGACTTCTTCAGTTGACTGAAATGTGGACAAATGTCTAAAGTCAGGAGAACATGAGGAAGCTCAGATCACTTGCCAGGATCAGACCATAATTTTGTGGGAAGGGACTTTGACCCTGGAGGTTTTTGCTGTGCTTACTCTGTGTCCACAATGAGAAAATAATTTGACATGCGCAAAAGGAACATAGAAGCTGGAGTTTCTGGTTGATTGATATAAGTACGTGGAGCAGAAATGACTACCACCATCTTTCCCCCTGTAGGTGGGCAAAAATTGGGCTTAGTTTCTACCTATTTATTGGAACAGAATTATGTCTAATATCCTTGGCTGTTTAATCTGCGGGTGGGCTCAAGCTAGATAATATTTATCCCCCAAAAGGTGAAGAGCACCTGCTGCAAGTCAGTAACCACATCCAGTGACAGAGCTCATGCGCCTGCTGCCCCCCACCCTTGAGGGTGCCCATTTATGCTCAGACTGAAACTACCCAGGTAAAAACACAACATCCCTTTCTGTTGGGACTTAACTTCAAATATTCCTAGGGAAGCAGTAGGCAGGCCTATGACACCTGGGATCCATTAGATGGCTGTAGTGCATTTCTTTCCATTAACCAAAATGTTTCTTCTCCCAGAGCAAGTGGTGAGCTCCATTTCTTCCCAGAGTCAGCCTCTAGACTGTGTGGGGTACAAACATTAGGAAAACTAGAGTGAGGCTTCTATCTCATGTCTGCATGGAGCACTGTAATATTCTGGGCTCATCACCTTTCCTGTCAGGGAGTGGGAAGATGTGCTGGAACTTTCCCCTGGAATACAGCTGGGATCCAGCTTGTTGGCTTCCAGACAATGTGGAGACAGCGTAGCCTCATGCAGAGGCACTGGGTGAGTTGTCAGGAGACCCGGTTTCCGTTTCACCTCTTACACTAATTGGACTAATGAGATTGTATTGTATGTCCTAAGTTTTTCCTCCCTGTCCACTCTTGCCATTGTTCACTGGGGGTAAAGTATCTTTCCTGGTCCATTGGCTTTGGCCTTGTTCAGTTGACTTGCTTTGGTCAATGGAAGGTAGATATGACAGGTTGCTAGTTACAAGCTGAGGCTCTAAGGGCTGTTGCTGCTTATTTCTCTTCTTCTTTTGCCAGTGCCACGAGAAGAACTTGCCCTAGGTGGCTGCTATAGGCTCCAGATACAATGACTCCCCAAGTACTACTGGTCAACCTGCACACTTGTGAGCAGGAAGCAAATGTTGGCTGTTGTAAACCACTGAGTTCTGGGGTTGTTTGGTACTTGGTATTAGTTTGTTTTCATGTTGCTGACAAAGACATACCTGAGACTGAGAAGAAAAAAAGGTTTGATTGAACTTACAGTTCCACATGGCTGGGGAGGCCTCAGAATCATGGCAGGAGGTGAAAGATGCTTCTTACATGGTGGTGACAAGAGAAAATGAGAGAGATACAAAAGCAGAAACCTCTTATAAACCCATCAGATCTCATTAGATTTATTCACTATGATGAGAATAGCCCAGAAAAATCTGGCCCCCATGATTCAATTACCTTCCCCAGGTCCCTTCCACAACATGTGGGAATTTTGGGAGATACAATTCAAGTTGAGATTTGAGTGGGGACACAGCCAAACCATATCAACATTATTGTAGCAATATTTGATTAATGTGAAGACTTTCAAGTTCCTTAATTTTGTCAGAATTTTTCTGTTTTTGGTCTGAGGTATGATTTGCATACAGTAAAATAAAATGAACAAATTTTACTGTTTGATGAGTTTTTACAATGTTCCACACTCATAACCACCATCCCCAACAAGCTAATGACCATTTTCTATCGCTCCAGCAAATTCCCTCATGTCCCTTTCTAGCAATTCTACCTCCCCTACTTTTTAAATTTCTATCACTGTAGCTTAGGTTGCCCATTCTTAAGTTTCCTATAAATGGAATCACACAGTGCAATCTCTTTGTGTTTGGCTTCTTTTGATCAATGTGATGTTTTTTGAGATTTATTCATGTCATATGTCTCAGTAGTTTGTTCCTTTTACTGCTGACTAGCATTCCATTGCATAAGTATCCACAATTTGTTTACACTTTACCTGGTGATAGACATTTGGGTTGTTCCCAGATTTTGGCTACTGTGAGTAAAGCTGCTTTGTTTTCAGCTGATGTTTTCTTTTCTCCTTGGTAAATAACTGGAAATGGTATCACTGGGTTATGAGGCAAATTGTTTTCCAAACTGGTCATAATACATTACCTCCAATCAACAATTTTATTAGAGTTTCAGTTCCTTCATATCCTTGTCTTTTGGATTGTGGCTTTTCCAGTAGGTGTGGAGTGACATCTCACTGCATTTTTAATTTTCATTTCCGTGATAAGTAATGGTGGTGAGCATCTTTCCATGTACTTATTGCACATTGCTCTACCTTCTTTTATGATGTGTCTATTTAAGTCTTTTGTGCATATTTTAAATTGGATGGATTTTCTTCTCTCTCCTTATTGAGCTGTAAGAGATTTTGATATGCTTTTTATATAAGTCCTTTATCACATATATGCCTTGTAAATCTTTCCTCCTAGATCTCTGATTAGCGTTGTAGATTTGACTATTTCTTCCTTCAGTTGTGTTAGTTTCTGCTTAATAAGGTAACGTATTTTGACGACCTGTTATTTGATGAATCACTTATTTAGGAGTATATCTTCTGGATGAATTTCTTTTTCATCATTATAAAATGTCCCTTTTTAGCTCTTGTAATACTGCTTTAAAATTTACTTTAACTGACAATAATATTACAGCCAGCTTTCCTTTGCTTATAGCTTGCTTGTTAGATCCTTTGCCCACCTTATATTGTCAATCTGTTTGTGTCTTTATATTTAGAGGATTCTCTTAGACAACAAATGCTAAATAGTTGGATCTTGCTTTTTGTTTTGTCAGTCTCTGCCTTTGAATTGTATCTTCTTCCCACTTAAATTTAATGTAATTATTGCTGTGGTTGAATTTATGTCTATCACCTTAATATTCATTTTTATTATTCTCACCTTTTTTTGTTTTTGCTTTGCTTCTCATTTCCTGTCATCTTTTGGATAAATGAAGTTTTTTCTCCCCACCCCCCAGTATTGCATTTTTCTAGTCTTTGTTTTTCTTAGCTATACATCTGTATATATTTTAAAAATAGTTCTATGTTATAATAAAAAATTGTAATTGTCACAGTTATATCTCTTCCCATGCCTGTAATGATTTGTAAGAGTATTGCTAACTTTGCTTCTCTCCTAGCCTTTATGCACTTGTCATTTATTTTACTATTATGTGCTGTAAACCCTACAGTACACTTTTATTATTTTTTGTTTCAGTCAATAGCCTTTGAAATGTATTTACGATAATATAATACAGGTAAATTTAAAAGTATCTTGTTTACCCTTTTCTGTATTCCTCATTCATTACTATTAATCTAAGTTTCTGTCTAATACTTTCCTTCAGCCTGTAACATGTCTTTTAGCACTTCTTGTAACTCAGGCTTCTATTGAGGAGTCCTTCTCTTCCCACCACTCAGCTGGGGACGCAACAATCTTGAGTCTCTTCTCTCCTTGGAAGTGTTTGCTACTTTCTAGATATTATTTCATTTGGGTTCTTAGTGTCATCAGCTCTCTGATGGGTTGTAAAAATAATTTAGAGCTTACTTTTTTTGCTTTTTTGGCTAGGGTGGGTGGCAGTGACAGTGTCTGGCAACTTCCTGAATCTGAACGGAAGTCTATGACTTAGTTTCCTCTTTTAAAAGTGAGCAGTTTGGATTCTATTAATTTATTTGATCATAAACATTTCTGAGAAGCTCTTCTGGAAGCTTAGCATCCAGACTATAGCAAAGCATAAAGCTTTTCTGTCTATGACTTCTTAGGCTAAACTTTACATCATTAATATGGTCCCAGATTCCCCACTTTCATATGCTTTTTTATACTTTACACTTCTTTGATACTTGACAAGATAATTTTAACACTTTTTAATTTAATATTTGCTTACCTGCTTGACTGTCAGCTACATAAAGGGATGGTCCATTTATTTTTATATGGTTAATTTGTGCTTTCATGTGCATTTTCTCCTCATCCTTTCTCCTACCCTGGAAATGCTTTTTCCTTTCTTTATTCCATGATCATTGCTACTCCCCTCTCTTGAAATCAGCCTAAAACAGTTCTTTCATTCATACCCCATCCCCAAATCCAAACAGACCTATCTCTTTGACACACAGCAAAAATAAAGTTTATGCCTCATTATTCAACTGTTTCCAAGCCTGAATTAAGAAGGAATATTCCGGGGTAACCCTACTGCCTGAGAAGGGCTGGAGTACATTTTGTGATCTGTGTGATATTGGTTATTAAATATTTTTGTAAATTGTTCCAACAGGACTATCAGTGCATTGCATGGTGTCTGCCTCATAATATGTGCCTAGCATATATTTGTTGAATAAATTAAGGACTTCCAGACTGATTACATGGGATGGCACAGATTTGCCAGCTACTAGGTTCTGGTTTATGCATTAAGGTACAAAAATAAGTGAGGCCTTGTCTCTAGCCTTAATTGGGATTCATACATGTGTATTAGACATGCACATCATCCCATCCCAACTTTTCGCTCTGGTCATTGCTGTGGACATATGCTGTGTTCAAACATATTCCAAGTGTACTTGCAACACACCACATCTCTTGCTGTCTGCCTCATTGTCACTACTCCCTGAGCCTACCTTTTATCACTGGGGATAGGATCTTTTAGGTAAATACATACTCTTCTGTTTTTAGGTGGATAATTCTAGGCATGATTTCACAGTCTCCCAGATGACTCCATCCCCAGTTGATGAAGCTCAGTTGCCCAGCTCAATAATTACCCCTTGGATGACTTTCCCTCTTCCCATATTTGATTCTTCCCAGTCCCCCCACTCCTCTTACCTGAAATCACTTTTCAAAATAAATTCCCTGAGTGCATGCTTCATATCTCCTTTTGGAAGGTCCCAAGCTAAGACAATTTGTAAGCAAGTAATCACTGTAAGGCAGATGGAAAGATTAATAAAAACATTCTATGAAGAGAGAGCAGTATATTAAAGCAAGTTTGGGAGCCAGCCTCCAAGATGGTCTCCAGTGAGTTCCACCTCTGGTATATCTGGTACTCACACCCTTCTTTAGTCCCCTTCCCCTTCCACTTTGTTTCAGGATTGATCTGTGTGGCCAATGGAATATGACAGAATTGATGGCTTGACTCTTCTGAGATTAAACTATAAACTTCAGCTTACATCATAACTGTATCCCTCTTGGGTCACTCGATCTGGGAGAATGTAGCTACCATGTCCTGAGGACATTCAGGCTGCCTATGGTGAGGCCACATGGTAAAGAATTTGAGTCTATGGCCAAAAGTCAGTGAGGAGCTGACATCTATCAGCAACTGCATGAGTGAGCTTGGAAGCTGATCCTCCAGCCGCAGTGAAGCCTAAAGATGCTTGCAGCCCTGGCAACCAGCTTGACTTCAACCTCATGGGGACCCTGAACCAGAGCCACCCTGCTGAGCTGCTCTAGATTCCTGAATGCTGTAGCTGTGTGGGATAATAAATGTTTGGGATAATTTGTTATGCAAAAATAAATAACCAATGCAGAAGGTAATTGTAAGAAAATTTGATGCACTTTGAAATTCCAACTAGACATTTAGGCTTCTAACTCCAAAAACTATGATTGCATCATTATTTAGGCCAACATTGTCGAGATTAAATATGTTGTCTTTGGAGACAAACCACCCACATTACATCCTGCCTCTGGCATGTACTAACTTTGTGATCTTGAGCAATTTGCTTGACTTCTAAATGAATTTACTCATCTGTAATATGGGACTTGAATTCATATCTATCTCAGAGAATGGAGAAATTTAAATGAGATGTTAATGCATGCTTTTATTATGGTTCTGGCATGTGATAAGAACTTAAAAATCATTAGCTATTATTGTTACAAAATAGTCCCAAAACTATAGGGACAAAGAGGTTAAAAAATAAGGTCACAAATTCTCTTTTCTTGGTTTATTTGTAGTCTCTTCTAGCTATTTTCAAGGAGAAATCCAACATAAACTTTCCCCCTTTTCTTCTTAATCAACCTAGCTCAGGAGTCCAAGAATTTGAAGAAGTGCAAAGGTATATTCAATACCTTTAATTAGTAACCACTAATACATTTTCCCAATGCGCCAACAAAAAGGTTGAAAGTAATCAGCTGGGGGAAGGCTAATTAACTCAATCTTGTATAATTCAGAACAGGCTGGTATGTGCTTCAAAACACTTCATTTTGGGCAGAGAGCCTTATGCCCAAAACAGAAAGAGAAAGAAAACTCAGTCCAAATTAAAGCTGAGAACACACAAACAACAAAGCCAAAAAAACTGACAAACAACTCAGCCTGCGCTCACTTTTTTCTAAAGACCTACGTATTCCCACTCTTGTAATGGAAGCAGGTGCTGGGATTGTGGCTGAGATGATCCAGTTGGAGGAAATGGGTAAGTCAGTTTTACCCAGAACAAAATTTGGATAGGCAAAGCAGGTGGGAGAACTAGTGTCCTGAGGAAAGTCAATGGTCATGTCAGCCACAAGATGACGTTTCTCTGAATGGCTGTGCCCTCTCCTTTTGTATCTTTCTCCTACATCTTGACTTTCTGTGATTCCCTTAAAACTCTGCATCTGGCAGGTATCTTTCCTCTCTGTCATTTAGGCTGTATGGATTGAAGTCACTGAACTGCTGCTCATGAGGACATTTGTGTGTAAAATTTCTCCATCCTCCCTGATAGGATTTCAAGTATCAGAGGGAGGATTTCAAGTATCAGAGGGACACTTGGGACAGAACTTCTCAGAACCCAGGGAACCATTCTGGGTGGGCTAGTACCAAGAGCATCATAAAAGAACTTATAGCCCAGAATGGCAAGGCAGGGCTAGCAGGGACACGAGCCCAAGGGGAAGAGTACAGTCTCTTGGGAAAGAGATTGAGATCTGCAGTTATTAGGAATCTCAACTAATCCCATTGACATTAGGGAATTTATTTAAAGGAAACAACCCCTAATGCTTTTCTCCACTATTTTTTTTTTATTATTATAACACTTATAGCCTGGGGTTCCATGTCAGAATTTAATAATTAGATCAGATCAACCTTACAAGACAAACCTTCATGGCCACCTTTCCTTTTCTCCCAACCTGGCTGTGACTATGTCTTGGCCTTCTCTTGTTACCCATAATACCCATTGCAGTACCAGCGCACGGTGGTTGCATAACTGTGTACCTCTGAGATGCATGAAAAGCCCACTCCATCTTGCCGGGACAAGAGGGCATTTGAGATAGTGAGTGCAACTTGGAGAAATGGTATCTAGCCTGTGTCCTGGCTTAGGATTTGAAAAAACAAACATAAAGGAAAAGACTCCCTTTTAACTTTGCTTTCTATTTTTAAATCTTAATCTAAAATCTTATTTAATTTTTAATACTTGTGGGTACATAGCAGGTGTCTATATTTTGGGAGTACATGAGATGTTTTGATAAAGGCATGTAATGTGTAATAATTACACCATGGAGATGGGGTAACCATCCTTTCAAGCATTTATTCACATTACAAACAGTCCAATTATACTCTCTTAGTTATTTAAAAATGTATAATTATTATTGACTGTAGTTTGTGCTATCAAATAGTAGGTCTTATTCTTTCTATTTTTTTTTTGATACTCATTAACCATCCCCACCTGCACTCTGTGCCCCCACTCCGCTTCCCAACTTGTGGTAACCATTCTTCTACTCTTTATCTTTGAGTGTTATTGTTTTGAACTTTAGATTTCACCAGTAAATGAGACCATGGGATGTTTTGTCTTTCTGTGCCTGGCTTATTTCACTTAACAAAATTATTCCATCCATGTTGTTGCAAATAAAACATCTTCTTTAGAGAGAGGAGAAGAGTCTTGAAAAAGAGCAGAGAAAAATTAAGGAGAATTAAAAAAAGTAATGGGTGAAGTACACAGAAGTTTATTCTGAAGGGGTTTGCATCCTAGCAAGGATCAGGTTTGCAATTGGCAAAAGATGTGTGACCACTCTCCCTACTCCTCCCATCATCCATCCATCCAGAAATTGTGCTGTGACAGGAAGTCACTTCTTAATTTTTCTTCCATACTTGTGGGAGCATGAGTTCTAAGAGGATACGATGGAAGTGTTTTGTTTCTTTGCCAATCTCTATCTGCGTAATTTTGGAAATGGTGATTCTGGAGGCTGGGCATGTCTTTTTTGACTGACCGTCTGGTCTGCTGACTGATGCCATAAAAACTTTGCATCATCTCACTGCCTTATCGAGTACAAGGAGAATATGTC
Organism: Cebus imitator; assembly: GCF_001604975.1. Lineage (NCBI taxonomy): Eukaryota > Metazoa > Chordata > Mammalia > Primates > Cebidae > Cebus > Cebus imitator. The sequence goes on from NW_016107346.1 coordinate 225,390, forward strand.
AGGTCTAAATGTGTTTTAGCGTGACCATCAACCTTGCTGGGACCCTGGCATAATGGAATGAACAATACATCCAGATCCTGGATGTAGCAAGTCCAGACTTGATTCTGACATATGAGACAGGTCAGCTGACTCTTCCAAGACACCAAATCCACTTGTGCTAAGTAGGGGCATCATTAGATTCGGCGTACTATTCCTTCCCTTGCTCTTCTATGAAAATTGATATTTACTTTTCATCATGTCTTTAAAGATCTAAGTTAAACATCAATGACAAATTCATTTCTATGCTCGGCTTCAACCTTTGGAACTATCTTTTCAGGTCTTACTTTGTTAAACTTAGGTCATGATCTGTGATTTTCTCACCAGCTTCATCTGCTCAAGTCACACTTAGCTCATCATCACCTATTATTTCTGTACTACTAGAAAAATTCTGAGTAGGATTTATAGTTTCTTGGAATACTATCAAATACTTGCTCTCATGTACAGACAGCTATGGATCTATAACATAAATCTCTTCACAAGCAGATGTGGTAAAATGAATCATTAGGCAAGCAACATAAAAATAAACAGGTCCCACTCATTGGATGCTTTCAATGTGCCGAGTATATGTGTCATGTGCATTGCATATGTTAAGTTTTTAAATTCTTACCACAACCCTAGGAAGTGGGATTTATATTTTTACAGTTGAGAAACACACTGCACGTGGGCAGTCAGATTGTGTTGGACAGATTTGGGGATAGTACCTCTAGGTTCCTCCAGACACCCCTTCCTATCTCCACAGTCCCTGGAATCAGTTTCAATATACATCCTTAACTAGCCAGCAGGACCACAGCCTACAGGCTTTGGAGTCATCTCGTCCTGGGTGTGAGTTCTGGCTCTGTCTCTTGTCAGCTGTGTGATTTCAGGGAGATTTCCAAATCTCCCTGAAATGCAGTTACCTCCCGTGTAGAATGAAACTAATCTCATCTATCTGTCAGAGTTGCAATGAGGCTAAATGAATTCATAGGTACAATGAAGTTGCCCAATGAATGCCAATCTGCCCCTACTTGTTCCTTCCTTCTCCCACATGCCCTCTCTTCTCCCTCCTGACTCGTCTTGCTTGCTAAGTCATCCACTGTTTATTTCTTGTGCCTCCCTGGAAGAAAGATGACATCTGCTTCTTGTCTGTAAGCTCCTCTTGTGATTTGTTCTCTTTTCTCTACCCACAAATATTTCCTTTCTGGACTCACCAACTTCCTTAGGCTGGGATGCACCAACCTTCACATTCTTTGCAGAATAGCCTGTGGGCATTCATCCTACTGCTTTGAGCAGCTTATCCCTCCTTCCTCAGTCGCTACAATTACACGCTAGCATCCAAGAGTAGCCTCGTAACATCAGCGCACAGACAAGAGTCAGAGGAAGTTAGTGTATTCTAATTAGACACAAAGCAAGCCATGAGTTGTATAATTAGATTGAAAAGAACAGTTACAGCTGTTTTAAGGGTTGTGACCCAAACTGACAAAAAATAGGAAATTATAGGACGCAGATGCCTCATCAACTTTGCCTTTGAATGGCTTTTTTTTTTTTTTTTTTTTTTTTTTTNCCTGATACACATTGCTCTCCTTCAAGGTACTTTGAGCTTCTAATTTCTGAATTTTCATTTTTAAGGCATTCATAGAACGTTGTATCTGGGAGACTGATGGGCTCCTTTGAAACTTAAATAACCCAAAGGAGCCATCCAAAACTATGGGTGGAATATGTATTCCTGCATTTTTGAAAAGGTATATTATAAACATCAGAGACTTGGATGGCTCATTAGGAAGAGTTTGGTGGAGTGTGTAATTCAGGATTTAATGTGCTGTCCACGAACTAAGCTTACTGGGGCTGTACTAAAGCTGTTTTATTTTACTTGATTTTCCACAGTAATGTCTAAAGCCTAAAGCATTTACACAAAATGACTGACTAATCATTTGCATAGTTTCATTTTTGAAATCGAAGCTTTTTTCAAGTTAGATGAAAACCAGACATACCTGATGCCAAAATGCCTTTTGTGAAACTTAAATAATTTTTGTAAAATCTTCTTTTCTTCTTCTCCTTCCTTTTTTAAAAAAATTACAACTCAGCTGAAATGAGAGATTTTAACTTTTGTCTCTTAGAGTTTTTTTTTTTTTTTTTTTTTTTTTTTTTTTTTTTTTTTTTTTTTTTTTTTTTTTTTTTTTTTTTTTTTTTTTTTTTTTTTTGTGCTTGGATCCCTGCAGTACAACTTTTGTGATTCCTCATAGAAAACAAGCTTAACCTGAATTAAACCATATAAGCAATTATTAATATTTTTCTCTGAAATACTAATTCTTTTATATATTTCAGGATTAAAAAACAGGTTGGTAGTAACCAGGATTTAGAAGGAAGCTAATGTGATGACTATCTGTTCAAGATGTGAAAGGACTCATTAGTTGGAGAGAGACAAAATTGACTTTCTGTACCTTGTGTGCTTTTCAAGATCCCCATTTTCCTGGTCCTTGCCCATCTACCTCTCTTTTCTTCATTTTTTTTCTGCCAAAATGTATAGATAGAAAACATTTCTCACTTTGATGCTGTTTCAATTGACCATATAGAAATATCCAAGCTTGTAGTGGGTCCATATGGACTACTGATTGTCACTGAACATTCATTCTTCTAAATCCTGGGGAGCTGCAGAGAGAAGCAAATTCAATTCTTGTCTGAATAGGGACAACCTTTCCTCTCTTGCTATAGAGAGAATGGGTCACACTGAGGGTGTTGCTGAAAGGCTGAGAGCCACAAGCTCTTATCTTATGCCTCCTGAACCTTCTAGGGTATCACAGCTGTGAAAGAAGATGCTAGGCGAGGTGAAGCATATTTAAGAAGCAAAATTAAGCACATCTAAGCTATTTAATAGTCTAACGGTGGATAGAACATACAGAAACATATTCATTTGAAATATAGTGAACTCTGAAAATTCCTTTCTCTAGGTGTTCTTGAAACTGGCAAATATTTGTGTTTTCTTTAATCTGTGGTTTCTCATAGCATTAAGTAATGCATCATGTCATGGGTACAAGAGAGGGAAAAAGAGATGAGACCAATTTTTAAAACTTCTGCTATGTGTCAATCAAGAAAATCCCTGTGGTAGGTACTTTACATACATCAATTATTTTGTTCCCTGCCACCTAGCAAAATGATCATTATTATGTCTACTTACTAATGAAGAAGATGAGGCTCAGGGTGAGAAATCGATCCATGGCATGCTGGATTACTCATTCTTGTCTTGGTTTTGCACCTAGCCAGTTGTGCAACTCACATAGTATCCCAATTTTTCTCCTTTGATAAATGCGTGAGTTGGACTAGGGCTTTGTGTATTCTGGAAGGAAGTTTCTGGATTCTAATATTCCAAGTATTTTCTGTGAATTCTGTGATCTCTTCCAAGAGGAATAAGTTAGATGGCTCTGGTGTTCCACAGAGCCTGCAAACCCATCTGGCAGAGCAGGTGTTAGTGGTCCCCAGCACACTGGAAAACCAAAAGTGTTTTCTGAAACCTCCGTTGTTAAGAATTGAGGCAAAGGAGGCTTGTCTGGATGGAGAAAGTGCGGGCTCAGATGAGTGTTTTGTTGTTGTTGTTGTTTTAAGTGATGAGTTAAGGAATTGCAAGTTACCTTGCAGGGAAAACACAAGGTGTGAGATTTGTGGTCAGAAACAGAAGTAACCTCTTGGTCACTTCTCAAATGTCTCTGGCTCCCCTTCTCACTTGCTCTGACTGCCACATCCTTCTACATTGTTCAAGACTTTGTTAAAATAGCTTAGACTTGCTTGACCTCTACCTGTTTTTTAGTTCTTTCTAGCCTCCTTGCTAAGTCTTCCTCTTAACTCTGGCCTCATTTATTTTTGCACATGACTCCTACAAATCCCAAGATTATTTTGCCACTCTTAAGACTGTAAACTGGGTAATATGCTCTGAATAAAAGGCCATGGTGAGTTAGTCTGCATGAGACAGAAAAGCAACATCATCTGACTCAAACCACTCCAGATCGTTGTGTTGCGAGTGAGCATTTCCATTTCAAGCCCTGGAGTAAATTATTTTAAAGTATATTTTCTGCAAAAACTATAGGTTTGGTTTCTGGCATGCTCTTATAATCTTCGGTTCAGAGGAAAGACTGAGCTCAGCTTTGAGCTTTCCTCTTAACTAATCTTTGCTATATTATCAAATAGCCCCATCCCTTGTGTAACTGATCTCTTTAATTTTTCTTTAGCTTGCATGAGGATTTTCACCTTACATTGGAAAAGTAATATCTTTATAGACTAACTCATTTGTGACTTTACTAATTTCTGGGTCAGGTTCTTCTATCTTTAATAACATATTGGTAATGCTAGGAACTTTTCAGCAATGTTTCAAAAAAAATCAGGATCTCAAGTGGAAAGCACAAATTGAAGACTTCCGAGCTAGATACAGTGTTAGGTGCTGCCCAAAATGCAGAGAAGCGCTGTTTGTTCCCTCAAGGAATGCACATTCTTGTAGACAAATCCAAAAATTGCTGCTATAACAGGCATGCTGATGTACTGTTGCTGGAGTTCAGCGTCAAGGGGACTGCAGGTGTTGGGTTTGTGTAGAGATGAGAACACTAACTGCTTCCTATCCTGAGAGTGCTGCTTGCAGGAACATCATGCTCTGTGGAGACTTGGGGATCTCTAAGTGTATCCATCTTCTTCTCTCTTTTCATCATGGAAGAAGAGTTCATACTCCTATCAAAGTCTAAGTCCTGCCCTCAAAATTCAGCATTCAATCTCCTCATGCCATCAAAAAGATTTAAGTAAATTAGAAGCTTTATTGAGGTAAGACTGCCTTTATGTTCACATGCTATTTGTTTTATCAGTAATGCTTGAGATGGTTAGCACTCACTCCTCCTGAGAGAGTCTTCTGTTATCCTGCCTGTGGACATTACACCTCCTGAACACCCACTTCCTTTTGGGCTGCAATTTCCTCTGTCTCCATTAAAGATTCCCTTGCTTTAACTCAACCCAATTCTAGGATTTCTAAAGACTAAGAACTGAGCCAGAATCTTTTCTCTTTCTTTTCTTCCTTTCCCTAAGTCACCTAATCCATTTTTATAATTTTACATACAGTCTTATAATAATAGCTTCTAATTGTGTTTGTCTAAGCTAGATCTTTCTTTTGGACTTTTACTTAGCCAATTGCCTGTTTCATATTTTCATTAGATATTTCATAGACATCTGAGACAGTCATCCAAAATGGAATGTCTGATTTCCACCTTCCCCACGGCCATTGTTGCTGATCTCAGTTTTGGCTCTAACAACCAACCGACTATTTTCTCAAGACAGAAGTTGAGGTGTTTACCCATAATTCATCCGCTCCCTACATAAGAGCATCAGTGAACCTGGTAGATCTGTCTAATAAATGCCTTCAATCTGACCATTTCTTACCATCTCTACTAGCATGCCCTTGGCTGTGCTCATGATATTCATCTGGATTAATGCAACTGCCCTCTCTATTCATACTCCTGTCTAAAGGCTACATAGAAGCAGTGATTTCAGCATGCAAATTTTACAGTTCTAGTTTGCCCTGCATAAATAACTGTGTTGTTTCCCTTTTTTTATGCACACACACTTAATTATTCCACTTTTTGATTTGGGATTCTGCTTTTCTGCTCTTGCTTATGACCCCTTGTGGTTTCTAAGGGGTTTTCCATAAACAAAGGGAGCTTCCTTTTAGGGAGAAATTCTGGTAAAATTTTTGGACTAATAAAATGTTCATATCATCAGAAATGGAAACAAATGGAAAAGGTCCTTTGAAAGTGGAGAGATATTTGACAACCTGAGAGGCTCAGGGAGCATGTCACACAGAGAGATTACACATGAAACACAGGACTGATGTTTGCAGGGGTCATAATGTTGGTGTGAGGAAAAGTGAGTTTCTTTGGCTTAGCTGGGAGAAAGATGTGCATATGTGGCATGTGGATGATCCCTGGAAAGATAAATTGATGCCCTACTGCAGGCATCCTTCAATACCTGACTCAGGAATTTGAATCTGGTTCAACACAAAGAGTTGGAAGCCACTGAAAAGATTTTGAGCTTGGATGGCATGCAGTGGATGTTGTGCTTTAGAAATACCAGGCTGACAATAGTGACAGGGATGGATTGGGATGGGAGAGTCAGAAGGTAAGAAGGTCAAGAAAGAGGCTAATCCAGCTGTGCAGACGAGATGTATTAAGCATCTATGCTGGAATAGTGGCTTTGGGTCACTTTCATTTACTTTAAATATTTTTACACTGGACTAAATATCTTTTTTCATTGATCTAGTTCTTCCCTTTTGTTCAATACAGATGCCATTGGCCCTTTAGATCTTTGCTTTACAGTAAACATCACCAGATATTGCAGCCTTTCTCCATATACCCTTCCATTTTCATCTGCTCCTCTGGAGACCACCTGTTTATCAATATCCTGTCTAAATTTCAGGGTCAGAATTAAGCCAGTTCCTTACATGTGGTCTGCCTACTATAGACTCTCATAAGTCATATCAAATCTCTGCTCACCTCATTCAATATTCTATCTATCTATCTATCTATCTATCTATCTATCTATCTATCATCTATCGATCTATCTATAATGCCCTTGAAAACAAATGATGTTTTAAATGATCCCTTGCAAAGAAGTAAGAATTTCCTGCTTTTCATTCCTTTGTCATGGCAATTTAGGTGGTTCTTTTTTTGTCTGATTTTGCTTGTCCTTGCTTATTTCTGAAAACCATCCCCTGTCTACTTTTTCTATTTTACATGTTATGAATCAAGTTTGTTTCAGCTTTGGAGAGCATCAGCAGTGTTTACTATATACACAATCTAGTGTTTATTGTAAATGTATTTAACAAGTATATATTGGATGCCTACTGCATCTAGGCACTGTTCTAGGTGCTTGGAATATTTCCATGAACACGATATTAAAGGTCCCTGCCCTCGATTCCCTGCAGTTCCATGAGTTACTCTATGGATAACAGGTACCAACAAAGGAACATCAATTTTCACTACAATAATGATTTTAAGGCACTGATACAAAGGAAGGTATTTCAAGGGCAGCAGATTCTTTAATATAAAGGTGAGTATTTCCTATCTTTATCTAGATTATCTTTGCAGTTGGCCCTCTCCTTCATCTAAATTTCACCATTACTGGGGAGAAGAAAGAGATGTTAGCCTGGCTCCACATGGAAATTAATTGATATTCTTCCTCACACTGGCTGGATAATTTAAAAATTAATATACTGTGCTGACAGTAGTACCTAAAGATTACAGAGGCTGACTGGTGAGCTGCAGGCATTTGAGTCTGCCAAACAGACTAAGAAATAGATAAAGCTAAATTACAGACCTATTAAAAATAAATTAGTAGTGTCTAAAAAGCAAATTAAGATGCAGATAATCAATCTAATTTCAGGGTCTCTAGTGAGTGTTAATGCTTAATTCTTCTGGTGTTTGATGAAGGCATCTATTAATTAAAAATATTTATATAAAAATGAGCCTGCATAAGGTCTTTATTTCAAGAGGAACCAACTTCAATTGATTTGACTCTCAGAAGATGGTCTTGATTTTGTAATGAAAGGCAAGACCTGCCTTCACACAGTCTAAATCAGTGCGGATTTTGCTAAAAATATTTTTCCCAGCTGGAGAGAACATTTGCCTTCACCTTTTTTTTTTCTCCACGTTCTCCTCTGGCTTCTTGTGCCCAACTCCTGATGATCCATCCTGCTTCCTTCTACTCCATGATTGCTCTCCATGCAGGGGCTGCAGCTGAGCACCAAAGCAGAGAAGAGAGCTGGGTTCATTACAATTTTTGGAGAGCAAAAGGGGTCAAATAAGCACAGAAGGCACAAGCAAGGAGAAAGGAAGGTGCGCTTCTAGAAGGAAGGGGGCAGAGCAGGATGCAGAGGCCCTGAGCAAACGCATGTGGGGGAATTACAGAAGCATTTGGAGTCCTGGGGGTGTCCTGCAGTGTCGAAAAAGCAAATTATGGTCCAGATAATCAGTCTAATTTCATGGGGCTCTCTGGTGAGCGTAACAGTTAATTATTCTCGTGTTTGATGAAAGCATCTATTAATTAAAAATATTCATATAAAACAAGCTTGCACAAGGTCTTATATTGGAACAAGTGTCAATTGAAATAGAAAATTGTGAGAATTCTGGATCTGATGAAAGAATGGGCTATCTTATTATAATTAACTATCCTTTTGCTTCAGTCTACTCAATGTATTGGGTAAGATGATTACTACACAGGTGTTGAAAGCACAGGCCAAAATAAGTTTAGCCTTTCATATCCATTCCTTGTACCCAGCCTCTGACAGAGGGTCAGAGAATAACCCTGCAGGGGGGCCACACAGAGCTGTGTCCTGTGCACTAGGCCTTCTGCAGTTAAAGAACCTCACAGTTGTGCAGCACTGGAATAAATGTAGCAAAGGAGGCCAGTCCTGCTGCTATATCTCATTGCCCTACTTTGTAGCAGAAACGGGATTGAGTCAGAGGCTGGAATCAAAGCAAATCTTCCCAGCTGGCTACAAGTAGTGCGTGGGTCTATCTCTTACTAATAATATTGGTAGGAAGACTGGCGGAAAGCAACATGTAGATTTTTGGGCTTTTCAACTCATTTTTTAATTAAAATGTTATACGATGCACAGGAAAAAGTTTTAAAACAACTTAGAAAAAAGGATGGATGTAGAATGAAAAGTCAGTCTTCCCTTATTCTCTCAGCCTAGGCCTGATTTCCACAGAGGTAAAAGGGTTTGCTTAGGAGACAGAAAGAGAAATAAATAAGAAAAGTGGCATGTTGTTCCGGCCAAACATTGAGCACCTGCAGCTCAGAGTGATCAGTGTCACAGGGTGAAATCAAGGTGGCAAAGGCTTTCATATTCTTCCAGGAGCAAAGCACTGTCATCACAGCAGGACAGAGGTCTGGCCTGGATGGGCCCTGCTCTGTGGCAGGGGCCTAGCACGTTTCTAGCCATCTCATATGGCTATGTTTTTGGGGAAAGGTCACCATTTGTTTCCATCAGCTGTCTTTAGGGAAGTGCTGGGCAAACCTTACCAGGCCACCTCTACCTGGATTCCTGTCCAGGGACTGCAGGCCGCAGGCTCTTCCCACACTGAGAGTTTGACACCTGAGAATTTTCAGTTTAGCACTCTATTTTATACTTAATGTATATAACAACAGCAATGAAAAATTCAGCAAATATTTATTGAAAACCTGCTATGTTCCAGGCTTATATATATATATGTTTCAGCCTATTATGTTTCAGGAACATATATATATTCCCCCAACTTGGAGAAATATATTTCTCCAAGGCAGAGTTGGGGATCCCTATAAGGTACCCCAGCACTACTATACTTCCTCTTTTTTTCTTAGCATTTATCATACTATATCTCTTCCTCTCTCTCTTCTCATTGTCTCTGTATGTAAGTGTCTGTGTGTGTGTGTGGGTGTGGGTGTGGGTGTGGGAGTGTATACATATATATATATATATATATATATATATATATATGTGTGTGTATACACACACACACACGCACACACACATATTAGCCCCTGATGTGCTTTTCTGTTTTGTTTTCTTCTCTTCTATCATCCCCATTTGCCTTTCATGGGTCTGGAAGGATTATTTTCTTTCTCTTTCACAACACTTAATTTATTTGAGGAAAATGGCTTATTTTCTGGGCAGGTCTCAACCACTGTATAAATTCTAAGGATCTCAAGCTACTCTGCCCACTTTTTTTTCCAGATATTCTCTTTGAAGCATGAGTCAATGCGGATGAACAGCATGGTTAGAATAACCCCAAAGATGAGCCACATGCTGATGGGCCACGGCACTATTTTTATGTTTGTGTTATTTTTATGCCTCTTTATATGTGCATACATAAAAAATAATGCTACTGCTTTGGGGCAGCTCTGAGATGTAAAGATATCTGCCAGGAGATTGGCAGATGACTCAAGAGCCTAAAACTTGTTTTTATTCTGCAATTTCCCTGTGGCTTCTGCAGCTTTAGAGCAAAAGAGCAGTAAGGTTTATGTCAGCTTTCAGGAAACATCCATCATCAATTTCTACCTAAAATTTAGATATGGCTCTTGCCTTTTTTCTGCATTGTAAGGTATGTTGCATTACTGCTGGCGATGGGGGTGGTTATAGCAGACAGGACTATTTCCTTACCTCCTGCTCTTTGCTGCTGTGACAGCTTCACGTATTTCTGCAGCTTTGCTGCTCCAGCCACCATGTACCTTTCATTTACTTCTATCTGATGATTCCTAAGAAAGAATTAACCAATTTGAGGAGACCCGTGAGTTTCCTTTGTCCCTTCAGATCCATTGTCTGTACTTCCTTTGTCTTAGGAAGCTGACCTTGACAGATAACATATACTGGGCACTCTTGCTCTCTAGTTTCTGGGTTCACTAGAGTGAGGGACTGGGAGGAGATCATTGGGTAAATAGAGAGAGGCTCCAGCCACAACTTCAGCCGCAGCAGAGCAGCCTTTCTCCCATAAATGTAGCTCTCCCCAATGTCTGTCAATGCTCCCTTTTACCCTAGCCTCTCCAGTGGCTTCTCAGTGATGCTAAGCCTGGTAACTCCACTGACACTGGCTGGCTCCCTTCAACCTGGCCCTACCTCTGAAAACAGTCCTTTTATTAAAATCTTCCATTGCTACTGTGAGTATCTATGTCCTGCCAGGACACTGAATGATGCAGCCATCATACTCCTTAGACAACTGGCTAAGTTGTAGCCTTCAGGTGGCAGCCAACTTCAGAATAAACTAAAGGCTTATAAAATAGGAGGTCCTGGCCTCTTGAAGAGTCTTAAGCCAAGACATCCAATGTCCTCACATTTATATATCATATATAATATATAAATGATAAACGATTATTAATAATTGTCTATATCATATATAGATGATCTTGAATATGAAATCAGAGCTATGTGGATTCAAACAGTAACAAGCAGTAGTTTTGTTAGCAGGCGCTTGCCTGCTTTGAGACAGCCCTTATCAGAAGAATGGGTGTAGTCCTGCCTCATCCATGCAGCGTTCTTGTGGAGAACAGAGATGATGATGTGAAATCCACAGAGATGGGAATGCCTGTTTCCAAGCACCCTGCTCACCATGGCCCTGCTTATTCACTCACACCTCCTCCACACACACCCACACACACACTTAGTGTTTTCTTTCCGAATCTGCCTTGGCTTTAGCCTTGAGAAGAGCAGTCTTGTATCCCATGACTGCAGCCTAATGGGGTTTTGCACTGTGTCACCATGGCCAGGTCCAACTGCATCTCTCAGAATCCGTTTTTCCGTATGGCTCCAGTGAGGATGTGCTGTCAGAAATTCTTGGGTGAGATCCAAAGCCTGAAAGAGAGGCAGCAGTTGTTTTGTGGCTTTTGCACATTGTCACTGAGCTGCTCACTCACCTCATCCTCGTGAGAAAGGAACCAGGCCTGTGACTGGCGTCTTCCATGGTCCTGCTGCAGCTGCTCTGACTCAGGGGCCAGGTGTGTGTATAAAGTCCATGGCAATGGCCTGGGGATCTGTAAGCCACCATAGGCCACCGTACCATCAAGGTCAGAAGTAACGAGAACTGAGATCGGTTTCAGTCACGTTTGTGAGTTCCAGTTTGTTCTTTTCCTTCCTCACCTTCTAGCCATCCTCCCTCCCCAGCAGCCAGGTATTCTGTGGATTTCAACCTTCAGCATCAAACTCAGACCTGTAACACACACACTCACTCACACACACACAACACACTCTCTCTCACACACGGACACACACACACACAGACACATACTCACACATACACATACACATACACACATACATCTGATAGTCTCAACAGGAAATAAAGAGTGGGGCTTAGGGTTTGCTCGAACTCTGTTTCTTTGCTGAAACAAGGAATGGTCTCTTGACTTCTGTGAAAGTCGGAGTCAGCAGCACTCAGACCTTCCTAGAATTCAAACCTACCAGGAGTCCAGACCACAGTTGAAATCATTCCCCGTCCTTGTTTGTTGGTGGTGGCAGGAGGGATTGATAGTGTGGCTGAGCAGTCAGGGGCCACTTTGAGAAGTGGCATTCCTGGGTCTGCAGAAAATTACCAGGTACTTATCAGGGATGGAAATGGATGCATGTGTCCCCTCAGCACCTGCAACACACCGGACTCTGGTTTTGTTTTCTTGACAGACTTCAGCGTCCAATGCTGGACACAGAATAAAAGAGGGCAGTGTTCAGGGGCTTTCAGGACTGAACAAACAGTGGGAACCTGACCTTCTACTAAGTTGCTGATATTCACAATTACATATTTAAGGAACAGCCTCTCGTTTAAGAAGGGTAGAATAATGTGGGAGATACTCACCTTTCTTTTTTAATTTTTTTCACTGAATTTTCCTCCATTATGCGGGTTGCAGTTGCTTCAGAGGAAGGATGCCTAAGGCAGAGCCTGGACACCAGAAATAGGCTGCAGATCTCCCAGGCTTTTGTGTCCTAAACCCTAGACTCCTAGGAAAAATTAAACATTTGTAGTTAAGAAAAATACAGATGACCAGATCTTTGATTCCATCTTTAGACTAGAAAAGCATTTTCCTTTGTTCAGGAATGAGAGCAGGGAAAAATAGTGAGGACAGTCTGTAGTTGCTCTCTCAGAAATGCTTCTGAAACCTGGCAAAGCCTTGAAGAGAAAGTGGCCGTGTTGTACATTTTGGGGAGGTCCTGGGCAGGCTTTGAAGGGAGGTTCCTGGGTCCCCGGTGTGGCTGATAGACAATTGAAGCCATTTGGCTTGAAAAGTCTCATTGACCAAGGGGAAGATCTCTTTTGAAGCTTGAGAGCAAAGACATCCTCTCTGTCCACAGCTCTGCATCCTTCATTATGCCAGGACTCTACATAGTCAACATTTTGGCATAATGATAACGTAATAACAAGAACTAGCTTTTAGGCTGCAGGTACTGTGTGCTAGCTGCTTTATGTATGTTAACTCGTTTAATTGTCATGAAAACCGTATGAAGTGGCATTTGTTTTTGGAGACAGAGTCTTACTCCTTCTCCAGGCTGGAGTGCAGTGGTGCAATCTTGGCTCACTACAATCTCCACCTCCCCTGTTCAAGCAATTCTCCTGCCTCAGCCTCTCAAGTAGCTGGGACTACAGGTGTGCACCACCACACCCAGCTAATTTTATGTATTTTTTGGTAGAGATGGGGTTTCACCATGTCGGCCAGGATTGTCTCCATCTCGTGACCTCGTGATCCGCCTGCCTCGGCCTCCCAAAGTGCTGGGCTTACAGGCGTGAGCCACTGCGCCAGGCCATGCAGTGGCATTTTTACACCACATTTTATAGTTGGGGAAGCTGAGGACACACAATCAGAATTCCAGCCTAAGCAGTTTGGCTCTAAGATCCATGCTTGAATTGTGATAGTCAAGGGAAGTGGCATTTCTTGTCCAGGCATAACCTCATACCAGCTAAATGAGTAATCATATTTGCAACGAATATATTTTATCTTGATAGTTCCACAAAGGAGTAAAAGTGTACTCCTGGTCTAGGGGTAAAATAAAGAGGTGTATGCTAAGATCTGCTCATAATCTTTTGGCAGGGGTCATAAGTGAAGATTTAAGATTCTCGAAGGAACCTGTCTGTGGCCTGAATAGTATCATGCTCTCAGCTAAGTGTCTGGAACATAATAAGCCCCCAATAAATATCAGTGGCTTTAATGATTATGATGATGATGATTATGGTTATTATCACCCCCAGAGAATGCTGCACAGAACAAATTTCTCAGCACAGAATTGCTGCTTCTTGAGATCCAAATCCTACTTTTACAGAATTGGACACTTTCGAGATCATCACAGCGATTACTCCACCCCTGGCACAGGTGTCCTTCATCCTTAATTGACTGCTCCTTCCTATTGAGGAGAAGCTAAATCTGATAATCTAAATTAAAAATTTGGTGCATTAACACTTTCAGAGGTAATTGCATTTACAAGGAGAGGGCAGTGCTAAAAACTGAAAGCATATTTAACAATGTAATCACAAGATTTTCTAAATATTTAATAGTATAACAGAAGGATTTAATAGCTGTGATAATGTCAAGGTGATAGGCTTACTGCACTCTTTCAGGTCTTACCCTTTGTTTATTTCACACATTTCTTCATGTCCTCCTTATAGGTAGGCTGAAGCAGTATGGCTCAAGGATTGAGATGCTGCTACATAAATATGGGCAAGTATGAATATTAAGGACAGAAAAATTTCTTTGGCAATAAACACTCTAAAACATCACGACCTTAAGAAGCCTGCTCGGAAGTAGCTCTGTTTCCCCAAATGAAAAGGGAGCTGGTCTATTGAGTTTTTATCAAATAGGAGGTACTAGTGCAAATAAACTTTGCCCACTTTGTATCTTAGAAGGTACAGATATGTGTCATGGAACGGCACTACCCTAAACATGTCTGTGCATTTAGAGAAGTGTCATCATTGGAGAGGAACACCATGAATAATAGGTCTCAGTGATGTTAAATTCCCGTGGACCACACACTGGTTGGTAAAGACCAGTTGATTTATTTGATCCAAATGAGGACAGTGTTAAATCATTCTCATGGCATCTAGCACAGCACCTTAATCACACATGATGTTCAATAAAGATTTATGGGGTCAGTGACTGTAATGCATAAGACACAGGTGCTAGGAAGATTGACAAATACAAACTCAAGATGCCCTGAGTTCTGTCCATAGCACAGCCCCCTGAAGGTCTATATGACCTTGGCTCCATTTCTCAGTATCTCACTCCTCAGATACTTCCTCTGTAAAATGAAAGGATGAGGCTAGATAATAAGCAGGGTCCTTTCTAGCTAGACAGTGATGTAGAGATACATTCTGTGCTTGGGCATCTTCAAATGAAAGTTGATAGTTACATTACTCTTTGGAATTTAATGCCTCTCCCTGGGGTACATCCACCCTCTGATCAATGGCTTCTTGGTGACAGTCTATTTCCATGTCCTGCCTTGAGTCTCCTACAATGATACACTGTGCAATGATCCACTTGTCAATTGCTGAGTCAGATTAAACCCTTTCCAGGCTTCTAATTTTGTTTCTACTATAAGTTTATAGATGACAGATGATACATAATCAATTCCCTTAGGTTCACTCATGTACCATATGTCTATTTAAACAACGAGCAGAAATGTAAGAAATAACATGGATTTTTGTGGCAAGCCTTGAATTATTTGTTTTGGAGGATGTGTTCGTAGATAGTAAGCTTCCCAAGACTTTGATGTCTGCACTTAGACATTTAAATTTTCCATTTTAAGTCTTCGAACCTTATTTGTTTTGAATTTTGTTTTGGATGAAATGACTCATAATTATACCTCTTTCTCTCATTCTCATGGAATGAGAGAAAATAAACAGCCATTACCCAGAAAATAAACAGTACAATGATATTAACGTTTCCCACTTAATATATCTTTTTCTGTTTATAATTTGAAAAGTGTTTAGTCTTAAATTTGATTTTGTATTGAACTTGGAGAAATGGCAATTTTTAGCTCTTTCTTCTCTGGAAAGAAAATGTTCAAATGTCAGGTCTTTGTGGAGTTCTCCTGACTATTTGGCTCATGGCAAATATATGAGAAATTCGACCACTGTGGTTCTTTAACAGCTCATCTTAGAGGTGATAAATAAATGAGTTGACATGAAATTCATCACCTTAATGTATATCTGTGGGTTAATGGGAGACATCAAGCATGAGATGTCAGAGTGTCCCCAGTGTTTGACAATACCTGGCATGTGGGTGTCCATGGCAAGGAGATGAAGCTGTCAATCAGTTTGTTTTAATGCTGTTGGACAAATAGCTACACCACCTACCTGTCTGAACACAGCTACCCTCACAGAAAATCAATGAACTGGTTTTCAGTAGCCATAAAAATTAGCACAGCTTCACAAGCCAAGTGCAAGGATCATCTCAGATTAGCTTAGACAACTAGAGAGGAGAGAAGACAAGGGCTGGGTCAGTCCAGGAAGATGACTGGTGGTTCGTTTGGGGTTTTCTATAGATTACAGATGCTTCTCGGATGCAACAAGAATAAAGCCTTCTCATGCTTCTTTCATATTTTAGAACATGATGAAATGTATTGCTTTGGTCGACCTTTATGGTGGTGCAGGTAAGAGCCACAAAGTGAGAGGTGTGGTGTTGAAAGCAGCTTTCCCTGGGGTTCCTCAATGTAGTCCTGAAGAAATAAGGGTAGAGCTTCAACTTCACACTTCCCTGCCCTGCATCATGGCTTGCCAGCTCTAAATGGCTGCACTAATCTGCAAGCTGGAGACAGCTTGGTCTGTGAACGATAATGCCTGGATGACCATATTAGAGCCTATTGAGGGATGGAAATGAAATGACTTATAAAAGTTGCTAAGAGATTTAGAAAAGTGCAATAAAAAATAAGAGTCTGTTTGGGGTGGTTAGAATCTCACTGTTGTGTTGACATACAGAAGTACCAGTAATAGCTGGTCCGTTAACCCCATATTTTCACCCAAACAGTTTGTCCTTTTCTGATCTCCTCTCAAAAGATGACACAAGCTAAAATATGAAAATTGTCCTAGACCCATCCATCTACCTAGGGCTAAAATATGGAATATGCTACATAGTCAATCATATACCAAAAGCCTACTGTAAAATATGCCCTGATTAGCCTCCACTTCTTTATATCTCTCTGATTTTACTTCCTTTAGCTTAGATTTGTCCAGAAGCTCTCATCTGTATCCTCAATACTCTATTATAGCTACAATGATGACTTTAAATGCAAACCTAATCATATTTCACCATACTTAACACCAACTTTTTATTGCTTAAAGAGCAAATCCAGACTTCCTAACAAGGCTTAGGAGGCCTTTCATAATCGCAACCTCCTTACCCCTTCCATGTATTCTCTTCTCACTCCTGTCTCATAACCTCAAACTTCCGTGTTTCCGCCAGAAATAGCCACCATTCCTGGAAGGCACTACAATCTCCCTCACCTCCAGCTTTTTGTTTTGGAACGCTCTTTACTGCCTTTGACAAAGCTCACTCCTCTTAGTCTTCCAGAATTCAGTGTAGCTGTACAGGAACGTTTTCCCAATCATCTAAATCAGCGTCAGGGTTTCCTCCCATGCATATCCTCAGTAAACTCTATCGAAGCACTCATTACACTTTATTTCCTCTAAAACTTTCTCATTTAAATATAGCATTCATGAAGAAAAGTGCACAACTCATAGTGCATGGCTTACTCATTCTGAAGTGATTCTACCCATATGATCAACACTCAGGCCAAGAAGCTGAACATAACTAGGACCTCAGAAGACCTCTTAATGCTTTCTTCTAACCAATACAATTTCTCTTTCCCAAAGATAATCATCAATCTTGACTTTTAATATTATAGTTACTTTTGTCTGTTTTAGAACTTCATATAAATGGAATCGGGCACTACAAATAGTTTTATGTCTGATTTCTCTTACTCAATACGATGTCTATGAAATTTTTCTATGTTGTATATAGCTGTAGCTCTTTTATTTTCATGATTGCATAGTATTCCACTGTATGAGTAGATTACTATGTGTCCCTTTATTCTACTATGGTTAGACACTTAGGTTGTTTCTGGATTTTGTTTTTTGCAAATAAAGGTGCCCTGAACATTGTTATTCCTGTCTTTTGGTGAAAATATACATTCATTTCTCTTGGGTACATATGTGGAAAATGCAGAGTAGGCATGCATCTGGCTTTAATATATGCTTCCAAAAATTTCCAAAATGATCTTACTAATTTACTTTCTCTGGCACTGTGTATAGATTATAATTGTTTCCCATTCCTGTCAACAATTGACATTGCCAGTTGTGTCATTCTGGTGGTTATATAGTGGTGTCTCATTGTGGTCATAATTTTCTTTTTGCGCTTTACAAATATTTATTGGTTATATAGTTGTCCTGTTTTGTAAATGCAGTTAAAGTCTTTTGCTCATTTATCTATTGGAGCATCTTTTTTATTCTTATTAATTTGTTAGAGTGATTTGTCAGGTACATGTAATAAAAATATAGTTTCCCACCATGTGGCTTACTTTCTCACTCTTTTAATTGTGTCTTTTGATGAACAGAAGTTCTTATTTTTAATGTTATACAATTTATTAGCTGTTTCCTCTATGATCATTACTCTGTTGCTCTGTTTAAGAAAGCTTTCTTTAGCTGGAAGTAGACAAGATAATTTTGGTCACTTTTTTATATATATTTTTTGTTTTCCCTTTCACATATATATCAACAGTCTATCAGGAATTGTTTTTCATGTATATCCTGCTGCATTTTACTTACCCTGTTAGTTGCCTGTCTCTCTAGCTAGGCTGTAAAGAGCTAGGAGGAAGAATGTAAATTGCAGCTTCCTAGCCTCCAACAGGGGAGCCATCTGTGTGATGTTTAGGTTTCTGCCACTCTTAATCAGTAGAAATTTTTCTTACTTTCAGTTAATTTTTCTTTCTGAGTTTAAAAACTTTCTTAGATTCAGTGAAAATTGCATCCTAACATGTTATTTAAGAAAACATACACACCACTCCTTCCCCATTGTAATGCTCTTTTACTGTTGGGGATGATTGTCCTGTTGAACATGGTATGTTTTATTTTTGTGGTTGTTGATGTCATTTTCAAATCCATGCTAAGAAATTTGGAGCAGAAAATGGTATGATGTTTATTTAAATTATTTATTTTAATAATTGTTTCCCAGCAGTTATTGATTTAGCCTTTTCTCCTTTTAATTATGCATTTTAAAAAACAGCGTATCCTTATTGTTCAAACATCAGATATACACATTGAGAAATATTTTTCTACCTCTGTTCAGATCAACCCACTACTCCTATTCCATCTTGGTCTATCACTTTTGTAGATTTCTTGTGTACCATACCCTGGTTTATTTATATGCAGAGGGAAGCTGCATAACAACCAAGGATGAATGACCTAAGAACAAACACAGCAGGTGATCTGGAAAAACACTTATTGGGAAACTCATAGAGATATTAGAGGTTAGTGCCTGTGTAATCCCCCATTATGCTGTGTGATAGCAGACAAGAATCCTGAAAGGCCAGTTGTCAGGTTTCAGAATCAGGTTTCCAGCCAGTGGGTGGTGGGCTGCATAGCTCCCTTCCCCTGGCACGATCACAGGGCTAGGGTCCAAATCTTGTGGCTGAAGCTATGTGACAATAGTTAATTGTTCTGCATCAGGACCAAGTGTTCTACCTCAGTCCTTTCCAGGATTAATTACCTAAAGCTGACAATTATTATGGAGCCCTACAGGAGGTTATTACCTTTTCTGATTCCCAGCCCACAGGGAATCAATAGAATTAAACTTTATATCTCAGCTCACCTCTTATCACAAGGGACGGATGCTTTGCATCATTACCCTCTCAGTCAGGAATTCATATCATTTTAATCTGTAAGATCATGAGGCTAGTCTCTAGCATTGCTATAGGAGATAATGGACTATGGTTATGATATAAATAAGAGAATGGGAGCCATGAGTAACACTTGAGACCTTCTCCCAACAGAGATGCTCAGAAAGTCCAGCATCAGCCCAGAGGACAGATTCCAGGTTGCTGAGAGCTCTAGACAATCCTTCTTCCTGCTTCCATATATGGGGCACCGAATGTTCTAACACCCCACTGGTGCTGATGCATATGCAGGTGGTGCATTGGTCCAGGCTAAGATGTTCCCTATCTGGCCAAAAGATAAGTAAGTGCTTATGTTGGTTAAGACAGGCCTAGAATTTAGGTTTATTTGCTGGATCTTTGAGGCATGAGGTATCTTGTTGGCTACTTGGCCTTGGTGTTTGACAGATTCTATATTAAATCATCAGCACAATTATTGCACACTTAGGAATTAGGCCATAGTGGAGATTATAGAGTGCTATGTTGCCTATAGCACTATAGCACCAATGTACAATGAATGTGCATTGCTCACATATCTCTGTGACATGGTAAAGGCCCCATAAAACAGCATACCTTAACCATACCTCAGCTTTCTGTTGAAACTGCTCTCTATAACCCAAATCTGAATAAGTAATTAAGGACTGTAATTTCCACCCTACCCAGACTATGGGTAAACAAATACTAATCTTGACTTTTGCGAACCACTTAAGTAACAATCCGAATGTCAAAAGTCCCCTGGCCCTCGGAGTGTCCGGAGCCCCTCACCCTCATCTTCGCCCAGGAATCCACTGGAATGTCCAGAACCCCTCACCCTCATCTCCGCCCAGGAGGTGATTTACAGAATCCACTAGCCCTCAGAACGTCTGAAGCCCCTCACCCCCATCCCTGCCCCTCACCCTCACTCCCAAGGTGGTTTTACGGGTATAAAAGGTCTTGACACCCTCCTTTCGGGGCCACGGGTTGGAGAGATGCGAGTCCTCCATGGCCGCTGGCAATAAAGACCCTGCAATTTGGCATACTTTTGTCTTGGTGTTGACTGTCTATGCTCTGGCCAGTACAACATCTCTACTTGAAAAACCTGCTGGAAGGAATGCAAATGACTGATAGCCTACTGTAGCACCTTCAAGATCTGCTGCAGCTTCTGAGCTGAGAGTACACTGTTCCCAAGCTGCCTCCAGTCAGTGTCTACATGCCAGGGAGGGACTAAGGTCTGGGCTTTACTATTTGTTGAAAGACTCCTCTACAGCCATTGTTTGCATTGGAACTCCCCACTGGGGAGGCTGAGACTTTCTCAGACTTTTTGCATCACAGTTGTAGCCTTTTCCTTTGTCATCCTCCTTTATTCCCTTCTCCATTCACGGTGTCAGGCCTGCATAATGGTCTGAAGGCTTTCTCTCACACCTTTATATTTCACAGGTTTTACCTCCCTCAATAAATCCCTGAAACTTCTACTCCTGTTTTAGTGTCTTCTTTCTGAAGGTCCTTAATTGGTAAGCATACCTCAGGAGGATTATTCCTTCACACTTGGGCCAGAGGTATGCATAGGGTCCTGGAAGACATTGCAGGAAAATATGAAATGACTAATTGACCACCTGCATGCTGGGCTCAGATTTTGTTCAACTGAGGTAGAAAAAGAAAGGCTGCTGATCCATAGGGGGATAATAGCTCAGGGGAACTGCATTTGCCAGCCTGAGAAGTGTCAGGTATAGTCATAAGGAACAACCAGTCAGTGGCCCTTTTCCTTATGGGTGAACCTAAGCCGTGAGTGGAGTTGACCAGAGTCAGTGTCTGCAGCTGCAATCCAGAGGTTTAAGACCATTGAATTCAGGTATCGAGAATTGGTCTTAGCCTCTTTTACTTATTAGGGATACTGTGTCATCCTAGAAGGCGGGGAGATTTTACTGGTGTGGCATGCTTGGCCTTGGGATCTAAGATGCTTATTGGACAATTGAATTTGCTGGCAAGTAATGAGTGATATATCTCAATTGAATATTTCAGAACATGGGAGATACTGGAAACTATTTTAGAAGATGTGGGAATAGCTGTCAACTCTTCCTAAGATCCAACACAGCATGGCAGATGCAACAGCAAAACAGTGAGAGGCCCTCAACTGATTAAAATGGAGCAAAGAATGAAGGATGGCCTGGGTGACAATCCTGATGGAGCAATCCTGGTGAAAGGGAAATATTAAGCATTAGCTCTCCCACCACCACCGTGACTGTGGCTTCCTGAAGTTATAGGTATCCCTGTTCTACCAAGCAATAGGCAAGGTAAGTAAGACCTTATGTCTCACAAGCAAATGATAATATAAACATATTCTTATTTTTAGATGAAACACTAAATATTGATCTTCATATAACTTTGTTCATTAAGAATATGCCCATATTATTTAGATAAACAAACAGCTCCTATGTTTTCTTCATCCCTGTAGAAATTTCACAGGTAAAAATACTAGACAAGCATGAAAAGAATCTACAAGGATGGCTACCTTTGTCCCTTTCCATTCTTAATTTTCAGGTTCTATTTGAGAAAATAGATACAGTACAGGCAGTAAGTAAGTCTTTTCAAATATGAGAAAACTATTTTTAACATCAGAAAGACCTATAGATATCTGTCTGATTAAAACTGATCTTTTAGAACTGATTATTTGACAAAATACTCCATGACTAATAATACTTACTGTGAGTTCATGTGAGCTGAGTGATGCTTTCTGATTATTTTTCTTTTATGGGTCACAATAACATCTATATGTGCATGTGTGTGTATGTGTGGGTGTGTAGTATATATATGGACATATAAAAATATTAGCACGAAGCATGGTGAGATATAATATTTATTCAGATGGCAATATTTGGTGGCCATGTGGAATATTAGAGTCTCTTATGGTCACAGAAACAATGGATCTATCATTTTGACAGTTGACATAAGAAATTGTTTTATAAAGAAGAATCTTCTTTGAAAAAATGTCTTGAAGAGTTTCTTGAAATGGAGAGACCCTGAATCATGATGACAGAAAGATCAAAAGCAATAAAAGAAGACTGAATTGCTCTGTGTGAGACGAAAAGAGAAATTTGTTTTAACTCTGGAGAGGTGTCGGGGTGGGGTAAAGCGGGGACCAGGAGTGTGCTGTGGGTTTAGGAGAACCCATGAGTGACATCTTCTATATCAACCTACCTTAGATTGTCTATAAGTTTTTGGTAAAGTTTACCAAAAACACAAGTTGCTTTATATGAGAAGGTTTTTTGTGTGTGTGTGTGTGTGTGTGTGAGCCAAAGATGGAATGGAGAGAATGACAAGATGATTCATAAACTAAGAAATCAGGCAGTCAGAACTAGAGATGTCCTGAAAACATAGCATTGGAGAATCTCAGAAGTCTTGGGAAGGGTTCTGGAATCTATAGGTGTATGGGGGATGGTAGTGGTAGAGTGGTAGAGTCACTTAAGGAAACCTTAACTCAATTTCAAAATATTGTGAGTCTCAGCAAATAGTTAGCTTTCATTCATCATTTACTCGCCAAATACTTATTGAAGACCTACAACATACCAGGTATGCTTCTAGGTCCTGGAGTTAGAATAATTAAAAAAACATAGTTCCTGCCTATGTAAGGCTTACCTTTTAATAGGAAAGGCAGTTGATAAATAAAAGAGCAGAAAACATGTGCAATATGATGTCAGTTAGTAAGAGGTGCTATAAAAGAACAAAATAGAGGGTGGGTAGAGTCTTGAGAGGTGCTTTCTCACAAAGGTTGGTAAGAAAAGGCTTTGCAGAGGAAACAAGGTAAGGTGAGAATATTGAGCAGAACCTGAAAACAGATCTTGGAAAGAGCATACTAGATGAATGGCCAGTGAAATGGCAAGAACAGAGGCCCTGAGTTGGGAGTTTGCTTGATGTGCCTGAGGAATAGCAGGGTCAGAATGGCTGCAGAACACTGAATGAAGGGGGAAAAAGCTGTGAGTGAGTGCAGAAATGTGACTGGCCACCACCTTATTAGGCCTTGCAAACTTTGGAAAGGAATTTGAGTTTTATTCTAAATGTGTCAGGAACCCATTGGAATGCTTTAAGTAGGGGTGTAATGAACACTTCCTGATTTATATTTACAAAAGCTCACTTTGCTGCACAGAGAATAGTCTGTAGCAGGCAAAGGTGGAAGGAGATTAGTTAGGTCTACTGTAATTGTCTAGGAGAAAGAAGACTGTGCCCTCAACTAATCTTGTTGTTGAAGGAGTTGTTGAAGCAGTAAGAAGTTGTTTGACCGAGAGTATATTGTGAAGGATTATTCAATAATCCACTTATGGATTTGAAGTGACATGTATGAATTCAAAGTGGGTTGTGGCAAAAATTTAGACACCAAAGATAGTTTTACAGCTCCTCAGGTTATAGGTTATATTCCAAACAATGAGAATCACATGGATAAAATTTTTGATTTTGAGATGCTTTCTATAAATCTACTAAAAAAGGTAATTTGGCACTATTTCCATTTTAAAATTATGCTTTTAATGATGATGACCGTGAGTTTAGTTTATGAGAAAACAAGTACTTTTTATGATGTACATATGATATCACTACTATTCTTAGTTGTTGAAAACTTTATAAATTTATCATTTAGTATTTGTGATGTTAGTAATAAAGAACACTCAATTAAAATATTACACAAAACGTCGGCTTATTTTCTATGAACTCTTCAGTTGTCACATAATTTTATAGCAAAGGGATACCCAATAAAGCAGAGTGGAAATGATTATAATAATCAGGAGTCTTTATAAATGCTATAAGAGTATGTGTTATTACTCAAAGCGGATTTTAAGTTGAAGACGTCAAATTTCAAATCCGAGTTTTACTCTTTTTATCTTTGTGGCTATGAACAATTCACTTAGCTATAGCTCATTTTCAGCATTAGTAGCATGAAATAATGCTGCCTACCTGACATAGTAGTTAATAAAGATTTACGAAGGATTTGCCAATGCTTACTAAATAAAAATACCCAATCAAGTTTATTTGAATGCAAATTTATTTATACTGATATCAAAAATATATATTTTATTACTGATGTTTCCTATTTGGCAATTGACAATATTTATTGTATATTGGATGTTGACTATTTTTCTTAAATCGTGGTTCTCAAACACTGACAATTTTGACCTCCAGGGATCATCTGGCAGTGCCTAAAGACATTTTTGGTTAGTATCACTTGAGAGTATTATTGGCGTTTAGTAGGTAGACGCCAGGAATGTGGCTAATTATTCTTCAGCGAACCAGAAAGCCAGCCCTTCCACCACCTTACTCCCAGAAACAAAGTATGCATTCCTAAATGTTAATAGTGCCAAGGTTAGGAAGCCCTGCTCTAAAACATAGCTGAGTTATACAAAATGTTCTCAGCTGTAATTGTATTTTTTGATCTCTTGTTTTAGTCATTTGAGTATGGTGAAATTTCACTAGAGTATCTGGCATCACTAGAGCCTTAGGAAATATAAGAAAATTGTTTGCGATTTGTCAAATATTATATTAGCGCTCAGCAAACACCCACTCTCCTATCCTACTGTGGGCATTTTTGGCCACTTTGTTGATGCTGGGTTCAGTCATATGACTCGGCTTTGGTCAATGCAATGTTAATAGATGCGAAGCAAATGGGAGCTTTAACTGGGTCTGCGTAGCTTGGTTTGCCTTTTACGTCTCTGCCATTTACTGTTAGAACTTTCTCTAAGCAGCCTTTGGTCCAAGGATACAAGAGACACTTGGATCATCCCCAAATCCAAGCCATGCCAAGTCTACCTGATGTTCAGCTTAAAGCTGAACTACCTGGCTGAGCCCAGCCAAGGTCAGCCCAGATACAGATCTGGTCTTGGGAAATGCTAGTTGTTGTAAGACACCCAGTTTTGAGATGGCTGATTATACAGCATTATTGTGGCAATAGCTGATTAATGCATGGTATTGACAAGACATCATTTACTAAGTCTACATGTTCAGTGGATCTGAACAGGTAAGGAAGATCAGCATTTTGAATATGGGAAGAAAACAATGCAATAACATGGAGATGTTTATAATTAATAACAGTCTCCAAAGATCCTGGTAACAAATATGCCTATCACCAGCTCAAGAATTTTTGAGACGTGTTTGATATTTGTTATCTGATCATTTGGATATTATCACGTCTTGAATGAGCATTTCTCTAAAAGAGGTCAGAGAAAATGGTTCCAGCAGTGATTATATAGTTTTGATCAATTGAAAAATGTGTATGTGTGTATTTTTTGGAGGATGGAAGTGGGTCCAGAACTTTCACTGGATTCTCAAAAGCATTTGTGGCCTTCTTTATCCCTCATCAAACCAAACCAAACCAAACCAAACCAGACCAGACCAGACCAGACCAGACCAGACCAAACCAAACCAAACCAAACCAAACCAAACCCAGCCAAACCAAGCCACCAAACCAAACCAACAGAATGTCCAGAAAGAACTCTTAATCCTTGGATCTAGATGCTATAATACTGGACCTCAGATGTATCTTTTTGGAATGCTATTTCTTAATTCTTTGTGATCTCATTAGCCAACAAAACCTGCTTTCTTTTTGTCTTGATTCCATAATACTTCTTTGAGACATGCTTACTAATAGGTTTACTAGGCAGAAGAACTTGGGGGTAAAAACCATGACATGTA
This sequence comes from Cebus imitator, assembly GCF_001604975.1. Classification (NCBI taxonomy): domain Eukaryota; kingdom Metazoa; phylum Chordata; class Mammalia; order Primates; family Cebidae; genus Cebus; species Cebus imitator. Next base: position 251,455 of record NW_016107346.1, read on the forward strand.
AGCCATCTGTTGTGGCATATGTGCTGCTATAGTCACTCAGTGTTTGGCAGCGTCATACTCCTGATTTAAAACTTTGAGTGTAAAATATGAATTATGATTATTTAGCACTTGTATGTATGTATACATGACTTAGAATTTGTACGTACATTTAGGGTGAGTGAAAGATCAAAATGTAGTCTTGAGTTAGAACCTTCTGGGTCTGGAAGAAACACCTAAGTGTAGGCAGCCTGAAGGCTGGTCTCTGTACAGATGGTGGAACATCTGTTTCATGTGCCAAGTAAGCTTACAGAGGCACATCTTCCCCCAACAGTGTGTGGTAGAACTGAGCCTGTACATTTCTAAGACCAGTTATGACCAACAAGCCTAAGTTTGACTTAAAAAAATTAAACCTTTTACTCTGAGATTAGTGTAGATGCATGCGTATCTTACAATGAAGTTGTATTTTACAACATCTTGTGAGAAATAACAAGATATTGACATTGATATAGTTTAGATACAGAGTATTTTCATCAGTCAAGGTTCCCTCCTGTTTGCCCTTACATAGCCACACCCCCTTCTCTCCTGTCTCACCACTCCCTTAACTCTGGGCAATGGTTATTCTGTTTTCCATCTCTAGAATTTTGTAATTTCAGCTATGTCGAATAAATAGAATCACACTGGATGCAACTTTTGGGATTGGCTTTTTTTTCACTCAGTGTAATTCTCTGGAGATTCATTTAGGTTGCCATGTGCATCTGTAGTCTTCTCCTTTTTATTAGAGAGTAATAATCATTATGCAGATATAGCACAGTTAGTTTCACCATTCACCCATTGGAGGACTTCTGAGCTGTTTCCATGTTTTGGCTTCTATGAATAAAGCTGCTATAAACATTCGCTTTAAGGTTTTTGTATAAACACATTTTCATTTCTGTGGAATAAATGTTCAGGAGAGGAATTGATGCGTTATATGGTAGTTGCATATTTACTTTTTAAAGGCTTCGACAACTGTTTTCCAGTGTGGTTGTACCATTTTATATACCCACAAGCAATGTAAGAGTGATCCAGTTTCTGCACATCTTCACCAGCATGTGGTGGTGTCACTAAAACAAACAAACAAACAAACAAAAACAAAACAAAAAATCATTCTGATAGTGTGTGGCAATATTTTATTGTGGCTTTATTTTGTATTTCCCCAATGGCTAATATATTGGCTACCTTTATATGTACTTACTTGCCATCTACAAATTTTCCTCAGTGAACTATCTCTTTATGTGTTTTCCCCATTATCTTTTTGTCTGCTGAGTTTTATGAGTTTTTTATATATTTTAGATAAAAGTCCTTTGTCAGATATGTGAATTGAATTGCAAATATTTTCTTCTAATAATGTATAGCTTGTCTTTTTTATCTTAACAGTCTTTCACAGATCAACAGTTTTTAATTTTGATAAAGTCCAATTTGTCAAGTTTTCCTTTTATTGATTATGCTTGTGATGTTAATTATTAAGAACTCTTTGCCTAGTTCTGGATTGGGAAGATTTTATTTTATATTTTTCTAAAAGTTTTACAGTTTTATGTTTTGCATTTAAACTTATGACATGCTTTGAGTTACTTTTTGTACATAGTGTGAAATATGTGTCAGGTTTTTAAATTTTTTCATTGGTTCTTTTTTGTTTTGTAAATTTTTAATTTATTTTTGTTTTAAACTTTTATTGTAAATTCAAGGGTACACGTGCAGTTTTGTTACATAGGCAAAATTGTGTCATGGGCTTGTTATGCAGATTATTTCATCACTCAAGTATTAAGCCTAGTACTCATTAGTTATTTTTCCTGATTCTCTCTGTCTTCCTACCCTCTACCCTCTGATAGGACCCAGAGTGTATTGTTCCTCTCTGTGTGTCCATGCGTTCTCATCATTTGGCTCCCACTTGTAAGTAAGAACATGTGGGATTTGGTTTTCTCTTCCTGCGTTAGTTTGCTAAGGATAATGGCCTTCAGCTCCATCCATGTTGCTGCAAAGGACATGATGTCATTCTTTTTTATGGTTGCATAGTATTCCATGGTATACATGTACCATATTTTCTTTATCCAGTCCATAATTTATGGACGTTTAGGTTAATTTCATGTCTTTGTTGTTGTGAACAGTGCTGCAATGAACATATGTGTGCATGTGTCTTTATAATAGAATGGTTTATATTCCTTTGGCTATATACCCAGTAATGGGAATGCTAGGTCAAATGATATTTCTGTCTTTAAGTTGTTGAGGAATCACCACACTGCCTTCCACAATGGTTGAACTAATTTACACTTTCACCAACAGTGTATAAGCATTCCTTTTTCTTTACAACTGTGTTAGCATCTGTTATTTTTTGGCTTTTTAATAAGAGACGTTCTGACTGGTGTGAGATGGTATCTAATTGTGGTTTTGACTTGCATTTCTTTAGTGATTAGTGATGTTGAGCTTTTTGTCATGATTGTTGGCCACATGTATGTCTTCTTTTGAGAAGTGTCTGTTTATGTCCTGCCCATGTTTTAATTTTTTTTCCTGTAACTTTATTTACATTCCTTATAGATGCTGGATATTAGACCTTTTCAAGATACATAGTTAGGAAAAATTTCCTTCCATTCTGGAGGTTTTCTGTTTACTTTTTTGATAGTTTCTTTTACTGTGCAGAAGCTCTTTAGTTTAATTATATCCAACCTGTCAATTTTCGCTTTTTTTCCAATTACTTTTGGTGTCTTCCTCATGAACTCTTTACTCATACCTATGTCCTCCTGAATGGTATTACCTAGGTTGTCTTCCAAGGATTTTATTATTTGGGGTTTTACATTTAAGTCTTTAATCTATCTTGAGTTAATGTTGGTATATGTTGTAAGGAAAGGGTCTACTTTCAATCTTCTGCATATGGCTAGCCATTTATCCGAACATCATTTATTGAATAGATAATCCTTTCTCTATTGCTTGTTTTTGTCTGGTTTGTCAAAGATCAGATGGTTGTAGATTTTCCCTCTGATTTCTGTTTCTCTATTCTGTTCCATTGGTCTGTGTGTGTTCTTGTAGCAGTACCATGCTGTTTTGGTTACTTTAGCCATGCAGTATAGTTTAAAGTGGGGTAGAATAATGCCTTCAGCTTTTTTCTTTTTGTTTAGGTTTGCCTTGGCTATCCAGGCTGCTTTTTGGTTCCATATACATTTTAAAGTAGTTTTCTCTAGTTCTGTAAAGAATGCAAAAGGTAGCTTAATGGGAATAGCATTGAATCTATAAATTGCTTTGAGTAGTATGGACATTTTAATGATATTGATTCTCCCTGTCCATGAGCATGGAATGTTTTTCCATTTGTTTGTTTCATCTCTGATTTATTTGAGCAGTGGTTTGTACTTTTCCTTGTGGAGATATTTCTCCTCTTTTGTTAGCTATATTCCTAGGTATTGTATTCTTTTTGTGGTAATTGTGAATAGAAGTTTACTCGAGATTTGGCTCTCAGTTGGCCTGTTGTTGGCCACATGAAATGTTAGTGATTTTTGGCCAGATGCAGTGGCTCACACCTGTAATCCCAGCACTTTGGGAGGCCAAAGCAGGCGATCACAAGATCAGGAGATCAAAACCATCCTGGCTAACATGGTGAAACCCCGTCTCTACTAAAAGTACAAAAGAATTAGCTGGGCATGGTGGCACATGCCTGTAATCCCAGCTACGCGGGAGGCTAAGGCAGGAGAATCACTTGAACCCAGGAGGTGGAGGTTGCAGTGAGCCAAGATTGCATCATTGCACTCTGGCCTGGGTGACAGAAAGACTTCATCTCAAAAAAAAAAGGAAGATATGTTAGTGTTTTTTGCACATTGATTTTGTATCCTGAGGCTTTGCATTGAAGAATGCAAATGGTTGTTTATCAGCTTAAGAATCTTTTGGACTAAGATGATGGGATCTTCTAGATACAGGATTATGTCATCTGCAAAAAGGGATAGTTTGACTTTCTCTCTTCCTATGTGGATATCCTTTATTTATCTCTCTTGTCTGATTGCCTTTACCAGAACTTCCAATACTATGTTGACTACGAGTGGTCAGAGATGACATCCTTGTCTTGTGTGGGTTTTCAAGGGTCATGCTTGTTTATTTTTTCTGCCTATTTGTGTGCATTTACACCATCACCACTTGTTTATAAGGCTATTTTTCTTCCATTGAATAATTTTTGTATTTTGTCAAAAAATCAATTAAACATGCTTGTATGGTTCTATTTTTGGGTTCTCTGTTCTGTTCCATTGGCATACCTGTCTGTCCCTTTACCAATACTACACAGTGTTGATGAGAGTGTGTGTGTGTGTGTGTGTGTGTGTGTGAGTGTGTGATTGTGTGTCTGTGTGTGTATTTGTGTGTGTGTATGTCCTGAAATCAGGAAAACTGACTCCTTGTACTATATTCTTCTCTTTTAGAAATGTTTAAACTATTTCTAGTTATTTTATCTTTACATCGGGATATTAGAATTCTCTTGTCTGTATCTACACAAATTTTTGCTTGGATTTTTTTGTTAATTGTGTTAAAGATGTATACCAGTTTGGAGATAACTGGCATCTTTACTGTGTTGATTTACCCAGTACATTGTATGAATCACCATTTTATAATTTATTTGATGTATTTAATCAGTATTTTGAAGTTTACAGAAAGTGAGTGCCATATATATTGCTACATTTATACTTAGGTATTTCATTTTTGAGCAACTGAAATGATATTACATATTTCATTTCAGTGTCCATGTGCTTATTGGTAGTATACAGAAATACAATACATTTTTATGTATTTATCTTTGGTTCTGTGACCTTGGTGAACTCACTTAAAAATCTTTTTTAGAAGAGATTATGTAAAATTGATGCTATTACTTCGTTAACCATTTGGTATAATTGTTAAAGTGAAAATATCTTTCTGAGCCTGGAAACTTATTTTTTGAAAGTTTTAAAAATTATGAATTTTATTTAGCTAACTTAATAGTTACAGGGCTATCCAAATTATTTTATATTTAGTTATTTTTGATAGTTTTTTTTTCAAAGAATTGGGTTGTATTCATATTGCCTGTGTTATTTCTGATATACTTATGTCTTTTTCTTTGTCAGTTTTTGTGGTGGTTAATTTTAGGTGTCAACTTGATCGGACTGAGGAATGCCTCATACATGGCTGATGAGGCACTGTTTTTCATGTGTCTATACGAGTGTTTTTGGTGGACATTGATCTTTGAGTCAGTGGATTGAGAGAAGCAAACTCACCCTCAACATGGGCAGGCACCGTCCAATTAGCTGAGGGCCCATTTGAAACAAACAGGCAGAGGATGGGGATTTGTTCCCTCTGCCTTCTCTCTCCCTTCCAGAGAGAATGCTTTTCCTCCTCCTACCTTTGGACATCAGACTCTAGGTCTGTGGGTTTTGACTCTGAGACTTTTACCAGTGGCCTCCCAGGGGCTCGTGGGCCTGACTGGAGGCTGCACTGTCAGTTTCTTTGGTTCTGAGGCTTTTGACTTGGACTGAGCCACGCTACCAGCTTTTCTGGTTCTCCAGCTTACAGTCAGCCTATTGGACAACTTCTCTGCCTCTGTGATCCTGTGAGCCACTTCCCCTTAACAAATCCCCCTCCATATATCCTACTTGTTCTGTCTCTCTGGAGAACCCTGACACAGTCCTGATAGAGGTTTGTCAATTTTATTGATCTTTTCAAAGAACCTGCTCTTTGTTTCATATACTTTTCTCCACTGTTTCTGTTTTCAATTCAGTTCCATTGTTTTCTTCTCTAATCATTATTATTAATTATTAATCTTCTCTAATCCACTTCTTTTGGATTTATTTTGATGTCCTTTTTCTAGTTTATTGATGTGGCTTAGGTTATTAGTTTGAGACTTTTTTCATCTTTTTGAATACATACATTTAGTGCTATAATTTTTTCTCTAAGAACTACCTTAGAAATAGCCCACAGATTTTGATATGTTCCACTTTTTTTATTTAAATGTATTTTTAAATTTTTCTTAAGAGTTTCTCTTCAATTCTTGGATTATTTAGAAGTGTGTTGTTTAGGTTCAAGATATTTGAAGGTATTCTTGTTATCTTTTTGTTATCCATGTCTATTTGATTCCTTGAGTGATAAGAATTTATTCTGTGTGATTTCATCTCTTTCAAATGTGCTCAAGTGTGTTTTATTGTTCAGAATTTTGTCTGTGTTGAGTGAGTTGTTCTATAAATGTCAATTAGATCCTGATGTTTAATGGTGGTGTTGAGGTTTGTTACATCCTTGCTGATTTTCTCTCTAGAACAGAACTATCAATTGTTGAGAGAAGGATGTTGAAGTTTCCAACTATTATCATGGGGGCATCTATGTTTCCTTTCAGTTCTATCAGTTTATGGGTCACATATATTGCAGTTCTGTTGCTTGATGCATATACCTTAAGATTGACAGATTTACTCTTCTATTATTATATAATATTATCTGATATTAATATAGACATTCTTGTATTCTTTTAATTACTATTTACATAATATATCTTTCCCATTATTTTACTTTTAACCTACCTATGTTGTTATATTTGAAGTGATTTTTTTTGTAGACAGCATATAGTTGAGTTATGTTTTGAATCCCCTCTTCCCATGTCTTTTAATCAATATATTTGGACTATTTACATTTAATATATTTACTGCCATGAGTGGGTTTACAGTTTGTACTTGGTTCTTTGACTATAATAGTACAATTATTGTCTAGAAATTTTCTTTCTAAGATTCCCCTTCCCCTTTTAACCTACCTATGTTGTTATATTTGAAGTGATTTTTTTTTGTAGACAGCATATAGTTGAGTTATGTTTTGAATCCCCTCTTCCCATGTCTTTTAATTGATATATTTGGACTATTTACATTTAATATATTATTGCCAGAAATGGGTTTACAGTTTGTACTTGGTTCTTTGACTATAATAGTATGATTATCGTCTAGAAATTTTCTTTCTTTCTAAGATTCCCCTTCCTGGTTGTTTAGCTAGTGAAAAATGGTTTGTTTGCTTGTTTTCTAAGTTCATTGACATTTTCAGGTTGCTTCCTTTTTAAAATCCAAGTCCAGAGAACATACCACACATTGTTCCATGAGTTCTAAGGTCCGTAGCTTATCTGCCTTATTTTATTCAGCTTCCAGAACTCTCCTTTTTATTTATTTATTTTTTATATGTCATGTCCAGGATTTTTAGTTTACTTAGTTTAGTTGCCGATGGTAGCTTAGAGAAGAAATAGAGAACAGTATGTCTAATCCATCTTTCTGGATATATGTCAACTTAAGCTCCATATTCAGACAGACTTTGATTCAAATCTTGGCTCTAGCCCTTTCTAATTATATGTATTTTGACAAATATCTTACCTCTGAGCCTCACTTTCTTCTAGTGCAAAATGAGTGAAGCAGAGTTGTGAAGGTGAAGTGAATTATCTAAAATAATCATGCAACACAGTGAAAGCACATAGTAAGCTCTCATTAAATGTAATTTTTATAATTATTACTATTAGTACTATCATCATTACTGTTGCGATTGTTGCCATTATTACTACAACTGTTATTACTTATAAACACTTCCTTTTGGTTCTATGAACACACGATGTTTTCAGTGACTTACAGTTCAAAGCCTGGTTTCCTGATACAACAATTAACAGAGAGGTCAGAATAATCCCCTTTGAGAAATGAGGGTGATGTTAAAGATGTTAGAATTTCTTGCTTCTTTGGTCAAAGACTATGATATGTTCAAGGACACCCAAGCCCACTTGGTGACTGGACTCTCATAATTACAAAATTTGCTCCTGAATTGCTCTTTTTCCATAGTTGTGTCCCTCAGTCTTTTGCTCTTGCCTCATTATATGCCTGATTTTTATTGTTTTCTCTCTGTTTCATTATTTTTCTCTTCCTCCTGGGATTGTTCCCACTCTCTCTGGCTGGGACCCCTCTCTATGAAATAGACAGTCTGTGTTGTTCTGCCCCCAACACTGCTTGGTGGTTTTTGGATGTGTCACTCACCTTGGTGCTGGAATTAATGGCTGAATTTTGGGCAGTGCCAATGGTAACAAAGGATAGCTTCAAATAATCAGTGAGAACTGTAAGGAGAGGAAGCAGGGATCAAAGAGGTGCCTCTTACTCCAGATTCTAGTCCTTATAGGCATAAACTTCTGATCTCAGAAGTAGATATTATTCCTTTGAGAAGATAACACACTCTTGCATTTATTGTCAGTCTTTCTTTTTTTAATAAAAAATTTGGGAAAATCTTAAGTTTAAAAAAAGCTTATGTAATCTGACTCCTTTCACTCCCTAAAGATTACTTCTTTTACTTCTTGAATGTATATTCTTCCATCTCCCTCCCTAATATTTTGTGTTCTCCAACTTCTGCATCTTAATGTTGTTGATACATTTTGGGGGTACTAGAATTGTTGTTTAAAGACAATTCAAAATGAATCTAGACAGAGATAGTATAGAAAATGGCAATTTATTGTTCCAATCTTATCTGCCAGACTGACTAAAAACCAATAAATTTCTAAATAATGTAAAACCCCTGAGAAATCTCTGGTTGATATGCAAGAAACCTACATTTCATGTTATTCTTATATTTTGTTATGGTAAATTAAATGATTCGAATTTTGGGGAGACAGCAATACGAAGCTTTTTTTCTTTTTTTGTTAAGATGGAGTCTCATTCTGTTGCCAGTCTGGAGTGCAGTGGCGTGATCCCTGCTCACTGAAACCTCTGTTTTCCGGTTTCAAGCAACTCTCCTGCCTTAGCCTCCGAAGTAGCTGGGATTACAGGCATGCACCACCAAGCCCGGCTAATTTTTTTTATTTTTTTAAATTTTTTGTTTTTATTTTTAGTAGAGATGAGGTTTCACCATGTTGGCCAGGATGGTCTCTATCTTTTGACCTCCTGATGCACCCGCCTCAGCCTCCCAAAGTGCTGGGATTATAGTCATGAGTCACTGTGCTCAGCCTTTTTTCTTTTTCTTTTTTTTTTTTTTTAACATTGAAGACCACCAACCATTTCCAACCAATGTGGATGTTTTCCTGTTTGTTGAGTAGGGATAACAATTGCCTTTACTTCATAGAGTTGCTTTGAAGACTAAAATAATGGTAACATGTACCATAAAGAACACGATCACACAGGGGTTTGCGATTATTATTGTTGCAGCTGCTATTGTTATTACATTATTTAATCAATGTCCTTTAACCAACAAACATGGTAAGGGAAATTAGGTTAACAAAATTGTTCTAAATCCAATGATTATTTTTCTTACTGTGTGAGAATTCACAAATTTCTGGATATTTTCCCCATAAGATAACAACTGTGTAAGATGTAGAGTACCCAAAACCTCAAGTAGGAAAACCTTTCCTATAAAATGGATTCAGAAGAACAAGAGGGGCGTCAGATGTTTTTCAGGGTTGTTCTTGCTGGTTTTACTCTAGCAGGTACAGGTTGGAGGCTGAAAACTCCTGAACAATTTCACCCCAGTCAGAGGGCTGAGTGGATACAGCCAGTGGGATGTGGAGTTTGATGCACTATCTCAGACCAAGAAAAAGGAAACTCACTGTGAACTTGAAAGACAGATAGCATTCTTGAAATTAAGTTAAACCAAAACTTAAAATAGTTTAAAGTCAGGATATGGGTTGACTTTCTTTTTAACACTTGACTCTAAGCTGACACAGGGTGAGTATCCCAGAAGGTTTATTCCTTTCCAAAACTAGTCTATGAGAATGAAGACAGAGAATTAATTGCCATTTGAATAAAGAAAACCCAGTCCTTCCCTGGACTTGGCAGAAGATGAAAACTATGAGCACCTATTCAGTGTTCTTCCACAGGCTTCTCACATGAAGCCGACATTTCCTGTAGCAACAATTTCTGCCTCATCCTTTCACTGTGCCTCACTGTGGGGTTAGATCTAACAAATCGTGGATGTTTCTGCTTCACTCCCCAGGACCCTTTTTTTTTTCTTTTTGATAGTCTTGGTGGTGACAGACTTCCCTTCCATCTTTCCCTAGCCCCAGGTTGTTTTAATTACCACTGCTGTGTTTTGTCAGATGGTAAACTGTGAAAGTGGCTTTAGGTTGCTTAGCTTTTTTTATTTTTATTTTTGAACAAAATAAAACAAAACACAAACACTTGCTTGGGGTAAAAGGAGGTGCATATGACCTAAGGATATATTGATTTACTCATTTATTCACTTTGGAACTAAAGATAACAGGTAATTCATCTGCTGTGCTCACCACATTTTGACTGCAGAGATTTTTCTTAGTTCATACTCTATTGACAGTGTCTGTAGGAAGTGGGAAGAAGCTGGAACTTTGTCTTTCACTAGGAGGTCTTAGTCCCTAAATTATCTTGAACTGTTTTCTTTACACAGTTTTGAGAAAGGGGAGTGGGAAGAGGTCAGCACTTCTGTAAACATGGGCTACTCAACAGTGAGGTGTGAATACACATTAGACATTGCCAAGTCCTTATGGCAGAGTGCCTAAGGCAGATCCTCCCTCTTCTAAGCCTCAGTTTCCTCACCTGTAACATGGGATAATAATAAAACCTGTTTAATGTGTGTATGTGGGGAGTGGGGTGGGTGTTTGCTAACGTGCAAATGTACTATAGGCTGTGTTTACAGTAGCTCTTGTTATTAATGAAAGAGGACCTTTAAGCTCATTAATTGACTTCTTTTAGAAACCTAGTCTAGCACGGTGCCTAGTTTATTAATAGGGCTTGATATAGGAGCTTTCTAAAATAAAGGAATAAAGAGTTTGGAAAAATGGAGCCAACTTTGACCTCTAAAAAATGGGAAACATCTTTAGGGAAATAAACTCTATTGTCCATTCTACAGAAATAAAAGTATTATGTAACTAACACTGTAAATAAAAGTTCAGCTTAGCATTTAGGTTTTGCTTTGGTAATATTTATACAAATTCATATACTTCACATGTCCTTAGTTGGGAAAAATACCTGTCATTGATACGTTACTAATACCGATAGCAATGTATGTTTGTTAAGGACTTAGTTCTTTCTTGGTTTCTGTCCTAATTGCATTATATATCTTAACCTACTTAATATCAATTTAATGTTCACAACAAGGCCAAGAAGTAGACACAATTGTTATCCCATATTATAGACAAGAAAACAGAGAGATAAAGGTAGCAGTGACAAATTGGTAATGCCAGAATTGGTAAGCCTCTGGAGACAGATCTAATTTTGGAGTTTTGTTTTGAACATTTTCTGTTTTTTACTATACAATGATGGAGTTCTTTTTGCCTAGCTGCACATACTCTGCCACCTCTTTGCAGGCAATCTAAATATGTCAGTGTTCATTAGCTATTTGTACTAACGAACATGCTGCATTTTTAGAATCTCATATTTGACAATGTGTTAAATAGCCCTCTGCTATGAATAGCCCTCTGTATGAATCAGCTTGCAGACTGGCAGGCTTGTTCTTGTCAAATCTTCTAATCTAGACTTGCCTAATCACAAACCTTCTTCTTTTTCTTTTTCCATAGCTCTCTAGCAACTTTGGATAAGCAGTGCTTTAGCTAACAAAAGCTCCTGCCTCCATTCTGGGCATAGCTACTTCCTTTTCTGGCTTGAAGCTTGGTTGCTCTGCTGTTAAACAAGCAACAGCAGTTTCAGCACCGGGGACAGCATATTTTAATGACGTGGTAATGGAATGTAGAGTCAGACATGCCTTGATTAAAATGGAGTACTCTGATTTAAGATTACACTCTTTTCCCATTTCTTCATGCAATTCCAATTTTTCTTCTGGTTACCAAGCTTCATTCCCAGTCATAGAAGACAGCAATGCAGTTTGTGTATGCTGTGCTTCCAAATAACTTTTAATTAGACATTTAAATTAGACTGGTGCTGGTTCACTGAATCCAGAGTTTTTATATTTCTCCAATCTAATTATTAGCTGTTTTAATTTACCAATTCATGGTTTGCCATTTATTTTAATGTTACTTACAATGGCATTAAACCTATAATTCCTAGGTTTTCTCATAAAGAAAATGAGATATAAATGTCTGAAATTAAGAAAAAAAATCTTAAGCAGTCAAATTTATAATAAAAAGTAAATAAAGCAAGCTTAAACCATCAAATCTATAATCAAAAATAGCCATTCTCTAGACAGGTGTTGATGAGGGAGAATGAACAAAAATACTGTAATGTGATGGGAAGGACATCTGGGAGATCCTAAGGGATTTCCTTATACTTTTTGTGAAGGTGAAAGTGAATATGGGCTTTCCTGATGAGATGGGCTACTGCACGAACCCATTTTTGTCTCTACTGGCCAGAATTGGGTCGTAGTTAAAGGTAATTGGAGCCCTTTCAGGGTAGGGGAGACTGGGGCATGAGGTGTGGAGTTAAGTAGATGTGATGAAGGTTGACATGGCCCTTCTGAACATATATTGAGTACTTGAAATATATTGGGCATTTTCTGGGTGCTTTTGCTCATTGAACACAACACTGTTATAAAGTTTGAACGATTACTATCTCCATTTGTAGAAGAAAAAACTGAAGTACAGAGAAGTTAAGTAACTGATCCAAGGTCACACAGACAGTAAGCACTGGGAGTGAGAACTGAACTCAAGCTGACTGACTCTTGAATTTGCACTTTCTATCCTCACTCTGCCATACCTCTCCAAAAAGGCAGATAGTGAAAAACAAGAAAAAGCTGGACTCAGCTGTCAAACCAGCCACAAATGGTAAGAGTTCTCGCCCAATGTAGTCATTGTGAGGATTAAATTGGATTAATTCATGTAAAAATGCTTAGCTAGTACCTGGCACAGAATGTTGTCCATAGTGGATATTAATTGGAGAACTTGCTGCATGTATTCAAGAAGAAAACCATTCAGTAACAATGACAATGATGATAATGGGACAGAAGTACAAAGAGGATGAAGCCTAAAGCTACTCCTTAGACATGGCTTCAGGCATTCCTATCATTATGCAGTGCTGTCAGTCTCAATGGTGGTTGATGGAGTCATGAGCTGAGGGGATAAAGAGGAATTGAAGGGGGTAAAAGATTTGTCTTTCCTTTGTGCCCCAGTGCATAAAAACTGGGTGTTAAGACTAAACAACCCACAATCCAAACCATGATCTGGGCCTCGGGCCATCCATGTGCATCTTTTTATCAGTCTGGGGACCCCTTCTGGAGCAGTGACTGGCAAAAGTCCAGTGGGGACTCACTGTTTCCACTCACCAGCAATTCAGAGAAAACATACCCAATTCAAGCATCTTCTGGGCTCCTTATGAAGATGCATGCTCTGCCCTCAAAGCATTCATTATCTAAGAGTAAAAAAAAAGTATGTGTATATTTAGTGAAGCATATGAGACTGGGAACTGAGGGACAATTAGTTTGTCTCTTCTGGCAACAACAATCAAGGTCTTTTTCAAGAATTTTTATCTGAGGATTTGCATCAGACACAAAATCGAGGTTTTGGTGAACTTTCAGTGAGACATCTTGTGTAGTCTTGGTGGGAAATTTTTAGGTACTCCATGCCTACTGCTGAAGCTGAAATGGGCCATAATGCATCTGTTTTTGTCTCCTATATAAGTTTATTTTGTGGGAAGGGAGGTTGTCTATGATCTGAGCTTAGCCAATCCGATGAACTTTCCTAGAACTTCACACCTTGAGCCAGTCATGCAAGAACACAGCGACTATAGGTCATACATAATAAAGCTGATACCGTGACTAGGGTTTTCTATTGCACTAGACAAGGAGACTGTTGCTCTGCTGCCTGCATCCTGTTCTCTGTCACTCTCTTGGCTCCTACTTCTTCCAAAACTTAACGATTCAGTAATTCTTTGAGTTCCCAGTAATTTTCCAATATATTCCTTATTATTTAAATTAGAGTCAGTGTTTGATACTGAAAACCAATAACCCTAACTTACTAATAATACTGCTAATACTGCCTCAGAAAGAAATTTAGTTATAGAAACAGTGACAGTCCCATTAGGGTTTTATGGGGTACTGTTATTAATATACTGTATTGGGAACTGCATGCCTGTGCCTTTTAGGATTCTTTTTATATCCCTAACATTGGACATGAATTTGTGATAGTAACCACCCTAGCTTTCAGTTTTACTAAAGTGCATCAATAAGGCTTTTGAAGCCGTGGGGATCTTTGAATTTCCTATAGTGTGAGATAAGGCTCTTTCTCATTATTCTAAGAATAGCCCAGCTCCTAAAGCCATTCAGAAATCCGCAGAGGGAGATCTGGCTTGCAGGCCTTGCAATAAACTCTTATTAACTCTATCAAAAGTAATCTGCTTTTGTCTTGACCTCACTTTAGATTCTCGGCAGGTATAATGGACAGATGTGTAGGGTTTCCTTTTCCCTTTTAAAAGACTAGTTAAATGTACCTTTCTCTCATCAGATTATAAAAGTCCAATGTAAATGGAAAGTTCATTGCTCTCCTTGATAACAGACGTAATATTCCCAATGGATGCCCTCCTGTCAGAGGACATGTGAGATAGACCTAGAGTTTATTTTCGGTTAAAACAGTCTGAAAATAAGCTTAATTTCCCAGTTTGTGCACTTTAACCTCTCTCTGACGGATGTAATGGGAAAATGCTTTGTATTAACTTTCAGTGAAGAAAAGATGTGTGCTTTCTACTGTTTCCAGTTACACTTGGCTGTGTTGGTCCTATCTGGGTTGGTTATAATTGGTCCTTACGTTCTACTCATCAATTAGACCAGTCTCCTTATTATTTATTTCTTTTGGTGGTAGATAGGTGGGAGCAGTGGGAGGAAGAGTGAGAAACTGTTAACATCAATGTCACTTTTCCATTGAGTATTACGCTCAGGCTCAAAGCATAGATAAAAGCAAATAAAAGCAGCACTCACTGAGTATGTTTAGCATTTTATACGTCACAACATGTGTTTGTTTTTGTCATCTTGAGTTCTGTAGCAAATAGGAAACATTCATACACCTTTGAGCCAAGGGAAAGCCAAGGCTTACACACACACACACACACACACACACACACACACACACACACACAGAGGGACATTTGACTCAAGTCACACAGCTAAACCAACACTGTTAAGAATGAGATTTTGGATATCAGGCTGCTGGCTAATTTTCCTTGGTTAAACAACATGGCAGGTAGGAGAGCCAGAAAAGAGAGATGGAATTTGAAACTAGCAGACCAGAGCTATGCTTCCAGCTGTGTTCCTTCCTGGTTAGTTGTGTCGTGGCAAGAATAAGCCTTAGGTTTTCATCTGTGAAATAGGAATGATAACAACGCCTGTTTTCATGAAAAACACTTTGCAAAATGCAAAGTACTTTAAAAGTACAATTATTATATATTTATGATAATAATTGATTATGTACTGAGCATTTACTCTGTGCCAAGCACTGCCACACATTATTTTCTTTTTATATTATGAAATAAAATATATATCAAAAAGTTTCCAAAACATCATTATATTGTGTAAGAATTTGTTGTGAAGGTTGCATCTGTGAACTACTACCACATCAAGAATCAGAATGCTATCAGCAAACCAGAAACTGTGAGTACACATCTCTCTTCTTCCTTCCCCTAGTGGTAACCTCTATTCTAGGGTGAAAGCAATCATTTGTATGCTTTTCTTTATATTTTTAATAATCCACAAATAATATAGTTCAGTTTCTCCTTTTTAAAATTTTTTTGATGGAGTCTTGCTCTCTCACCCAGGCTGGAGTATAGTGGTGCGATCTCAGCTCACTGCAACCTCTGCCTCCTAGGTTCAAGAGATTCTCCTGCCTCAGCCCCCCTAGTAGTGGGGATTACAGACACCCGCCACTACTCTCAGCTAATTTTTGTATTTTTAGTAGAGGTGGGGTTTCAACATGTTGGCCAGGCTGGTCTCGAACTCCTGACCTCAGGCGATCTGCCTGCCTCAGCCTCCCAAAGAACTGGGATTAGAGGCCTGAGCCACCATGCCCGGCATTTTTGCCTTTTTTTGAACTTTATGTTGATGGAATCAAATAATATGTATTGTTTTGCATTTGGTTTCCTCTACTGACACGGTGTTTTGAAGTTTCATTCATCTCATTCTGTATGACTGTAGTTGTTCATTTTTATTACTTACAGTATTCTACTGGGTGAATATATAATAATTTATCTAAACCTCATACCATTGATTTTTAGATTGTTTCTCACTTTTTGCTCTTGAGAATAATGCATTTATAAATTAGTACATGTATCTTGATGCACAAATGTATGCAATTCTGTAGGCTGTGCATTATCAGTGGAATTACTGAGTCAAACACAGGTTGTATATATCTTTAATTCTATTAGACAGTGCCTTACTGCCTGTAAAAAAGTAGATGTCCCAATTTACACTCCAACAAGCAAGTATGAGAATTTACATTGTTCCATACCCTCTCTAACATTCAATATTTTGGTATATTTAAGTAATAATGAGTCTGGTGTACATATAGTGGCATCTCATAGAGGTATTAACATGCATTTCCCTGATTACTACAAAGCGTGTATCTGTTTATAAGTTCATTTTCTTTTTAAAGTGTTTGTTCACAGGTAATGCTTATTCTCTATTGGGTTGCCTATCTTTCTCACTGATTTGTAGTTTTTAGAAAATTATAGTCTAGCCACAAGCCCTTTTTTGGTTATCCGTGTATCAAATATCCTCTCCCCTCCATGCTTTGCATTTTCTTTCTCTTATCGTGTCTTTTGATGATCATACTCTTCTTTTAAATGTCATCTAACTTTTTTTTTTTTTTTTTTTT
>NW_016107346.1:268276-290388 GCF_001604975.1 Cebus imitator
GGCATGCACCACCATGCCCAGCTAACTTTTTGTATTTTTAGTAGAGATGGGGTTTCACCATGTTGTCCAGGATGGTCTCGATCTCTTGACCTCATGATCCACCCACCTTGGCCTCCCAAAGTGCATTTCCCCCATGCTTATGGCATTTTATGTCTTGTTATATAAAACCTTTCATTTCACTGAAGTTGTGAAGACTTTTAAAATACTTTTTGGTAAAATCTTCCAGTTAAGGTGGGGACACAACTATTCACCATCAGGCAGCTGAAATTAAGCCACTAGTGAGGAAGGGGAGAAAGAAAATGTAGATTTCAGGTTAGTGACACCCATTTTACTTTTCAGGACTTAGAAGGATCTGTTCAAGGAAGCAAAAGTATATAGAAAGCAGAATAGATGCAGTAGGCTGGTCCGGGGTTCTATGGTTAGGTCGTGGAAGGTATTTCATGCCCCCCTCCATTTCAGGCATAGGTACACTAATAAAATAAAATAAAATAAAACACAAAAAACATAACGAGGTACTTTTTTTGAGGGTGGTGGCAATTCTGATCGAGTTACTGTTTGCAATAAAGAAAAAAATTATGGAGAAGACAAGGATAACTAGAACTTTGATATAATGTTTCTTCTAGCATGGGAAACACAATTTGCTTAAGACATGAAAGAAGATGGAAGAAAATTTGAAATTGAGGTATAGAATGTTTTGCGGCTTTTTCATTCAAGAGCAAGGGTTACCAAACATATGGGAATTCTTTAAGTTTCATAGTATCTCTTTTACCCTGTTCCTTGCCCTTCCAAGTAGCGGACTTATTAGTATGTTATAGAATATTGGAGCTGGGCAATCTCAGATTCAGCTTTTTCATTTTTCAGGTGGGGATACTAACACTAAAGAATGAAATCTTTGCCTGTGGTCACAGAGCTATTTAGTAAAATAGTAAAAACTAGGTTTCTGAATATCCATGCATGGTTTCTAAAAGTGCTTTCGAGTGTACTTCTGAATAAAATTAATTGCTTGGAGAAGTTTCTGACAATTTGAAATGCCATTAGGGATAACTGGAGACGTTTATGATTACTATAAAATCAGGACAAGTGGTAGAAAAGTCCATTAAAGTGTGACCAACTCTCCAATTCTAGTCTTACATAAAAAGTTAAATCTTTTAATTAATAAAAAATTTTAGAATAAAGTATTAAAAGGTTTAAAATATATGAAACACTTTAATAGTCACTTTACAAAAGGGATACACAAATGGCCAATAAATATGTAAAATATGCTCAACTTCATTTATCATTTGGAAAATGTAAATTAAAACCATAATGAGGTACAATTACACATCCACTAGAATGCCGAAAAACAAATAATAAGATAAAATCAAAACAACATAGACAATATCAGGTTTTGATGAAGACACAGAGCATCTGGAACTCTGAGGCTATGATGGCGGGGGCATAAAATGGTCCATCCATTTTGGAAACTAGTACTTTACTAAAGTTGAATATATGGATACCCTATAATCGAGCAATTCTACTTCTAGGTATGTACCCAAGAGAACACATATATGCAATATAAGACATGTACAAGAATCTTCATAGCAGAGCTTTTTTTAAAAGCTTTACTCCGGGGATATTTCAAATGTTTTTTAACAATGAAATGAATAGTGGCATATTTATACAATAGAACTACACTCAGCAATGAGAAAACATGAAATACTATGACATACAACAGTATGACCGTATCTTACAAACATAATATTCAGTGAAGGAAGTCAGACAGAACAGAATATATCATATAGAATTTTATTCATACAAAATTCAAAAACAAATTTACAGTTTACTGTTGAACAACACAGGTTTGCACTGCACAGGTCAACTTATACATAGATGTTTTTCAACCAAATGCAGATAAAAAATAGTTTTCCTGGGATGCCAACCCCATGTATACTGGAGGTCAGCTTTTTGTGTAGGTGTGTTTTGCAGAGCTGACTGCAGGACTTGAGTATGTGTGGAGTTTGATATACCCTGGAGTCCTGGAGCCAATTCCCTGCATGTACCGAGGGAGGAATGTATTTTGTTAAGAAGTCAGAATAGTGCTTACCCTTGGGGGAGTGATGGTAGTGGGTAAATAGAGCTCTAGTCATGTTTTCTTACTTGGTTTGAACGGTGGTTACACACGTGTGCTTAGACTGTGAAAACTCATCAGGCCATACATTTGTGGTGTATACATTTTTTTTCTGCTTCTATGCTATGCTTCAAAAACATGATAAAAAAACTTAACTTTCTGCAAAGTTCCTGAGCCAGAGGTCTGAAGGAAAACAACATTCTACCATTTATACGACAACCTGAATACATTTTCCATTTGACACACTCTTTCCACTTAGTGTGGCATCTGCTGCACATCTGTATCCCCCATGGCAGCAGTAAATTAAGCAACCCAGATGCTGAAGAAAAATCATAGCAGTAGGAGATTGAACTTAAGGCTCATAGACAAGGGAGGGCAGATAAGTTTTCAAATAACATTAGGAATGAATAGGAAAGTCGATTGGGAAGCAAAGAAGGAGAAAATGATCATTTTTGGAAGGAGCGAAGACAGATTTTGCCGTGGTTTGGCAGATTGTGAACTGGAAGATCAGGACAAAAATAAACAACAGTTAAGAACAATGTAGAGAACATGGTTGGGGAGCTGGGAAGTTCTCTGCTCTGACAAAACACACGGCTGTCACTAGCTGTCCCTGCCAAGGAAAGAAGGACTATATTCCTCTCTCATACATTACTTTTGAAAATATGTGTGAGAGAGAGAGAACACCCTTTGTCTTGAAATACTCTTTCTTCTGTGCCAGAAGGAAAGTGGGGAGTTGCTTTTATAGCAGGAAAAGAAAAGTAACTTTGAGTATCACAGCATGCATGAAACATCCATAGGTATCCTAACATTTAATCCTCATAGCGACCTGTGAGTTGGTGAGGGTTATTCTTTTTTATATATGGGACTTTAGACTCAGAGAGTTTGGGAAACTAGCACATTGTACCATTAGTTTAAGACAGAGCCCAGCTTTGGACACACAGCTGTCTGACTAAACTCTCTACTTTCTTTTCACAAAAAAACAAGTGCTGTCTTGTGGAAATAGCTCTGCTTCTTCCCCTCTGCACTGATTTCCAAGAAGGAGGAAAATTCTATCAAGAGACAACCAGTCTGTGATATCTGTCTGTGGAATCTGCAAGAGGTGGGATGGGACTGTTTTGTGACTTAAAAAGGAGGGCACATTGAATCTCAAGCATCATGGCAGGGGCTCTAATGTATACCTCACTGGGCTTCATTGCAGCCTAGTAGCCTTGGCTTCTTAGAACAAACTACCATCCTTTTAAGTGGGATCTCAGCCTATAGGTTGAGTAGGTGGAATATGTTATATAATGTTATTTGGGTTACACTACAAATCTGCAAAGGAAGCCCCAATTCTCCTACACCTACTCCAGTGACAGAAATTTCCACCCCAGCTGCGTCTCTGCATGAAGGCATTATCTGAGGGTAAGTTATAACTTGGGCATAAATCACAACTAATAATCACACAGGCCTTCATTGCTTCATTGGGAGAAACCATTGCTCTTTTGGTGGGCAGACACAGACTCTGGAGGCTGAGACCCAAAGAAGTGTATTTTGGTGAGAGGGGAAGGGGAAAGCTTTAAAGCCTGCTGATTTGGAGGTTAATCACATTGCATGAGGCAGTCAGGGATAGGTGTTGAAAATGGAGAGATAGTTACTGGACCTGGGAGTGGTAGTGGGAGGGATAGTAAGAAGCCACATACACACATACATGTACACATACAACACATGCACACCATGTTCACATGTGCACACACACACTCATACATACACATGCACACACACACACCACACCACACCCCATATACTCTGGGTTATATGGAGTCAGATATTCTGTGTTTGAGCTTCACTTCTCTCACTTGTCAGTCTAAGACCGTGGCCCAGTTACTTAACCTTTCTGAGCCTCATTGAGCTCATCTGTGAAGCATCTGTAGAGACTGAATGAAAGAAAAACCCACCCATCCCCTACCATGCTGTGAAAACAATGTCTGATCCAAGGCACTTGTGGATATGGCTGAATGACACTGCAGAGGCGAAACTGGAGTCTAGGACAGGCCCAAGAGAAAGCGATGGGCCAGAGGGCAACAGAGGGGAGCATGGTGGAAGTCATGGGAATGCAGATTTTATGGTCATGCCAGAACTATAGAATAAGCAAGACTTTCTGATGATGGAAGAAGCTGCCTCGTGAGAGAGTGTGGCCCCTACTGGTGGAACAATCGCACCAGCTGCAGAGACACCTGTCCAGCATTATGAAGGTTGCATTCCTCTACTCAAATTATTTTGAGTTCAAATCCCACAGGGGAGAAGATTCTAGAGTTACTTTCTTTCTAAGCATTAACCATGGAATTGGAAAGTGAGCTGTCCAGAGATGAAGGTAGATACTCAGGTGGGCCAACCTTGGAGAGGGCTCAGAGATAAGCAAAAGTATGTTGTTTTCACTTTTGATTGTTTCATTGTTTGATGTCTCTGACTCCTGGTTTGAGTGTGTAGTAGACACCAGTTTGAGTGCCTACCTGAAATTCATTTTGTCTCTTTTCCATTCTTACCTGCACCCATATGTTTATTTGAGGAACTTACTCTCCTCTTACCTTGGGTAGTTATAGCAGATGGAGGATAACCAAACCCCATCTGTATGCTCACAGGATATACTTTGGGTTCTGGCCGTTTTGCTGAAAATTGTATTTGTCCTGACTTCCAGCTCTTGGCTTCTGCATTTCTTTTGTTGAGAGTTTTCTTTGACTTTTCTTTGTCACATAGGTAATTGCAAAGAAGCAATGTTCTCTAAGACCAGTCTTAAACTAATGACTCAAAGAAGTAGTTGGATAAACACTCAGACTTCTCTTCCCTTCCTCAGACCTCACTCCTGTACTAGTGTTTTCTAGAATTGTCTCCAAGATAAGCTACTTGCATTTAATTCTTTGTTTTCAATGTAGGTTTTAGGGGAAGGAACTCAAAGTAAGGCAGTATTACTCCTAAGATTTGAGCACCAACAAATGAGTATAATCTAATATATCCAGCTCTCTGCAACTGGTTCAGAAGTGAATGGGCAGCAGCCAAAATCTATATAAATCAGTATATGATTTTAAGGATTGTTTTAGGCATTGTCCAGTCAGCAGGACAGGGATTCTGACTTGTTCATTTCTGTATCTATAGTTCCTAGCAGAGCTAGGAGCTCTAATAGGAGGCCTCTGTCAATGTTGGGGCCTAATCTATGTTAAAGTAATAATGAATTATAGAATCATGTTGTCAACCTCTCAGGAAGAATTACACTTTAAGAGAGACAGAAATAGTTTAACTCTAAAGCATATATCATTACTTATGAAATCCTAGTGGAAGATCTGACTTCAGATAGGAACCCCTGTTTTGATGCTCAAAAACATAGATTAATTTTGCCTGCTTATATATTTTATATGAATGAGTTCACAGAGGGGGTATACTTGTTTGTGGCTTCTTTTGTTCAACATGATGTGTGAGAGCAACATTTATTTTGTGGTGGGTAGCAATGATTGACTTATTCTCCTTGCTGCATAGTATCTCATAGCATGGACATGCACAATGTATCTATCCAACCTTCTCTTCATAAACATTTGGATCCTTTTAACTTCTAAGATATAAATAGTGCTTCTGTGAACATTATAGTATATATGTGTTTTGATGTTCTAATTACATAGTGTTCTTGAGTATCTACCTGAATTGGAATTGCTTGCTCATAGGGTTTATACACATCTGTTTTAGTAGACACTCCTTAAGGGTTTTTTGCTGTTTCGTGTAGTGTGTTTTGTATTTTTTGGAAGTTTGGGCAGGGCATAGTGGCTCATGCCTGTATTCTTAGCATTTGGGAGGCTGAAGTGGGAGGATTGCTCAAGTCTTGGAGTTCAAGACCAGACACACACACACACACACACACACACACACACACACACACACACACACACACACAGTGGTGCATGCCTGTAGTCCTGGCTACTTGGGAGGCTGAAATGGGAGGATCCCTTGAGTCTGGAAGGTTGAGGCTGCAGTGAGCTATGATTGTACCACTGTACTCAAGCCTGGGAGACAGAGTGAGACTCTATTTCAAAAAAAAATTCAAATAAACAAATATGATTTGTTAAAAAAAGAAGTTTAAATTAATTTTACACATCTAAAAATCAGATTTCCCACAAGAGAATTTGACAAATCAAAGGCCACCCTGCCAAATGAAATCAAACAGGCTGTAGCTAGTTGTAGCTGCCCACTTCAGCAAGGGAGCTCACCACAGTCTTCAAGCAGTTGCTTCACCCACAGCCTCCAATTAGTCTGCTTTAATACTTTGTTGAGGTGAGCAGGACTCATTCATTGGTGGAAGACTGCTGAGGGAGTGTTGCTCATTCCCCAGGAATTCAGGCCTGGTATACTTCTGTGGAAAGTGGGCTCTGGAGGTCTGAGGATTTCTTGGGCAAACAAAAGAAGATGTTTGCTGGCATTTCGAAGTCAAGGACTGACATGATGAGACAGGAATACAAATGAGGCAATAACAGTGGCTGCTATGTCATTATATTCCACGTTTTCTCTCAGATCTCCCATTCCTAGAATCCTATATTCTTGAATCCTGGTTCTTATAGCCTCAGCACAGAGTTGGAAATGTGTTCCTTTCTTTTTTGCATATGAAATTTCTGCTCCCATTTCCAAAGGTCCATCAACCCGCCTCCTTTACTGTCCCTTTACTAGCCATGTCCAGTTATCTACAGACTCTGGCAGTTTTATTCCTGTTACAATCTAGAGTATTCCAGGTCTCTGCCAAAAGCCTTTCTTTCCTTGTTTTCTTTCTACCCAGGTACATAACATCTCCATTGCCTCTGTGCAAACATATTTAAGATATTTTAATAATACATTTACTGAGATAGATTCATTTTCTGTTTGCGTATCCTATGACTTGCAATCCAGTAGAACAATTAGACTGTTACACAGCTCTTTAAAATGAAGTAGGAGTTTCCTGGAGATGGAAAATCCATATGGAGATAAAGTAAAAATTATATTTCTTTTTATTGCTCTTCAATTTTCAATTTATATTCCAAGATAATTTTTAATTTTTAAAAAAAATTTTTTAGATTCATAGAATAGGATCTGTGTGAATAAGAGAAAACCTACTTATTTATCAGATTTTGTGTTAATGAAATACACTGCAAAAAAGAAAAGAAAAAAGTTGCAAATGGTCCCTTTGACAAATAACCATATGGGATATTTTTGCAAAAGATGGAAAAATCTAACTTATTTAGAAAATAACAAATATTTGGCCACTGACTGAGACTTAAGTATATCTATTCCAATCACAATAATTCTTAGAGGAATACTATCAGTACCAAATCACTTTTCATTTTCATTTGAAAACAGCTAAGATCTAAAAACAGGCATTCCAAAACCCCCCAAAATGTCTAAAGTAATTAAAAAAAAAAACTATTGGTTACAATTCCCATGTTAGCTAATTTTAAAAATTTATTTGAACATGACATAGAATTAAAAGATAAAAAAAAAAAGAACTTTGTGAAAATACCACATGGCTAACATGTGTGATAAGAGAGTTTGACCTAGAAGTATTAAATTCCTACCTGCAGAAACTGGAAAAAATGTTCAGTTAAACTAGACACACATAGGCTATATGCAGAAACTAGAAAACTTTTCAGTTATTACTAGACACGCACAGGCGATTTTATACATATATACATATATATATATATATATATATATGCACACACACACATACACATGTGTATTTTTTTCATTGCTATTCTTTTCTAAGAATTTAAGAACACTTTTTTAAAAAATAAAAAATCACCTTGGAATATAATTGAAAATTGAAAAGCAATAAAAAGAAATATAATTTCTGCCTTAGCTCCATACAGATTTCTCTTCTCCAGGAAACTGTTAGTACTGTTTAAAGTGCTGTGCAACAACCTAAGACGTCACACACACACACACACACACACACACAGCTGGTTTTCATTATTCACAGTAGATACGTTTTATAAAGTCACCATGGACACTGAATTAGCTAATACTGAACAATTGCTCCTAGAGGAAATGCCGAGTTAGGTTCCTGAGAGCCTCTGATCACCATGCTTTGATCAACCAAACATTGATTGGCCTTTTTAAGTTCATTTGATAACATTCTTCTAAGACAAGACAGACTTGTCATCAAAAATCTACTCTTCCACATAACATTTATTAACTATTTAAACAAATTCTTTTGCAGCCTCTAGACCTGCAGAACCTGTGTATTTAAAAATGTTTATGCTATACTGCTTTTTGAATCATGTAAGCCAGCCAGCAATAGTTGAGGAGAATTTGACATTTTCCTGGCCCGGAGTAACATCGCCATAAATTTCTTTGTTTTTTAGCCTCATGACAATACTGTCCATTATGCATTTTTATCACATGTAATCTAATAAATTCACAAATTTAGCTGCTTTTTTCATTTTTTTCCATAACTTTGTCATACACTGCAGATGTTACTTTAGCAGTTGCTAAAGCAGGAAGTTTCTTTTTTTTTTTTCTTAAATGTGCCATATGTTGATTTACTAACATTGAACACAATCAATAGCACTATAAATCATGCCTGAACTAAACTTACCTAGTGCACCGATATTTTCCATAAGACACATTCAGTCTTCTTAAACGTAGAAACACTTCTTGCAGTTAGATAGCACTTCAGTTTGGGGTCCTTTTAAACAGCATTATTGCTAACTAAAAGCACAAAGGTATGAAAAACATGGGATTAAGTAGACTATCAAAGAAACTCTGTTTGCAGTATTAGAGCTGAGACAAGAAAGCAAGAAGTTACCCTCTTTGGCCTGAGTTGGAAACATGCATGTATGGTAACAAATTTTTCACCACTCTTTGCATGTCCATGAGTAACTGTGAAAGTTCCATGGACATTGGTTTGGGGCTTACTAATGAGTCTTAGTGAATAGATGAATTAGCAAATACCAAATCCACAAATAATGAGGATCAACCATATATTATTGCTACTTGATGCATTGTTCATCAGATATGGGTAATTAGAATAACATTTTTATTAGTATTAATGCTTTTGAAGGAAAAATTCTTGGAATAGTGGAATAGTGTGTGAGTACCTTCCCTTACTGATTATCTCCAAGTTGGCTTTCCTTTATCACCCTTGACTTTTAGAATAAATTTTTGTTCTAATCCTTAAGTGCTATATCCTAGGTGATATCTTGGAAACCTGTCAAACACTCTTGGTTCTGAATTCTGATCCTGGCATGTATTTAGCTATGGTTCTGAATTCTGTTTCTGGCATATTTTTAGTTTTGTGACCATTGGGAATCTACTTAACCCCAAGAAATTTTATTTCCTTATAGCTAAATGGATATAATAATACTTCTCTCCTAATACCACTATAAGAGTTAAAAAATAAATTAAAATGCTTTGCATATTGTTAATTAGATGAGAACTTCTTGTCTGTATCCTTATGTGAATGTGTTTGATTAGAGAGGCATATAAAGTAGTGGGGTAAAAGAACTGATTTGGGAGTGATTTGCCTTGTTCTGGTCACCCACAGTGAAAGTTTGGAAATAAGTGCTGAGATGAAGGTCTCCCCCATCCTGGGTCCTGGAGTCACTAAAGATTTTGGAATAGAGAAGTGATAGTAGCAAAACTAGGCTCTAGAAAGATTAGTCAATCATCAGCACTGATCTGTGATGGGAACAGATAGATAGATAAGCAACAAGAGCAGTTGAAGGCTCTCTTCTCATATTATCTACATGCAAAATTAAAACATCTATTCCAGGGCAAGGGAAGAAATGGCTTTCAGAGTACTTGAAGAAAGAAGACATTGTATTTGTTGAGCATATCTGTCAGCAAAGCTGTAACAATGCTATGTAATAACCATAATGAACACAATAAATAATCAGAAATTCAGTAGCTTATAGCCACTATTTTATTCATTCATGAGACTTCCAGTTAGTTGGAGTTTGGCTGATCTTGGTTGTATTCAGCAGAATTTGTCTCCAGGCTACAGGTTAAATTCGTGTTTATTCTACTTGTCTCATTCTAAGCGTAGGCTGGAGGAACAACGGATATCTAGAATATTTTCTTTTCATAACAATGGCACAAGTGCAAAAGGAAAAACCAAACTTCACAAGTACATTATAAGCCTTTGTTCACATTAAGACTATTCACATCCTATTGGACAAAGCCATTCATATGGATAAGCCCAAAGTTAAAGGGTGGGGAGGTGCACTCAGCCCAACATGAGTCCACAGTTCAGTGAAGCATTGAAATCAGTTGTTGAATCTGTCCCAGTGGATATGGGAAAAGGAGAGATCAAACTCACCCTGAAATTTTGGACCTGATTAAGTGGAATACTGCTTGTCTTCTGTAATTAGTTGCTAGAGCAATATGCTATTAAATATCAGATATCTGAGTCTTGCTCCAGCTGGGAAATAGATCCAAACTTATTTTCCTCCAATGAAAGAAGGTGCATGGACTTCAGGAAATAGCTTTAGGTTTCAAATCTTTTTATTCTTTATTTAACTGCTCCCTTTTGAAGACTGTAATTGTCCGAGACCCTCTGGCTTTAGGAAGGTTTCTCATAACTTAGGAGTTATGAGGCTGTTGGCAAGTTACTTTAACTTCACTGTCTCTTAGTGTCTTGATCTGTAAAATATACATAATAATTCTACCTGCTTTTTACTAAACAAGGTAATACAGGTAAAGTACTTAGAGCATTTCTAAACTCCAAGTAAGTGTTCCATATTGTTATTATTAACTCATTTAATCCTCACAGCAACTGTATTATGTAGGTAATTTGAAAATAATTATCATATTATAGATAAAAAATCCAAGTTAGAGTAAGTAACTTTTCCAGGGTTACATACCTAGTGAGGTAAGTCTAAATCCAACTTGACCACCATCTCCACAGCCAGTTCCATCGTAGAGAATAATTGTTTATATTATTTAGTAGAACAAATTCCAGACCATTTATGTGTATTTATCTTTACATTTATAAAAGTATAATATTGTTTTATATATGTGTGCAGATTTTTTTTAAAACATGCTATCTTATACTCATGTATTTTATTACTTGCATTCATTCAACTTAACACTCTATTTTAGAAGTCTTCTGATGTTGCTAAAATAAATCTATCTTATATAAAGTTTCACAAATAATTCAATGGCCTAAATGTACTCGTACATTATTCAGCTCTTTTAGTAAACATGCAGGTCTCTTCCGAATCTCCACTATTACTAACAATGCTGTATTAGCCACCCTAGTACAAGCCCCCTGGTGTGATAGATGTGTGTTTCTCTGGGTAAGATATTGAGAAATACACTTACTGGGCCATAAATGGACACAGTTACAATTTTAGGGGATACTAGCAAGCTTCTCTTCAGTGTGGCTCTATGCGTTCACTCTACCATGCGCAGTGAAGGGGATTTACTTCTCTGGCACTAAGAAAGCGTCAACTGTTGAGGAGAAAGGAAAGATATGGGGGGAGAGGAAAGGCCCCAGGAACCACAGGAGGCTCCAAGCCAGTGTCTGCTCCTTCTCAACTTTCATTGCATCTCCAGGATTCAGTTTGGTGTCTGATTGCCCAGCTACTTCTGGGGTAAAAACAAAACAAAGGAGATTCTTCTTTTTTATAATGGATATAATATAATTTTCTATTTGCCTGTACTCAGGAGGCTTCTAAAATGTCACTTCTTTATTAAGAAGTAGATTTGAGCCTTTTGTTTTAAGTAGAGAGAACAATATTCTTCCCATTGCCCATTCAGGCTAGTAAGCCCAGCTGGCGCTATTAGAAAACCCTTCTTGGTAGCCACTCACCCTCCTGATGCTCACATTGTATTTAGAGTTGCAATTCGACACTATAAATTTCTGTTTACCAGGAAAGTCTGGGTATCTTCAGAACTTAAAAAGCCATGGGAAAAAAAAATGAATCTTTCCATAGGTCCAAAGAGCAAACAGAATTTATCATGAGGTATTTCCCTTCTAGCAATTGATAGCAGTCTTTGTAACGATCTACAATAGTTAGCAGATAGGAGAATGCTGTTCTTCTGACAATTTATAAAGTTCAGTCTTTGGGAACTGGACCAGAAAGCTTGGTTCTAACCTAGTAACCAAAGCTATATAATTAATTAGTTCTTGCAGGTTTCAGGCGGAAAATGGCATTGCTGTGTTACAGTAATAATCCCGGTTGTCATTGACTTATCAGCAAACTGCAGCTCCTTTCCCGGGGGAAGAAGCTCTGTAATTTAACAAATCACTGTATTTTGGGTTTTGACATTGCACATGCTTTTCAATTTCCATCTGTTCCTCTGGTTCATTAGTATTTTATTGTTGCTACCATCAGAAACATTTTAATAGTCTTTCTCCCTCTAAAATAACACACCATCAACTATTTTCTGTCATCCCTTTGGACACCTAAAAAAGGCATGTCCATTCCAATTTCAAATAGCTTTTAAGAAGTATTATTTTGGACATTTTCCCAAAAGTTCAAGATGGCTGCCTTTGGCTATGCACCAGAATAATTGTCTTGTGTGTGAAAACAAATATTCAAAACCTACTTTAAACACAGAGTTTTAAAATATGAAATAGAGTAATGCCTTCTTAAGATGTCTCTTTATTAGATCAAAACATGATTAACAAAATCATAAATGCATATGAACACACTTCTGATATATATACCACACACTCCTCAATCACAATACAAACACACACACAGTGGACACACACACACCGTACCTGTATACTCACCCACACTCACTCTATATATACACACACTCCATAGTCCTACAAACACAAATACATGTATCACACACATATATACTACAAATATATTAATACATA
Organism: Cebus imitator; assembly: GCF_001604975.1. Classification (NCBI taxonomy): domain Eukaryota; kingdom Metazoa; phylum Chordata; class Mammalia; order Primates; family Cebidae; genus Cebus; species Cebus imitator. The sequence continues at coordinate 281,206 of NW_016107346.1, forward strand.
CAAACACATGCATACCACATATATACACACAACCTTAAACAGGCACACCATAATTGCACACATCCCACTTTGCCTCAAACACAGAATACGTACACACACAGACACACACCATGCATGCACATAAACACATGATTCACATATACACAAACTACAAACACACGTGCACGCGCACACACACACACACACACACACACACACATGACTAGCCTGTGGTGGCACAATAAATAAAAATATTAATCTGTCAAGAATGATGGTGAAAAAAATTTACACATAAAAACAAGTGAACGTGCACACTGTAAAATATGTATTGGGAAGTATTTTGAAATGGATCTTAAGATTGTTGCAGATATTTTAGTTACTTTTCAGAGAGTCAGATTTTGGGGCCCAAGTGAATGGTTTTTATTTATTGGTCATGTCTAATCTGTGAAGACTCACCCATTCCTCCTGAGTGGAAATGAAAGGTCAAGGCCAAATCAAGAATGAAATCAGGACATCTGACCAACAAAAACATTCACACATACCAGTAGCCATGGACAGATGGTGGAGAGCAGCACTGATAGCAGAATGTACTAGGAATATATCATGTGTGATGAAAAGAAAGGGGTTTTTCTGAGGATGTGGTTGTTCCTTGCTGGAAAGGATGACATAGTCCAGTGTGGAAATCTCCCCCTGGAATATATAGGCCTATCAATCTCGGGCTTCTTTGTTCTGCAGTACTAATTTCTAGCTTCTGGAAAACTGAAGACTTGGGGGGCCCAGTGCCACCTGGAGTACTGCTCAGTGGGAATCTGAGAGCCTTCACCCCTGGAACTGGTCAGTGGTTCCCTCAGGAAGACAGAGGCCAGCCCAGTCCCCATGAAAGCTCAAAGAAATGTCAACACACTAAAGGCGTCTCTCAGCAGAAGGCTAGGCCTCCCATCAGGATCCACAGCACATACTCTCATGTCCTGTGAGGAAACTGTCCTTTTCCCGGTGTCAACTTCAGAAAACATTCTGAACACACTGCAGCTGGCTGTCAGAACTGTAAATGTGAAGCTCAAGTGCAGAGGAGGCCTGAACTTAGAGCGAAATCTGACTTCACAAATTTAAGAGCTGTCTAAAAGCTCTGATGGGAAATCAATTCACAGAAAATGCTGTGAACCCTATTAGACTTTTTAAATAACTTTTTTTTGCACACCTTTGTCCCTGTCTCTACTTTTTTTTCTTTCCATTTTTTCCCCACCTGCTTTTTTTTTTCCTTCTGTAGTCTTTACTATTTTTGTTAAGACCAAAGAATGTTACTGCATTATGTTCCACGAGAAGAGGAAGCTCTCTACTCAAATATAATCTACATGGACTGCATGTCCGGTTGTTTAAAGTATGATTGTTTCAAAATTTGTTATAAAATTTATTTAACCAATGAACAGGCATTGAGTATTGACGTTTAACCAACCCTCCTAATAGAGAACTGTCTTTAACCAACAACTATTCTATTATTGTTTAGGGACTCTTATGGCCAGCTGAAGTCAGCTTAGATGGAAACATTTACGCTATAGAATCTTAATTTTTTCATCCGAAGGGTGATTGAAATATAAAATTTATTCCTCATCCACCATTGTAATTGTCCCACAATTGCTGCCAAATTTACCTTCTTAAAACTCTCCCTGGATGTCAACTCCCTCTTTAGCAAGTTCACACTCACAGATGCCCTTTGCAAGCTAGCTTCAATTCACTACGGGTTTACATCCCAAACTCTAAAATGTGGTCACTAATGTCCAAATGTTAGCCCTTACTTTCCTTTGGGCTCCTCCCTATTCTGGAATTCCTAGCAGGCAGCTTGTGCTTTCACTTGGCCTTGCACAGTAATTAGAAGTCTAGCGTCTCTTTCTTGTGAGGGCTGGCACTATTCATCTTGGAGCAACCCAATCACAAAATGTGATTGCAACAAATGCTGCTGGAAAGATAAACATGAAAGACAACAAAGTACTAGTCATCTGCTGTTCTTGCCTGCCTAACACCCATTCCCTCTCTTTCAAGTAAGAGTATCTGGCTTTTCCTCTGGCAATCACATTAAAAAAAAAAATTCACAGCTAATGGGACACTGGTCTTACCTTATTGGCCAAAATATGTACATGTGACTCGACCTGGCCATTTAGATACATAGTGATTGCTCCAGAGGTGACTACTTGGCTTAATCAGACCTACTAAAGTGAATCTTAAATGATTTTGTTTAAATGATTGGAAAAGAAGTTTGTTCCTTTGCTATTGTAGTGAAGCTATTAGCCATGTTAAGGGGTACCTGTTGAGAGAGTCTGCTTTTATAAGATGCTCGGGTTAAGAAAAGAACCAAGAGCCAAAGGCCAAATTCTGAATGACAAATTTGGTTTCAGTCATGGTTGAAGTTACATGCCCATGTCCATTTTGTTGTATAGCCCAATATATTCCTAGTTTTGCTTTAACCTGCTTAATTTTTCTCTGTTATTCCCTTCCTCTTCATTCTTTCATTTATTTTTGTTCTTTGCATCTGAAAGATTTCTGGCAGATATAGTCATTTAGAGAAATAATAGAAATAAGCAGATATATGTCCCTTAAGGAGAAAGGATCAGGTAGCAAAAGTTTGTTTGCTGCAATTTCCAACATCATATTTCTGAAGCTATTTTCCTGGATTCCAATGATCCCATGTAAGTTAGAACATTGCTTCTTCAAGTTGAATATACACACAAATCCCCTGAGCATCTGTTAAAATGAAGATTTTGACTAAAGAGGTTTAGGGTGCACCTGACATCCTGCATTTCTAATAAACTGTGGGGGAAGGCAATGGTGTTGTCAATAAATGACATTTTGTGTAGCAGGGTTCTAGGATGCCTCATTGCCAAGGGTCATGATTAGCACCCAGGTCCTCCTGTCGAGCTGAAATTATCTCTGGGCATGTCACTGTTGGCTTAAAGTGGTGATGGTTGACTATGCCACTCTTTTCAGATAACATCCTTACTTTTAAGCTGATATTCTGAAGAGTAAGAAATAGAGCCAAAAGCAGGATTACACATGGGAGGAGGAGTGAACAGTTTGCGAAGCCGGTGCAAGAGCAAGTGGAATGACTTGTTTAAAATGCTAGAGATCCACAAGGAACATTTTAAAATCGGGCCTTCCCCCATTCCTGAACCACAGATTTGTCATATTGGAAGCAGTTACTGCGATGTAGCCTGTCTCTCCTTGGACTCAGCAGAATTATGGCACATGCTTTCTTCTGGGACTCATCCGGCTGTCCAACAGAACAACTATTCCACCTGGGCTGTAATCTAATTTATTTCCTTTCCTCAGTGCCAGATTCCTGGGTGCTGGCACTAGGAACTGAAGCAGCACCATTGCTCACCCATATCTAAAGTTGGCTGCTTACAGACAGTGCTGTGTGGCTCCGGATAATCTTTGCATGTTATCCTGCGTGATGATATGGTGAGTTGACTTCACTGTAACAGAAACATATGCCTTGTGAGTTAGTTATGTTTGGGGATTATTAATAACCACACAGAAGTATTTAAGCAGGCATGAATATCCCATCTCCCTGTAAATATGTCACTTTCAAATCCAGATTCTGCTCCCACGTATTCATAAACTCCTTTCATCATAATCAGTTTACTTGTTGAAACTGGGCATGTCTCCCATTTTCTAGTACATCCTCTCTGAGTCTCCAAGGTTTTCTTTGTCCAAATGAATAGTTAGTTAAGCAGAGAGATAGCATTAATTGGTCCCGAGAGCATCTCTTATCAGCAGAGGTAAACGTGAGGCACAGAATCCTCCTTGAACCCCTTCTCAAGCATCTTGAGTAACTGAATGGTGTAAGATAAGGAAGGAATCTTTTTATTTATGTTTTCAGAAACAAATGTGACTTCAGATTTCAGGAGAACTGGATTCAGTGTCCCATAACTTAAGAAAGATACTGTTTGGTTAGTTCTTAATCTTCCCGAAAAAGAATGTGATGGCAAGGGTATCAGAGCTAAAGAAAGTAGGAGGAGAAAATAATTAGAAAAATCTGTTAGACTCAAGTTTGTTTTTCTGTTATTGGTATTGGGGGAGAGAGAGAGCTTGAACTTAGTCTTTGGAATAAAATGTGATATTCAAAATAATATTTGGCAAAGAGGGACACTGTATTAAAGTCACCGTGAAAGCAGAATGAGTAGCTTTGTGGAATGAATAAAGCTGGCTTTGAGTCAAGAAAAATTTGTTCCTGTCTCTCAGCAGGCTTTCTGGAGGCTTCTTCTGCTAGCTGGTGGGTGAATACTCACAGAATACAAACTGATTCATTTAGTAGATTAAGAAAAATCCAAGCAGTAAATTAGATATTTTTTAACACTACTACACACATTGCATCTTCTACACAAATGTCAGTTATATTTGATGAATTGGTGTTCCTACTGATTAAATATGTCTAATAAGAAGAAAGAAGAGACACGTGGCAGTGCCAGGAAGTGGGGGAGAGAAAATGGCCTTTCCTTCAGATGACTTTGGCTTCATTCCAGAGCCAGCACCCTTAATTTAGCCTGTATGAGTGAAAATCACTTTATCAGTCTGTAGATATTTGTTGTGAGGTTTCTTTTTTTATACATAAACAGAAGTGTTGTTGGCAAAGCGTCCAGGCTTAGATCAATTAGATTGTCAGGATCATGGGGGAACCAAGTCTTCTTTTCTTCAGAGTGTTGAGATTACTCAAGGGGGCTTTGCTGCTGACAGCCAAATAGCTCTGTAGACATTATTAGAAGAGCGGAAGGTACATTTTTGAGAAATGTCAAAGTGATAACTAAGGAGAGAGGAATAGAATGCATTATTCATTGTACTGGGGACTTTCCCATCTGTACATGCACCATTACTGTCACAAGAAGACTCCAAGATTTTTCAGAGACTTTATTATTTATCAATAAATTAAAAGGGAAGCCTGCTGTTTATATCTTTCATGAAAACATGGCTATGATCTGGGATTGAGTACTGCTACCAAGGAAAATGTCACTGCTCTAAACAGAGAAAGGGCCTTTTGTGGTAGGACTGGGGCACAACAGGAATGCACACACTTTTTACGTTCTTATTCATGGCCAGGTCTGTACCTGGTTAGATTTTGACTCAGGTCCAGGGAAGTGGGTGTTCCCCATCACTGGAAGTGGTCAGTTGGTTTCAGGGGTCACAAACTAGGAGCCCTGGCATCTACTCCCAGCTCAACGGGCAAGTAACTCTAACTCTCTAGGCAAGTACTTCAAAGTCTCTGTTTTCCTGGGCTCAGGTTTCTCAACCATAGTATGAGAGGTTGGATCTAGAGTAGCAGCCCTAAGACTTTATGTTCTATGACAGTCTATGATCTCTTCTATCCCATATCTAGACTTTTGGGAAATCCTGTCAATAATCACCATACAGCCAGATTCTGTTCGACATCTCCACTTCCACCCCCTGGCACAACCTTTTCATTTTTTTGCTTGAATCACCACAGCAGCCTCTGAACTGAACTCGCTGCTTTTATCCTCTGCCCTTCACAGTCTGTTTCCAACCCAGCAGACAGTGAGCTCTTTAGAATCCTGCCATGCCATCCCCCAAGTAGCTCTCCTTTTCTCCCTATCCATGTAGTGTTCCATAGAGCCTAAGAACTGACCTACGCTTATCTCTCTGATCTTAGCTCCTACTCACTGTCACATGATTATTTGTATAGAGCCACATAGTCACAACCTTCCGTACTCTTTGACCCATCTCCAGGCCTCAGGTAGTCCCTTGGCTGGAATGCCTCTCCTGTTCTCTTTCCCGAACTCCCCTCCCCCAGATATCTGCATGGCTGACTCTCTTACCTCTTTCAAATTTCAACTTAAATGTCCCCTTCTGTCCTTGATGAGGTCCTTCATGGCCATTGTACTTAATTTATTGACCTCATGGCACTTTCCAATCCTGTTATTCTGCTTTTTATTTCCTCAAACACCAACTGTCCAGCATTTCATAAACACATATTAATTATGGATTTTATTCTTGTTTCCTCTTCCAGAATGTAGGCTCTATGTGGGCAGTGGCTTTTGCCTATTATTTATTTTATTTTATTTTATTTTTATCATTGTGTCACCAGTACCTAAAGATTTCCTGGTGTGTAGAGGTGCCTAATAAAATCTTGCTTTGCAGGGACGTGGATGAAGCTGGAAACCATCATCCTTGGCAAACTAACACAGGAACAGAAAACCAAACACCACCTGTTCTCACCGTAAGTGGGAGTTGAACATTGAGAACACATGGACATAAAGAGGGGAACAGCACACACCAGGGCCTGTCTGGGGGTAATAGGTGCAGCAAACCACCATGGCACACATACACCTATGTAACAAACCTGCATGTTCTGCACATGTATCCCTTTTTTTTTAAAAAAAAGAAGAAATAAAACAAAAGAAAAAAAAGAAATTAAAAAGAAAAGCTTGTTGAATGAATGAGTTAATCCTTGAAACTCTGAATTTATTACTCGTCTCGCTCTAGAGGCAAGTGATGCTGATAACTAGCAGCAGTAAAAGTCAGGGAAGAGAGAATGCCCTGCTAGGGGAGGGAGGGCCAACAGCATTTTTGCACCTGGAAGACTGTAATTATTCCTAAGCCGATGGCTCTACTAATTTGTAAATCTGCACCCTGTGCTTTGTCACTCATGCTGTCAGAGTCTTTTCTCTGGGTCCTGGCATTTGCAGTTTCTCCATTACTGCACTTGTGTCTCTGCTCATAGAAGCCTGTATAGGTCTGTGAGAAGGCATTGCTTACAGTGCCTGGGAGTTAATGCCCCCAGGAATAACCTCCAAAGAGGAGGAATGGGAGGTGGTTGCCAAACATCTCAGCTTCCTTGTGTCTTAGGTGGGACTATTTTTACCTATGGTTACCTGTGTCCCAAAGGTCTTCAGTAGGATAGAGACCCTGTTGCCCAGGTGGTGACATGTTCATGACCATATGCTGGTTTGACATCTATCCCTTCCCTGTCTCACTTCTGCACCCGCTTCTCTACCAGGATTTTCTATGGTTGCCTCATGAATAAATTACATTCTTGTCTCATAGACTGCTTCTGACTGAACCCAAATGTTTACAATCATATAATAAAGACCCTCCTCATCCCTCAGCCATTGTTCAGGGCCTCTGCATGTCAGGCAGATCTGATTTGCCATGCAATTTAAACCTTGGTTGGGGATGTGGATTCCTTCATACTCCCATGATCCAAGATTCCAGTTTGTGAGAGGCTGTGCCATGTGCAATGGTTAAGACTCCAGATTAGAGCCTGACACGGGAGCCAGACTGTTTCAGATGGGTTCAAGCTGGGACTGTTTCCTATCAGCTGTGTAACCTTTGGCATGTTACTTAACCTTTCTGTTCCCTGGTTTTCTTATCTGCAAAACATGTCTGATAATAATGCCGTACCATGGGATCAAATAGATTCACATTTGCAAGAGGTCTAACCAGCACCTGGCCCAAAGTAGGTGCTACACGTTTAAAATAATTAATTGCCCCACCTTGGCAACAAAAATGAAAACACTGAATCAGAGAAGTTAAATTCACCGATCAAGGTCATACAACTAAGACACTCCAGAACGTAAAAGCAGCTCTTTGAAATCCAAGTAGAGTGTGATTTTTGTTACATTTCACTCAAGAAAACTGAATCCATGTGTTCTTGAAACATATTCCATAATAAAGGGTGAAAGTTTTTTTTTTTGTTTAATTACTACGAGCTAATTACTGAAAAGCTATAAGCAATCAAATATGTGATAGAAGCTAATTTGAAACAACATTAGCTTTATATATTTGCATTGCTTTATACTCTTAGATATAGAAGAGCTTCTTGTGGGTAAATATTTCACTTAAATAGCAAATCAATCTCTCTCCCTCCAGTACTATGATTCTCAAATATAAGACAAGTTTTGTGTACAGGAAAGCAGTGCCCTTTGCTCATTTTCTGTGGAGAAGTGTAGAGAAGGATTGGGGTTAAATTTTGCTAGAAGGAATTTCATCCAGATGGAAGGCAGAAGTTTCTTTTTATTTTTCTCTTCCATTTCATTGAAGTATAATTGACAAAAATTGTGTATATATAAGGTGTACAATGTAATGATTATATGTATATATATACACACACACATTATGAAATGACTACCACAATGAATTAGCTCATCCATTATCTCATATAGTTACTATTGGATGTGTGTGTATGTGTGTGTGTGGTGGGGGGGTTGTGGACATTTAAGTTCTACTCTTTTAGCAAATTTTAAGTAAATAATACGATATTGTTGAATTATAATTACCCTGCTATGCATTAAAATCCCCAGAACTTACTCATATTATGACCAACTGGAAGTTTGTACCCTTTGATCAACATTTCCCCATTTCCCCCACTCTCCTAGCTGCTGGCAACCACCCTTTGGCCCTCTACTTCTATGAGATTGATTTTCTGAGTTCTGTTGAGTTTCATATGTAAGTGAGCTCATGCAATTTTTGTCTTTCTGTGTCTGGCTAATTTCACTTAGCGTAATGTCCTCCAGGTTTATCCATGTTAATGAAATTTTAGGATTTTATTCCTTATTATGGCTAGATGATAATTTTCTTTATCCATATTTTCCCATTGTTAGACACTTAGGTTGTTTCCATATCTTGACTGTTGTGAATAATGCTGCAGTAATTATGGAATGCAAAATTTTTTTTGAAGATGTTGCTTTTATTTCTTTTGGATGTATACCCAGGAGGGAGATTGCTGGATCATGTGGTTGTTTTAATTTTTTAAGTGATGTCCATACTGCTTTAAATAATGGCTGTAACAATTTATATTCCCACCAGCAGTGTATAAGGGTTCCCTTTTCTCTACTCACTTGACAATACTTGCGATCTCCCATCTTTTTGGTAATAGCCATGCCAATGTGTGAGGTGATATCTCATTGTGGTTTTGTTTTACATTTACCTGATGATTAATGAAGTTAATTACCTTTTCATGTACCCGTTACCCATTTGTACTTCTTCTCTGGAGAAATATCTATTTAGGTTCCATGCTCATTTTTTGATCTGGTTACTTGTTTTTTGGCTAATGACTAGTTGGGATTTCTTATATATTTTGGAGGTTAACTCTTTATTAGAGATATGGTTTACAAATATTTTTTCCAAGTCTGTAGGTTGCCCTTTCATTTTGTTGAATGTTTGCTTTGCTGTGCAGAAACATTTTTTTTTTTTTTTTTT
>NW_016107346.1:290533-360966 GCF_001604975.1 Cebus imitator
GGCTGGAGTTCAGTGGTGTGATCTCAGCTCACTGCAACCTCTGCCTCACTATATAAATGAAATGAATTAAAGCTATAAAAATTAAATGAAATAATGTATTGAAGGTGTCTAGCACAGCTCTGGACACTGTGCCTCAGCCTCCTGAATAGCTGGGACTATAGGTGTGCACCACCACACCTGGCTAACTTTTTGTATTTTTAGTAGAGATGGAGGTTTGAGCCCGGGATGGTCTTGAACTCTTGAGCTCAGGCAATTCACCTGCCTTGGCTTCTCAAAGTGCTAGGATTACATGCAGAAGCATTTTAGTTAATGCAGTCCTACTTGTGTTTCTTTTCGTTGTTTGTTTCTGGTATCTGTACTTTTGGTGTCATATCAAAAACATCAATGCCAAGACCAACAAAGAAGCTTCCATTCTTTTTAAACAATTTTATAGTTTTAGTTCTTACATTGAAGTTTTTATTTCATTTCAAGGTTACTCTAGTTTGGGATATAATGTAAGATAAGGGTTCAATTTTATTATTTTGCATGTGGATACCTAGTTTTTCCCAAACTACTCATTGAAGAGACCATCTTTTTCAGATGTGTATTTTTAGCACCCTTGTCAAAGATTAGTTGACCATATATACATGGGTTGATGTCTGGATCCCTGTCCTCTCGCATGGGTTTACATGTGTTTGTGAGAATTTCTGACAAATGCAGGTCAGAATTAAAGTTAGCTCAAATTCAATTCTGGAGTTTGAGTTACACTTGGACTTCTATTTTATCCAAATGTGTCTTCAATACTCAGCTTGTATTTCCACTACTAGAGATTCATTATTTTGTTGAATTTAGTTCAAACATTGTGTTAAATATTATCCATGAAACAGTCACTGCACTATATACTAGCTGAGATTTAGTTACCTCTAAGACCCTCACAAAATGCAAACCTCCCTGAGCAGGAAACGTGTTATGCCATTATCAATAATTAACATTTCAGTGGAGACTACTTTGATAGGCCTTGTTTCAGCTATGAGAGCTGCTTGAGAACATAGCCCCAAGGGAATAATACACAAAATTTTTGTTTTGGGCAGGGAGATGTCAGAGAGAGAAGCTAGTGTATCTGTCATTACTAGAGAATGGAAAGCAACACTTGTTGAGCAGACACTGCATGGCTCCATGAAGGCACTATTTCAGATGTTATGTGACTGTTCTGAGGTGAGCCTGGGCACCCATTGTAATGGGTGTTTCTGAGACCCTCATTGGATTGCAATGAAAAAGAATGAATAGTTACCTCCTGTGTTAGTTCATTTTGTGTTGCTATAAAGAAATACCTGAGACTGAATATTTTATAAAGAAAAGAGGCTTATTTGGCTCACAGTTCTATAGGCAGTATAAGCATGGCATCAGCATCTGCTTGACTTCTAATGAGGACTCAGGAATCTTTCACTGATGGCAGAAGGCAAAGAGGGAGCAGGTGCATCACATGGTGAAAGAGGAGGCAAGAGAGAGCCAGGCTCTTTTATACAGCCAGCTCTCATGTCAACTAATAGAGCCAAAACTGACTCCAAAAACACACTTGTTACTACAAAATGGGCACCAAGTCATTCACAAGAGATCCATCCCCATGATACACACACCTTTCACCAGGCCCCATATCCAAAATTAGGGGTCAAATTTCAACATGAGATTTGGAAGGGGCAAATATACAAACTTTATTGCCCCTTTTGACTCACTTTTGAGATGGGAGAGAAACCCAGAATGTGACAAAATAGAGATTCTGTTGTGGCATACAGAATTCTTAACCAACGTGCATGGAAATTCTTCATAGAAACAATGATGTTGGAATGAGTGTTGAGGGTTGCCCAGTTTCTTTCTACCACAAGATACAATGGTTTCTTTATGACAATGGTTGGTACGTAGATCTATTCTTGGTTGAGGAGGATGTATTCTTGTTTGAAGTCTGATATTTCATATTTAGTATAGAGAAACCTGTTTTGAAGTTTATATTGTCTTTATTAAAGTTATATACTAATAAGTTTGGCAGAAAAAAGAAGTTTGTGATCTTTTTACCATGTGCACTTTTATACTTTTTTGTTCTCCCATTTTGTAGTTATTAATTCAGTAGGTTTTTATTGAATATATAGTTTGGGTCACTTAGCCCACTTAGAAACCTCCTTGTTTTGCCTCTTGCGTGTTAAGATATGACACAGCTTTAGAATTTGCTTGAATTGCCATTAGATGGAGCATTTGCTTCCCTATCATGTGAGCAAGTGAATAGTTTCTCTTTTGATGAAAAACCTGAGATTTGAGCCTTTAGCAAATACTTAGTAAAGCTCATTTCTAACAGATACAAGAAAACATAAATATCAATTCAAAAAACATTTAAGGCATGAGGACTAATGTCAAACCACTATCTCTAATTGGAGTTTTAATCTTCTCCTAGTTTATTCCTCTTAACCTTCATTATTTCTGCAAAGTCCTCAATTTCTGTAACATATTCCTTATCTTGTTCCACTTACTCGTGTCTTGTCAGATTTAAAAGTAGGATTTCACACGTTAGACCAATATGACTTTGGCCAGGTTATGTAACCTCTTTAACCTTAGTTTCTTCCTCTGCACAGTGAAGATGATAATATGTGATAATCTAAGCTTGCTGTGAAGCTATAAAAATTAAATGAAATAAGGCCGGGCGCGGTGGCTCAAGCCTGTAATCCCAGCACTTTGGGAGGCCGAGGCGGGTGGATCACGAGGTCAAGAGATCGAGACCATCCTGGTCAACAGATCGAGACCATCCTGGTCAACATGGTGAAACCCCGTCTCTACTAAAAATACAAAAACATTAGCTGGGCATGGTGGCGCGTGCCTGTAATCCCAGCTACTGAGGAGGCTGAGGCAGGAGAATTGCCTGAACCCAGGAGGCGGAGGTTGCGGTGAGCCGAGATCGCGCCATTGCACTCCAGCCTGGGTAACAAAACGAGACTGTCTCAAAAAAAATGAAATGAAATAATGTATTGAAGGTGCCTAACACAGCTCTGGACACAAGTTTGTGCTCAAAAAGCAGTGATCATTTGGCTATCCCAGACTTTGGACGCTTCTCAGAGCATTGCATTCTTGCCTGCCTTCATCTACCAGCCCTGATATCTCAGTATCTCAGTTAATGCCTCCTCTGAGATCATTTCTTGCTGTTTCGCTTGGGGTAGAAGCTCAACCATTTCACTTAAAGTTTTTGGCTTTATCTCAGTTTTGCTTTTCCAAATCAGATGAGAAAAGTTGAAGAAAAGTGCTCTTTACCATTTTACCATGGCAACCAGCTGTTTCTGGAGAAGCCTTATCCTCCTTCCTAGTCTGAATAGAAAATCTACAGTTTACAAACTATTCTCTCCCCCTCCTACTCCTGATAGGTTAATTTCAGCCATTTGACTGAATCTTCTCTAGTATTTATACAAAATAAATAATTAGCTTCAGACTGTGACCCTGTTGATATTTAACGTATTCCTGATCTTTCCTCTCTGGTTTATAAAAGAAAAATAAGAAAATAAATAAATAATGGTGTTGAGTCTGACCAGCCTTTATAAAGAAGCTCAGTGTAAAATTTCTACCACAGTGGATCGTTCTCACCCACCTGCCTCCAGACACTGTGCAGAGCTCTGACCTACACAATGCTGTCCTTGGCTCTGAACTTCCAGGCAGGGCTGGCTTCTCACACATGACTCAATGTTTAGAAGGATCCTATGCTTGATTTAATGTTTTGCCATTGCCATCTTGAAATTCTTCATCATTTTTGAACAAGAGTCCCAGTATTTTCATTTTGCACTGCCCACCTCTCCCCTGCCCCATGTAACCAGCCCTGCTTCCAGGACCCCTCTCTTTTGCCTTGGCTACCACCTGCAGCCACCACCCACAGCCACCACCCACAGCCACCACCCAACACATACCGCTGTTATAAGCACCTTCTAGTGCCACCGTGACTGCAATACTCAGTTCTCCATCAAGACAGTGCTGAGATCAGACTTAAATTCACTTTTACTAGAAACTCTAGTGAGAAAACAGGAGGATCCCCAGTGGTTACTCAGTACCCACTATGTTTACATTACTTTCATCTCTTCTAAACTTTAGAAAATGAAAATAAGGATAAGTAATAAAATACAAACATATGTTTATTCATGCTAGCTTTCCAGTTGTGGTAGATTTAGCTAGATGGTGCAGCTCTTGATAAACTTCCTTTTTCATTGACACAATAATTGTACATATTTATGGAATACGTGTGACATTTTGATACAAATATAGCATGTGTAATGATCAAGTCAAGGTAATTAAGTTGTATATCTCCTCAAACATTGATAATTTACTTTTACTGAGAACATTTCAAATCTTCTCTATTTCTTTTGAATTGTAAAACAAATTATTGTAAACTATAGTAATCCTACTGTGCTATTGAACACTAAAACTTATTAGTCCTATGTAATTTTATGTTTGTACCTGTTAAGTAACGTCTCTTTATTCCCACCCCACCAAACACAAACCCAGCCCAGCTACTGATAACTAGCATTCTCCTCTCTACCTCCATTAGATCAACATTTTAGCTCCTACATTGCAATGAGAACATGCAATATTTGTCTTTTTGTGCCTGACTAATTTCACTTAACACAATGACCTCTAGTTCCATCCATGTTGGTGCAAATGAAAGAAATTCATTTATTTTTTGGCTGAATAGTATTTAATTTGTGTACATATGCCACATTTCCTTTATTCATACATCTGTTGATAGACACTTAGGTTTACTTCGTATCTCTGCTATCATGAATAGTGCTGTGATAAACATAGAGGTGCATCTATCCCTTTGATATACTGATTTCTGTTTTTTTTGGACAGCTATTACCCAGCAGTGGAATAGCTGGATCAAATGGTAGTTCTATTTTAGTTTTTTGAGAAATTTCTATTTTGATTTCTATAATGGCTGAACTAATCTGCATTCTCATTAACAGTGTATAAGAATTTCCTTTTCTCCACATCATCACCAGCATCTGTTATTTTTTTTTGTCTTAGTAATAGCCATTTTATCTGGGGTATGGTGATTTGCATTACTCTGATGCAAATAATAATGGTGAGCTTTTTAAAAAATACACTTGTTGGCCATTTGTATGTCTGTTTTTGAGAAAGTTTTGTTTAGGTTATTTTTTAACTCTTTAATGAGATTATCTCATTGTTTTACTATTTAGTTTGAGTTGTTTTTATATCCTGAATGTTACTCCCTTTTGGGTTTAATAGATTGTAAACATTTTCTCCCATTCAACAGGTGTTCTCTTTACCAATTGTTTCCTTTGCTGTATTGAAGCTTTTTAGTTTAATATAGTCCCATTTGTCTACTTTTGCTTTTGCTTTTGTTGTCCATGCTTTTGAGATCCTAGCCATAAAACCTTTGCCTAGACAAATATTCTGCAGTGTTTCCTCTATATTTTCTTCTAGTAGCTTTATAATTTTGGGTCTTGCATATAAGTCTCTTATCAGTTTTGAGTGGAATATTTTAATACAGTGAGCATTAGGGATTGAGTTTTATTCTTCTGCATATGGATATTCAGTTTTTCCAGTACCATTTATGGGAGAGGGTGTTTTTTTTCCAATGTATGATCTTGATATCTTAGTCTAAAATCAGTTGGCTATAAATACATGAATTTATTTATGGGTTATCTGTTTTATTCCACTGATCTACATGTGTGTTTTTATATCAGTGCCACGCTGTTTTGCTTACTATAGCTTTATATTTTGAAGTTAGCTAGATATCAGTTAGAAGATATCAGATATCAGTTAGACGCTATCGGATAAAGCTGATATCTCCAGCTTTATTTTTTTTACTTAAGGTTCCTTTGGCTACTTAAATTGTTTTTGGTTCCATATGAATTTTAGGATCATTTTTTCTATTTCTGTAAGAATGACACTGGTATTTTGATAAGGATTGAATTGAATCTGTTGATTGCTTTGGTCAGTATGGTTATTTTGGCAATATTAATTCTTCCCATCTGTTAACATAGGATGGTCATCATTTTTTTGTGTGTTCTCCTTAATTTCTTTTATAAGTTTCTTGTAGCTTTCCTTGTCTTTTACCTCCTTAGTTAAATTAATTCCTATTTTTTGTGGCTATTGTAACCAGGCTTGCCTTCTTGATTTCTTTTTCTGCTAGTTAATTATTGGTATATAGAAATGCTACTCATTATTGGATGTTGATTTTATATCCTGCAACTTCACAGAATTTGTTTATCAGTTCTAATAATTTTCTGGTGGAATTTTTAGGTTTATTTATATGTAAAATTTTGTTGCCTGCAAGGAGATAATTTTTTTCTTTTCTAATTTGGATGCCTTTTGTTTCTTTCTCGTGAGGAATGATAAATCATTGTCTTTTTCCAGTTCTTTGAGAAAAAACTGAAAGCTCTTCCCCATTCAGTATGATACTAGCTGTGGTTTTCACATATGGACTTTATCATGTTGAAATATAGTCCTTCTATGCCTGGTTTGAGAGTTTTTATCATTAAGGAATATTAAATGTTGTCAAATGATTTTACTGCATCTTGAGATAATTGTATGGTTTTTGTTTTTTATTCCATTAATGTTATATATAAAATATATTGATTTGAATATGTTGAAACATCCTTTCATACCTGGGATAAATCGTGCTTGCTTGATGTGTTGTTGGATTTCACTTGCTAGCAGTTTGTTGAGGAGTTTTGCATTTATGTTTGTCAAGGGTTAGCCTTGTTTAATGAGTCAGAAAGAATTCCTTCCTCTTAGTTTTTCAAATTTTTTGAGAAAAATTTGATCTTAGTAATTCTTTGTAAGTTTTGTAGAATTCAGCAGTAAAGACACCATCTGGTCCTGGGCTTTACTTTGTTTGGGGGCTTTTCATTGCTTATTCAATGTTATCATCATTATTTCTCTATTCAGCCTTTCTATTTCTTTCTGGTTCAATCTTGGAAAGTTGTATATGGCCAGAAGTTTATCTATTTCTTTAGGTTTTATGATTTGTTGGTGTTTGTAATCATTTCTAATGATACATTTTACTTCTGTGATATCAATTTGAATGACTCCTTTTTCTGTTTCTGAATTTATTTGTTTGGGTCATTTCTATTTTTTTGTGGCCAGTCTAGCTAATTATCCATTTCATTTATCTTTACAAGAAACCAACATTTTACTTTTCAAATCTTAACCCTATTTTTTTTTTTTATTCTTCATTTCATTTAGTTCTGTATTCTCTGATCTGAGTTTGGTTTGTTCTTTTTTTCTAGTTCCATCATGTGCATGATTAAATGATTAAATTGTTTATTTACAATCTTTGCCCATTTTTTTATGTGAGTATTTTTATAAGTTTTCCTTTTAGCACTGTTTAGGCTGTATCTCATGGGTTTTGGTATGTTGTGTTTCCATTTTTGTCTTAATAATTTTTCCTGTCTTGTTCATTTCTGCATTGACACAATGGTTATTCAGGAGAGCATTTTGTTTAATTTTCATGTATTTGTACCATTTTCTAAGCTCCTCTTATTATCAATTTCTAGTTTTTGTCCACTGTGGTCTGAGAAGATATTTGATATGATTTCGTTCTTTTTAAATTTGCTGAGACTTGTTTTGTGGTCTAACATGTAGCATATCCTGATGAATGTACCATGTTCTGATAAGAAGAATGTGTACTCTGAAGTTGTTGGATAAAGTCCTCTGAAAACATGTTAGGTCCAGTTTGTCTATAGTTGAGGTTAAGTTCAATGCTTCTCTGTTGATTTTCTGTCTAGATAATCTGCCTAAAGCTAAGAGTGAGGTATTGAAGTCCTTTAGCTCTAATAATGTTTGTTTTGTATATCTGGGTATGTCAGTGTTAGGGACATATGTATTTAGGGTTGCTATGTCCCCTAGCTGAATTAATCCCATTATTATTTTATAGTGATATTCTTTGTCTCCTATTCTTTTTTGACTTAAAGTATACTTTACCTTATGTAAATATAACTACTTTTGTTTATTTTTTGTTTCTGTTTGCATGGGATATCTTTCTCCTTCCCTTCAATTTCAGTTGACATGTATATTTACATGTGAAGCAAGTTTCTTGTAGGCAGCATATAGTTGGGCCTTTTTAAAAAAAAATTGTTTACCCCATCTATCTCTTATAAGTGGCGAATTTAATCTACTTACATTTAAGGTTACTGTTGATGGGTGAAGATCTATTCCTTCCACTTTGTTAATTGTTTTCTGTTTGTTTTTTCTATCAATTGTTGTTTTTTTGTGACAGAGTCTCACTCTGTTACCCAGGCTGGAGTGCAGTGGTGCAATCTCGGCTGACTGCAAATTCCACCTCCCAGGTGTAGGTGATTCTCCTGGCTCATCCTCCCTAGTAACTGGGATTCCAGGCATGTACCCCCCACATCCAGCTATTTTTTTTGTATTTTTAGTAGAGATGGGGTTTTACCATGTTGGTCAGGCTGGTCCCAAACTCCTCTTTCTTTCTTATCATTGTGGTTTGGTGATTTTCTGTAGTGCTAATATTTTTTTCCTTCTTATTTGTGTATCTACTCTACCAGTGAGTTTTATATTTTTGTGTGTTTTTCTGATAATACATATCATCGTTTTGCTTTTGGATGTAGGAATCAGTAGAGCATTTTTTGTGTGATCAATCTAGTGGTAATGAATTTCCTAAGGTTTTGCTTGTCTGAAAAATCACTTCATTTTTAAAGGATTGGCTTAGGTTTCTGGATGATAAACTTGGGCACCACTATTGGAAGCTACACCTGAGGCAAATCTGTCCTCTGGGCCTCTGATGATACACTCAGATGCTGGCTGCAGTGTGTGGGGTGGGTCAATCCCCAGGACCCTGGATGGCATATGAGCACGCCAGTCCCTGGGCCTTCTGAAAGTACATGAAGATGTGTAGTGCACCTGCTGCTGGAGAAGGAGGGGCTGCTGTCAGTGTAAGTGTCCTCAGGCAGGCAGCTCTCAGGCTCTGGAAAATGCAGGCTCTGCCTTCTTTTGTCCAGGGGACAGCCTTCCTGTGGTGCTGCAAATTCTTGTTTCTCAGAATTCCTCATTCCACTCCATGGGCTAGAATGCTGGGAACCCAGCTACATTGCTGGGCTCAGCCAGTGTTGTGATGCCATTACCTTCTGGGTATCAGCAGGGCTTCGATAACGTGGGAGTGGAAGGGGTATTGGTCCTCAAGCAGGATGTAGTCTAGTGTGAGATGGGCTCTCAAAATGATACTGTGCTGCAGCTGCTTGGATCTTGCGAGGTGTGGGGGACCTGGTGTGAACTCCTTCTGAAACAGTCCTATTGCATGGACTCCAGGCAGCTCCCTATACAAGTCTCTGGGCCAGTGGGGGAGGAGTCTGTGATGTAATGTGAACCACTGGAGACCCCTCCCTTATCTTTACCATGCAATAAGAAGTTTGTCCTGGCTCTGATCCAATCCTGGCCAGCTGGTTTCTTTGCTTTCCTCTCTCTCTCTCTGTGCCTCAGACATTCCCTGTCACTTTCCTGCTGAATGTCAGTGTTCTGTCTTAGATGTTCTATTTTATGTATCGTTATCTACTCACCATTTTTTGTCTTTCTTTGCGGAGGAGGCCAGTGCTGGGTGCCTCTAGTCAGCCATCTTGAAACTTTGATTCTCGATACCCTGATTAAAGTGGAGCATGTGAGATTAATATACCTGTTTAGGTAATTAAATAGAATTTACTGGCCCTAAGATCTGCAAAGCCTCCAGTTTTAAGTATATAATTTCTTATAAAACAAGCACGATATTTCATCTGCCAGCTGCATAATAAAAGCACATTATTTCTGCCTCACTAGGTTAACACTCCCTGTCCAGAAGCCTAATGTGTAACGATTCAAGTATCATGAGATCATTATCTCCCAAGATCCTGTCTCAGAGTACCCATAGATCTAGAAAAGGGACACAGGACATCAGGCTGAGTTACTAAATTGGAAATAAAGATATTTAATGTTAAGACCCAAGGAACCAGAAGCTTATGGTAAGGAAACATCTGCTAATAAAGATGATGTGAATTTGCTTTGTCAACAAAACCCCAGAGACTAGCACCTGCAAGAGCATGTAGAACACAGGTCTCACCTGTCATTGGAGACAGGCAAAGAGGGTGAGAATTTGTTAGCTGAGGAGGTTTGGGGTCACAGCGGGGCAATTAGCAATATCCCCACAAGTAATAAATCAAAAGGTAAGTTAAAATGGGATTGATTCTTTTCTAAAATTATCTTTTGGTTACAGGTGAGAATTGTCCCTTGTTCATTATTTTCTAATTATTAAGGATTATGTCGTTTCCAGTTGACTGTTGGTGTTGATTGTGTCTTATTACATTTTAATCCTAGGAAGATTAAGAAGCCACATGTGGTTGGTGTAGGTTGCTGTTTTTAAGTCTAGTTCCCCTAGTGGTTTTATTTGGTTTTGTTTTTTAAACACAAATCTGACTGGATGGCTCAATGGTTGGAAACTTATCAGAGGCTTACCATTGCTGTTAGAATAAGGTCAGAATCCTCAACCTTCCAGAAGCATCCCTCACCTTTGTCCCCACATTCCTACCTTTTTACAACTAGCCTGGCTTATAAGGGCTGCATGTGAAGAAATAAACATATTTTCTTTTCCACTGCTAAAATTCTCACTTGCATTCTTGGTGTTGTGAGCAGGGGTGGCATCTGCTGTGTTCACACCTTAAATACATGAGCAAGCACTGTGCTTGGTACATAATAGATGCTCTTTACAAATATTTTTAAAAAAATCAATAACGGAGTACAACAATCTTCCGTATTAATAATGTGAGCTGAAGTTAAATCATTATCCAGATGATAGTGATATAGGAGTTAAGAAGAAATTACTTAGGCAGATAGTAAGGGAATGGGAATCCTCAGTAAGGCTTCTCTTTTTAATGAAAAGCAGCCCCAAATCATTTTCTAACAAAAAGTGGCATGTAAAGTCGAACTGCAGGCAAGACAAGCAAGGTGGGAGCTTGCACGGTGAATGTTGGCAGGAACTAAGGACTAGACATGTTCAAGACGGCTGCTCCATCTTCCCTTCTCTGCCAGTCAAGTGTATAGTAAGAAACAGACAAGATGGCCCCTATCACCTGGAAAGCTCATTTGCAAAGGAAGATTAGGGTGGGGTGACCAGCTTTCCCCAGGCACTATGTAAACGTCATACATGATCGAACCAGTACATGAGCTCTATGTAAATCAGACACCACCTCTCAAACTGGACTATAAAAGCGCATTCACGGCCAGCCAGTCCTTTCCCCTCAGAGACCCATTCCTCTACTGAGGAAGCTGTTTCTTTTTCTCTTCTTTTCTGCATATTAAACCTCCACTCCTAAACTCCTCGTGCCTGGCCCTGTCCTCGTGCGTGGCAAGGAACCCCACGATACATACCCCAGACAACATAGCCACTTCAGTATCAGCACAGAATAGTGGATTAAAGGAGGAAGATATGGGTCCGTGAAAAGAATTTCGTGTTAAAGACAGAGGTTATTTATTTTTCAACCATTTTTTTTCTCTAGCTAATACAGCATTAAGTGTTATTAAATTTTTAATTTATAAAATTTTTTTATGAAATGTTATTTATGAAAGTAATACATGAGAACATCTGCTTGATTGCTAAGTAAAGTCAAGTGTTTTCAGATGAACTTGAAACTTTTTTGTCGACCTTCTTTAATGTCTGGATGTTGTTAAACTGTTTTAAAGTTTTATGTGCATTGCTCTGATTTGAAGGTCCCCTCCAAAACTCATGTTAAAACTTAATTCCCAATGTGGCAGTACCGAGATATGGGGCCTTTCATGGGTGATTGGGTCATGAGGGCTCATGTTCTGTTTGTTAAATAATTTTAATATTGTCTTTGATTTTTATCTAATGTATTACTATTATTATATACTATGCAACAATAGGTCTGCCACTCACTACTATGCAATTTTATTAAGTTACCTAATTTCTCTAGGTCTCAGTTTCCTTGTCTATAAAATGGAATATATAACAGTGCCTATCCCATAGGATTATTATATTAAATAAGTTACCACATGTAAAGGGCTAGAGCATTTTCTAGCACATGGTGTGATTTGAGTAAATCTTATGATTATTATTGTTGTTATCATTATTTTCACTGGTACATGCTTCTCTATATTTGTAAGTAGTTGCCCTGGTAGTTAGAGAACATGCTCTCTAGAGCTACAATGATGTTACTCAAAAGGCTTTGAAATTAATAAGACCATTGCAGAATCAGACTCCAACTATAATGGATTGGAATAGGGATGTGCAGGCATTGTAATAGTGTCCAGAGCCCTAAGATTGACTGAAACTTGATTAAACACATGATAAACCCAAAGGAAGACTTTATCCACTGGAAGGGAGCTGGTTTATCTTTGAAGCATTGGAAAAGGAGAGCTCAATTCAACAAAATACACCAAGCACAGGATCTTGACTGTTGGAAGCACAATGTGTCTCACCCCTTGAAAATTGCTTCCTCTGGTAGGTAGGGGCTGAGGGTGGAGTACAAAGAGTGGTATGAGTGGTACCTTCTTAGGACCCTCTCAGAGGGAGGTCCCCTGTGAGGGTGTGACAAGAGAAGGCAGGCCAAATCCTTTTGCAGGTGGGAGGAGGTGTAGATGCTATGGCTCTTAGAGCCTGGGTGCCAATCCACCTTTGAATCTGATTGTTGACTCACAGAGAAAATGCCTCCTACCTATTGTAATTCACCTACCTGTAAATCCTACCAAGAGGAATGAAAGGCAGTGGCCAGTGGATTACATCCTTGAGTGATTACTGAGGTTCCAATCAATATCTTGCACTATTTGACCTGCTGAAGATACAATGTGACTAAAACAAAAACAAATCCATAGCCTCCCAGGGCACTCATCCTAGTCATAGAGTCAGGCAAGAATCCATATACAGTATATGTTTTGTGGGGTCAAGGGCAGAAAAGCCCTGGAGGTTGAAATTTTTTTAAAGTTTTTTTTTTTTTTTTTGAGGGGGAGGGCTTTTGATGAAACACCCGTAGGAAGTGAAGTAGCACATGGTAGGGAGATTCAGGGAAGGGCTTCCAAGCAGAGGGAACAGCTAGTCTGGGAAAAGCCAGGTGGCAGAGGTTGTGGCTGGAGAAGCTTGAGGAAGAGTGAGTGAAAGGAACAGGCAGGCAGATCAGGTGGGACCTGGAGCAAAGCAAACAGGATACAGGAGGTAGGCGGCTCAATACAGATTTTTAAATTGTTTCTATTTTTTAAATAAATGTTCTTTATCAGTTAGAAATCGACATAATCACTTAGATACATACACATGATCATGTAATAGAGGTGACTTTTACAAGCCAAGTGCTCAGGTGTGCAAAATGTAACTTATTTTTTGTATAACAAAATCAAATTTCTAGTTAGAGAGCCATTAATCCCAGTTAGTTCCAGGCAAATTTAATCATGCAGCTTTTTCTAAGGAATTTCTGGGATTTTTCATTTAGTTCCGAAATTTCTCCTGCTCCTTCTCATGGTAGGTATTTTATGCCACTTCTCTCTCCCTCCATTAACATGTCTGCACTTCGTTGTTATTGATGTCCTAGGTTAGTATCACTGAGATAACTGTGTTTCTAACTGGACTTTGGACATTGGTCCTCTGTATTCTGGGATCCTCAAACTTCTCTAAGATCTCTCCCATCGTCTCTCACGTTAGCACCCAACAGTCTAGTTCTCTTGATTTTCCTGGAAAATTTTACTCTCCACTGGCTGTGGAATTGTTGCCAAGGCTGATGAAAGAAGGGAAGGAAGCTTCTGTCCATTTTGATGTCTTCGCCCATGTCAGTCCCTGAGATGAGGAGCAAATTGAGTAGAGATTTTTTTCTCATCTAGATTCTTCAAGGATTTAGTCTCACAAGTCTCAGATTCTTTCTTGTCAAAGTTGTACCTGCCATGGGCTTCAGAGGTTTTTGTGTGTGATTGTGGGGTGGGGTGAGGGAGCATGTCTATAATGAAATAAACTATGGATAAATAAAACAATATTTGTCTAAAATTCTAGACAATAAAAACAAATCGGTAGAACAGAAAGCAGATCAGGGTTTGTTTAGGAATGAGACAGAAAGGGAGAGATTTTAAAAGGTCATGAGGAAGATTTTGGGGGTGAAGAATATGTTCATTTTTATGATTGTGGTAATAGTTTCACAGTAGTCTACATATGCCAAATCATCAAATTGCACATTTTAAATATATTCAATATTGATATGGCAATTATTACCCAATGAAGCTATTAAAAGAATAATGACAGGTTCTCCCTTCAGCTGTGTTGTTGTAAGCAGCAGTGTACGAGCAGCTGAAGCCATGCCACTTTGCTCTCTACATCTCGTAGCTCTAGTCCATCTGTAATGGACTTCATGGGAGAAAAGCTTTTTATTTTATTTTATTTTATTTAGGTTTTTAAGCTTTACATTGAATTTTAGTGCCTGGGCCATGGGAAGATAAAGGGTATTATGGTTTATCGCTTACAAGTTGAGCAGTCTGAGTCATGGGAATTGAGGTGAGTGATCAATAGGCTATCTGAAGTTGCTGCTGTCAGCCACCACCTCTGTGTGTGTAGCCTGTGTTTTTGCAGAGTCAGTTCTCTGGTCATAGACATAACACTCCCATAGCAATGTTCTGCTTGTGACCAATCACTAACTCATTTGTCTCCTTTCTGCCATCTGCAGAGCCAGGTTCTGCAGGGTTGGGGCTCAGTATGGTGGTTGCATCACTACTATCAGTGACAACTAGTCCAGGCCATTGACTCCTTATGCACAATTATCTTGTTGATGATTGGACTGCATGGAGGACAGAAAGCATTTCCATGCTGCTGGATCACAGGCTCTGCTGCAGGGGAGAAGGTGATTATGCAGGCACTCACCATGTATACTTTTTACCAACACAGGGTGAACTTTGTCAGCCTTGGAGAACAGGTCTCACATTTGCACCGTCTTGATGAAAGCAATTCTGTTGGGTTTTTCAGCCACCCATCTTAATGGCCTTTAAGGCTGCAGTGACATGTTCCCTTATTGAGACAGAGGACCTAGGAGGGCCTCTGCCCTTTTAATCACAGCTGGAGATGGACCAGCTTGTCACATGTTGGGGACCCCCAGCAGCATGGCAGATACCTGGTAGACATCTTCTGGCAGCTCTAGGTTGATGCACAGGCAAAGGCCACTCACTGGTGTCATTCCTTCATCTCCCCCAAGCTCTGTGTTGAATGTGAGGACAGTACATTAAATTATTCTCTCTTTCTTTCTGTACTTTTCAATGATAACACTGAAGAAGGAGTAATCTAGCTGCCAAAGATGGGAGAAAAGACCATGGGAAAAAGGAGAAGGTGGGGCTGTGGGAGTCAGGTCATTCCCTACAGTATTATCCCACCACTGTAGATTTTATACTTGCAAAGTTGAGGACCATCAACTAGACCTTCCTTGATAAATTTATCAAGGACCTGTCGCCTAGCACCTGGAAGCCTCCATAACTATATCCCGGATGATGGTTTTGGCACTATAGTGACTTCCTCTGGCATGGACACTCTCCTAAGTATTGTTAACAAGACAGTTTGTGTTTATAAGATGGAGGGGAATTTGGTAAGATTATAGAACTCTAGTGCTGAAGTCAATCTCTTTTCTCAATGCCGTTTGGCATTTGTCTATATATAGGTTACAGGAAATGGGGTGAAAAACTCACCTTTGTGACTTTATTTGTGCAAAATGTCTGGTGTAAACTTTTGATTGGGAACCTCAGGGAGAATCTGGGTTATGCGAGAGGAAGGAAGGAACATTGTGAATATGACCATCATTCTGATAATAATTCACCAGGACTTTTGGGCTTGGCTGATCTCAATGTAATTCCTGCTCTAAAATGTTCAGCAAGGGATTTTATTAAATTGAACTTCTAGTCACCAGAAGACATTTACCCTGAGTGATGGTCATGGCCAACAGAGGCATTAGATTGTCTGGAATCCTTAAATGGGAGGGTCAGAAATGCTGTTGGGGTAAGGGTAGGAAGTAAGACAGGGCTCAAATTCCCAAATCTACTCACCAAGACAAGCATCTAGCTTGGGAAGAATTATAGCATTGCCTTTTCTTTTTGTAAAACCTTTCATTGAAATATAACAGTGTGGCAATAGCTAAAGCATACCTTGAGAATGACCCTATGGTTTAAGAAGAATGTGTGTTTGGAGTTCCCAGCTAAATAATCCAGGAATGACCAATCCAATGATTCACTCTTTATCTATGAAGAACATCTTAACTCTCAGCTCATTCCTTAAAATGCAGGCTGTGTAAGGGACTAAGTTTGCTTACGTTGGGTTAAATGGAGGTTACTAGGTAAAGGGTGCTAAGTGAAAATGCTATATAAACTGCATGCTTTTTACAAATGGTAGTGGTTCTCCTTTCCATCCCACCACCACAGGACCACCCTTATATGTAAGTCCTCAATAAACCCTGTATCTTATTCGCTAGCTCAAGGTCGCTTTTTTCCCTTGTGGACCTGGTGCCAGATATAAAGTTCATGTATCATGAGTGTAAAAGGTGATATGTTTTGAGAAATAAAGCATACCCATGTAACATTCACCGAGACCTAGAAACATTTTCAGCCCTCTAGGCACTCCCTCCTTACATGCCTACTTCTAGTCACTTCTTACTCATTAGATTGGCTAATCGCAAACCTGGCTTTTAACACTACAGGTTGATTTTTGCCTATTTTAGAACTTTATATAGGAAGACTTATATAAGTTTTTTGTTTCTGGCTTCCTTTGCTCAATATTATGTTTATGAGATTCATCTTTGTTGCAAATGACAGCAATTCATTCATTCTCATTGCTTCTTATTTCCATTCTCTAAATACTCTGTAATTATTTTAATCTATTCTGTTATTGATGGACATTTGGGTTATTTTCAGGTTTTAGCCATTATCATGAAAGCTTCTATAAAAACTTTTTTACATGAATTTTGGTGAGCATAGCCCACCAAAGTGTTTACTGGCTGTTTTTTGTATATTCTCTTTTATGATGTGGGTCTGTTCAAGTCTTCTGTCCATTTTTTCTTTTTATTGGGTTCTCTGTCTTTTTTTGATTGATTTGTAGGCATTGTTATATATTCTGGATGGGAGTTCCATATCAAATATATGTATTGCAAATAGCTTCTGCCATTCATTGTGTTAATATATATTTTTATTAGCCAAGAGATTTTGAATCTTTCTCTCATGCTTACAGGCTATGAGATCTTAGGGTATTCACCTATACTCTCTAAATGAAACCTTTCTCATTAGTAAATTGAGACTGTGATATCTTAATCTTTAAAATTTTCTCTTGAGCCTGTATTATTTTACTGATATGGTTTGGATCTGTTTCCCCACTCAAATCTCATTTTCAATTTTAATTCACAGTGTTGAAGGTGGGGCCTTGTAGGATGTGATTGGATCATAGGGGTGAATCTTTTATGAATGGTTTAGCACCATATCCCTTTGGTACTGTATGAGTGAGTTATTGTAAGATGTAGTTGTTTAACAGTGTGTGGAACTTCAGTTGCTCCCTTCCTACTGCTCTGGCCATGTAAGACATACCTGCTTCTCCTTCACCTTCTGCCATGATTGTATGCTTTTGGAGGCCTCCCCAGAAGGCGAGCAGATGCTGGTATGCTTCCTGTATAGCCTGCAGAGTTGTGAGCCCATTAAACATTTTTTCTTTATAAATTACCCAGTCTCAGGAATTTCATTATAGCAATGTGAGAACAGACTAATGCAATTACATATGTACTTTTACAAAAGTTGAGTGAGATTCTATATCCCAATTTTGGGGCTCCCATCAACTGGTTTGAAGTGGAAGAAGGATGAGCAAAGAAGCTGGGTTAAGTGTTGGGGTGGGGATCAGGTGACACTGCAAGGACATATCCAGCCTTTTATCTCCATCCCCAAATCGCTAGCCATTTAGGAAATAGCTTGAAAGTTCTATGCAACTGAAATAATTCCTGCTAAAGAAAATTTACTTCCCATTAGGATAATAATGGGTCACTTCCAAGTTCCACTTTACTAGAGTCTCACTCTCCAAATGTTTCACTCTGTGGCCTAGGACATTTCCTGCTTGTTTTAAAAAACAGACTGCTGCCATCTTGTCCCCCAAATAAGCATCTGCCATAATACCAATGCTTAATAGATTGTTTTTAAAAGAGCAAAGACGATTCCTGGAAAAAAGTGAAACCGATGTGGAGATTGTGATAGAATATTTGGTGGAATTTTGCTTCCTTAATTTTGTTGATCTCATATTGGCTTTTGAGAGAGGTATGTATTATTTCTGTTTTCTCATGAAGTAGCCTCAGCAATCAGTGTAGGTTGGCAAAATTATACAGAGGCCAGTGTGACAGAGAATTGGTTTAAAATGTGAATCCCTGACCAGTTATGTACTTCTCTGTGTTGTATTTTTCTTCTTTGTAAAATAGAAATGATGCTGTCAGCTTTTCTGTGGAGCTCTGAAGAATATAACTCTGCATTGTCCAATGCAGTAGCCACTAGCCACATGTGGCCATCAAACATTTGAAATACGGCTTGGTCACATTGAGATGTGCTTTAGCTTTAACATACATACTGGATTCCAAAGACTTGATACAATTGACTTCATGTTCCTGACATATTACAATGATAACATTTGGAATATATTGGGTTACATTAAAGTATGTTATTACATTTAATTTCACCTGTTTCTTTTTACTGTTTTAAATATGGCTATTAATAATTTTAAATTATAGATGTGGCTTACATTTCGGTTGGAAAGAATGTTACAGGTTATGGCTTATAAGAACTATATCCATGTCTGTGAGATCACCATTACCTCAGATGGCAGATTCCACTACTTCCATTATATCGGGGGCACTGATGTGAATCAAGGGAAGTCCTTCCTCACTATCTCTTCTACTTCTGAGCCTGGGCCTCCTTGGGGAAGGTTTGCTTTCTATTTCATACTTTGAGTGCACCTAATCCCTGGAGCCATTTCCATTGGAGTTCAAGTTGACACTCAGATGCTTCTCTGCCTTTCTAGAAGTCTCAAGATTTTTTGTTACTGGGAGAGGAAAAGCTGGCAAATAGGATATATTCACTAGCCACTTAAATCTTTAAATGCTTGCCCCTGTTTGGTATGGGTGGGAAAGAAATCTGCTCTCTGGAAGTACCTATGAGAGAAGAGGGAAAGGAAAAAAATGCAAAAAACACTCTGATTTATGATTTAAGAAATAATGTTGCTGCATAGCAATCTTTTGTAGAGTGCTGATCATATATTAGAAGTAAGCTAACAGTGATTGATAACCAGGCAATATGCCAAAGACATTCAATATATTATGTCATTAATTCTTGAAACCAACCAATGAGGCTATATACCATTAGTATCACCATTTTACAGATAAGGGACTAAAGCTTTAAATCTCTAGGTACCAGCTATGGTTTAAGTGTTCGTCCTCTTCAAAACTGATGTTGAAACTTAATTCCCAATGTGACAGTATTGAGAAGTGGAGTTTTTAAGAGGGGATTGAATGGGCAGAACCCTCATGAGTGAATTAATCCATTCATTCATGAATGAATTAGTGGGTTAATAGATTAATGGGTTATGAGAATGAGACTGATGGCTTTATTAGAAGAAGAGAGACCTTTTGCCATGTGGTGCCCTGCACTGCCTCAGAACTCCTGAGAGCGTCTTCACCAGCAGGAAGTTTCTCACCAGTTGTGACTTCTTGACTTTGGCCTTCTCAGCCTCCGTAACTGTAAGAAATAAATTCCTTTGCTTTATAAATTACCCAGTTTCAGGTATTCTGTTATAAGCAATAGAAAACAAAGTAAAATTAAGATCTTTTCTGCTAAGATTCAAACTGTTGACAGTGACTACAGATTTAATACCCTGTTCTCTACTGCACTGAGGAAAGCACCCAGCAGAATACCAGGCACACCATAAGGACTTAATAAATGGTAGATTTTAGTATGATGGTGGTCACTGCTCCTGTTAGCATAGCTTTTGAAGCCCAGCTCTAATCTTGTTTTTCTGGTCCTTTTACCTTCAAGCCCACTCTCGTTAACCCTCATGTCCTTTTTGACAACTGCTTAATAGACAGGAGGTAGTGCATCATTTCATCTACTTGCCAGCTCCTACTGGTCAGTTGGGAGTGTTGACGATGAGTCCAGGGACACAACCGACTTACAGGAGAGGAATGCCATGGTTGGTCAAAACGCCTTCTAGGGGATGGACAGGATAAGTGGGGCAACATTGCTGCAATGTTGTCATCTCTGCTTTCCGGTCACCATACTCCCGTTACTCAGAGGTGTCTAACTGCTGCTTCTGTCATCCCACTGACCAGACTCTTCTTGTATTCTTTCAAGAAAGCTAGTTTTCAACTAATTTAAGCTCTTTGCATGAAGAGTAGGTTACAATTCTGAGACACTATTATAAAGAATTAACTCCAGAGATGTTCTTCCCTAATCACTTTTTCTAGTTATAAATTCTGTATACTCCTGTAAGCCTTGGGGAAGCAAAAAGGTGATGAGAAGAAAGGGAAGTGTTTGTAAACAGCCTTCCTTCCCTTGTGTCCCCCATCACATGGCACCCCCCTTTGGGTGAAGCTCACTTTGGTAATAAATAGATTGTGAAAGGAAAATAAATCTTTGGGCCCCTAAATCGTGAAGCTAAAGGGAAAAATCAAGCTGGGAACTGCTTAGGGAAAACCTGCCTCCCATTCTATTTAAAGTCATCTGCCTGGTCACTGAGATAAATGCATATCTGATTGATTCCTTTGGAAAGGCCAATCAGAAGCTCAAAAGAATGCAACCATTTTTCTTTCACCTACCTGTGACCTGGAAGTCCCCTCCCTGCTTCAGCTTGTCGCACCTTTTTGGACTGAGCCAATGTACATCTTACATATATCGATTGGTATCTCATGTCTTCCTGAAATATATAAAGCCAAGCTGTGCCCTGACCACCTTGGGCACATGTCCTCGGACTTTCTGAGTCTGTGACACAGGTGCATGTCCTCCACCTTGGCAAAATAAACTTTCTAAATTAACTGAGAACTGTCTCAGGTATTTGGGGTTCACAATATTAAAGCTCCTAGCAAGATTCAAATGAACAAATTTTAAATGTTTCTTTGTCAGGTTGCCCTTGTATTTGTGCTCAAAGCAGAATCCATTTTCTCTTCATAACCAAGACAATTTGGAAAACAGACATTCTCCTACAGACAGGCCCCAGATATTTTTTATTACGTGGTGTAAATACAAAGCACTGATATTTGTTTGAAATATGCCCTAAAACCCTCCAAAGGGTAAAAAAATATGTGTGGAAATGGCATGAATTAGGACAGACTATAATACTCTGAATGTATAGTCTGTCCTCAGTCTTGCTGTTTTGCAAAAAGCATCTAAAATTTATGCACTTAGATTTGTCAGTTTAAAATTGTGAGCTGTGTGTTAGCCTAGCTTGCTAAAATATTGAAGGCATCACCATAGAAGGGAGAATGGGGGTGGGGAATGTAATACATCAAGATCAAAGGCATCGTGCAGACTTTATAAATTCTGCAGAGATTTTATCCCTCCTCATTTGTGAATTTCAAAAAGCTTTGCATATCTTCTTCTTTTTTTTTACCCTTAGATACTTAGGAAGGGCAACAAATATATTGTTTTTCTGTCACTTTCAGAGACAGGCTGTCGATGAACAAGCTGTAAATAATGTAATTTTCTTAATAAATAAGTGTGGACAAATCATGTTGCAAAACAAGGTTAGGAAAAGAGGCAATAGATGGTTGATGACTCATAGCAAACTAATAAGGAAGCATGGGGATACAAGTCCCCATATTCTCTTGTGGAGCAGTGTTCTTAGAACCATCCTTATTCTGCTATGCAGATTTAACAATTTTAGCCTCGCAACCTCGAGGCATTTAAAGGGAAAATGCAGCATTAAGTACTGGAAAGGAAAGTGCTTCTGGGCCTCGTTTAAACAAGTACTGATGCTTTTCACTTACAGGACATCTTGGTGGTGAAAAATGATGATCTCAAATAGGATGCTGAAAGAGGGGAATCCAAATTAAGGCACACTTTTATTTTTACTTTTCCAGAGATGACATCCCAGGCAGCCTTTGCATTTTGCTGTTCTTTTCCTCAAGCCAAAACCAAGAAGTCCTTACAATCTGCCTGGGGAGCATGGCCAGTCCTCATATCCCTTAGCAATAAACTTGAAATGAACTTGATTAAATCAAATGTTATTATATTATCATTTAAAAATATGTCTAGGGACCCTTGCAATTTTGTTTATGATCATTTTGGAATATGAGTAAGCTGGTTCTATTTGATACAGGTAGGAAGTTAACTGGGGAAAGGAAAATCCATTCCTTTGAAGACTTCTATAAGCCTGTCTAATTGGTATATATGTTGCTCAAAAAAGCATGCCGGGGACAATACTATTGTAAAAAGCAGCTTTTATAATAGGTATAGTTCTTGCTGTGTTGCTCTTCTACTTCAAAACATGTACATGGAGATATGCCCTGTGTCTGTGATAGAACTATGGCTGAATGTTAGCTAGCCTCTTGGATGAATAAAGAAGGTTTGAGCAACTCATCAATTGGGTTTAAGTTTGGCTGTCAGTTATCTAAACCGTTTTAGGTTTTCTCCTGTTCACTGGCACTGATTACATCTATTAGTAAAGATTTGACATGTATCAAAGGAGTCTCTGTGCAGGCCACTCTGCTACATGATAGGAACGTTGGGGTATTTTCCTTAGAGGGCTGAATGTGGGGGAAATATGGGGCATCTTTCTCAAACCATTATGTTATAAACCTGAGGTCTGAAGGGCAAGATCTGGGTACAGTGACTACTTCCTGAATTACTACTGTTTTCAAGGCACCATGAAAGCATAATGAATGTCAAGTAGATGCTTATAAAATCCAAGGACCACAGAGCCAGAACTCACAGTCTGTTCTGTTCTCAACAGAACTTAAGCATCTTCCTTAATAAGGGCATATTAGTCAGTTCTCACACTGCTGTGAAGAAATGCCCAAGATTGGGTAATTTATAAAAGAAAGAGGTTTAATTGACTCACAGTGCCACATTGCTGGGGAGGCCTTAGGAAACTTACAATCATGACAGAAGACAAAGGAGAAATGGGCACCTTCTTCACAGGTGGCAAGATGGAGTGAGTGCAAGCAGGGAAAATGCCAGATGCTTATAAAACCATCAGATCTCCTGAGACTCACTCATTATCAGGAGCGCAGCATGGGGGAAACCGCCTCGGTGATCCAATTACCTCCACCTGGTCCCGCCTTTGACACATGGGGATTATGGGGATTACAATTCAAGATGAGATTTGGGTGGGGACACAGCCAAACCTTATCAAAGGGTGTGTTAACTCAGCTGACAAGGGCTCCAGCTACAAGATGCTTCTGATAATGGCAGCGAACATCATTCTGAGGCACAAACCTGTTTATTCTCAGCCTGGTAGGGGAAAAGGAGGCCATGCCGCAACATAGGGTGCCCTGGCCCCAGCATAGAGAAGTTATATCAAAGCCTCTGGCATAGAAGAGAATTTGGAAGAGGAGACAGAACAAAGAAAACAGTTGTAGGAAACATTACAGATGTACTTGCATTTAATTTGCAAGATTGTAGTTATTTTGTTATTTTTCCACTTTCTAGAAACAAGTATTTTCCCTCTTAGAGTATGGAGGAGAGATGATAGAGAAACAACCTGTCTTTACAAGTCACACCAAAAAACAGTGACTCCTTTTAAAACCTATTTTATCTAGGAAAACACACACTATAATGAAACTCTACTGCATTTCCCTACCATAGTTACAGAGAGGTGGGTGTGACTGAGGCAGCTGAACATTTGATTGTGAGAAGTCCACACGTCTGCATGTGAGCTGATATCCTTCCCATCACTTGGTGCCAAGAGCATAACCTCTACTCTCTATAATGTAGTAGATCCAATAAACTTTTGACTTTCAAAATGGCCACTTTTTTTTAAATGAGTGGGCGTATTGCTGATGAAAGCAAAATTTAGTACAATTAGTTTGGAAAATTTTTGACAGTATCTGCTAAAGTCGGATAAATATATATGATGATATGCTCCAGAAAACTTCCACCAAGGAATATATCCAACAGCAACATATGCATATATTTACAAAAGGATGCATACCAGGATGTTCAGAGCAACATGCTCAAGGACCAAAAAGAGCCAATGGATAGAGTTTATTCTCACAATGGAATGCTATATGGCAACAGAAGTAAACATACCCCAACTACGTGTAGCAACATGGGTGGGTCCCAAAGACATAATGTTGAGTAGGGAAGCCAGACACAAGAGTTCACACTGTGCATACACTTCAAAATACAAACAAACATGTTTCTAGGTGTCAGAGTAATGGTTACCTTTGGGGAGGTGATAGCTGCAAAGACACAATAGGGGACATTTGGGGGAATAGCGATGTTGTTCTTCTGAAAATGGGTGCTATTAGGTTGGTCCAATGTAATTGTAGTTTTTGCCATTACTTTTAATTCCGAAACCACAATTACTTTTGCATCAACCTAATAATTACATGGCTATATTAACTTCAGGAAAACTCACAGAGTTGTATGCTTATGCTTTGTGCTCTTTTCTGTATGTGTGTTATATTTTAAAAAAATAAGTAAAATGTGATCATTAGTCCATAGACCACTGTGAGATGTTTTGTAAAGCAAGAGTAGTCAGTATAAATCACTTAAGTGTCTTTTGTTCTCAATCAATCAGCAATTTACTGAGCACCGACCTTTGCCTGGCTCTGTGTTAAGCTTTAGAGAGAAATTAAAAAGCCAAAACGTAGAATATAAGTGAGTGTAAAATCTAATTGGGGAGATAAACCAAATTAATCTATTAGAAAATTTCTTAGGATTATATAGGGTTGGAACAACAATTAGTATACTTGGAAAAAAATTAAGCCAGGAGTTCTGATTGGCTAACAAAAGCTCTTTTTCCCAGCTCAGAGTTAACACCTGCTTCCATTTCTGTTCCAGTTTCAATGGCACTCTCTGGGAAACCCTCTGTGATTTGCCCCTGTTCTATACTCCCATAATGTTCCAAAACAATGCTAGGTAGCCTGCATCACGATGAGTTGAATTAATCATATTCTATTTTGTTTATTGTACTGCTGTCCATGTGGCAGGGACAGTTCTGCTAATGGCTTTATCCCTGGGCCTAATTCATACTTAGAAAATTTTCTTGAATGAATAAGAGTGGAAAAAAAAGAGTTTAACATGAGCTGACATTGGGACCTTGTCTAAGGCAGACTTTGAATGATGCATAGGAAATGAATGAGTGTACAACATAAGGAAAATGAGTACTAACTGAGCAAATGAGAATGTCTCAAGCTGTCTGCATGTGCACCTCCTTTAATTATCACAATAGCCCTATGATACTGTTCATATGATTCCCATTTTACTTATCTCTCTTCAGTATTCAAAGAGGCTAAGTAATTTTTTCTGACTCACACAGTTAGTAAGTAACCAAAATGAGAACCTAATACTTTGGTGCCTTTAAATGGCCTCTCTCAGGAAAAGAAAGGAGGCAGGCTTAGCATGTATAGGTGTGTTCAGCTGGGTCAATAGAACTCCCGTGGTACTAGATGAATCATTTGGTCCTTGAGAGATCTTTTGGGTGGAGGCCATTTTGTTCCATTAAGCAAACAGTAGGACATTTTCACTTTGTTTTTAAAGAAAGCCAAAAGATTTCTCTACAGGCTAATCCATTTGACCATATAAATCCTGGACAATTGTTAAGGCTTAAAATAGTCTTGACAATATCTAAAAAGGAGAGATTTGGGTATAAAATCAATATAGGCAGTCAAAATGCATTTCACATATAAGATCTGGAGAGATCTGCTGGGTGGAGAGGATCGGAGTTGCCAGAGTGATGGCTGATTCTGTCATGCAGGTAACCAGGCACTCTGAATCCTGCACTACTGAGCATGCTGTCTGCTACCCTACCCCAAGCCCGTCTGTGTGCTGCTGCCTGTGTTGCCTGGGTGTTTATGGTGCAACTAATGCCCATCAGCTCTTTAGTGTCCGGCAAATTAATATATCCACTTTGAAGTGTTTCATATCAGCTAAAAACCATGGAAAAATCAGGCTAGGAGGAAAAAATATATGAAACAATCAACAGCTTAACATTATTTTATTTAGCCCTCTTCTCTGCAGATGACAAGTTTGAGGCTCAAAGATGTTATATCATCAATTTTGTTGCCTAACAAAACACTCCAACCTTCATAGCTTAAAATATGAACTGTTTTTTTATGCTTTTGAGTCTGCAGGTCAGCTGGGAAATTCTTCTGATTTAATTCAGAGCTGGGTTCTGGGTTCATTTATGTATATGATGGCCAGCTGGTGAGTCAGTGGTGGTGGGCTGATCTAGGATGGCCTCACACATATGGCTGGCTGAAGGCTGAGGTGATCCTTCAGCAGGCTACCCTGGGCTTGATCATAGACAGTGTGTACAAGGTATCTGGAGGCCATCATGTCCACTGCATTCTGCTGAAAACTCAAATTACAAAGCCAGACTAGATTTAAAGAGAAGTGAACAGATGTTAACTCTTGATGACCAGGAAGAAAGGCCACATTGGCATGGATGTGAATACAGGGAGAGATGGAAACTTTGGGATAATTTTTTAAAGTCACCAAAGAAGTGAAATGGGGGGACTGGTTAAATGTCATTTGGGCTATCACAGCCAAAGACAAGGCCAACTCAATATTCCAAGCTGTGCCAGGCCCTTGTGTTCCGGTTATGACTGAGGTCCTCTTCTGGGAATGCTGGCAATTTGGCACAGTGTTGGTGGTGTTCAAAGAGACTGGTTCATATGGTGTCTGTTTCTTCTTCATATTAGCAGGTTTGGCCATTGAAGTTTAAAAAATCGTTTCTTTACCAGGGTGGGAAGCCATAATGAGAATGATTAATAATCACATCTTTAGATTGAAAATAAAGGGGAAAATGCTTTATTGCTTGAACTCAGAGGGATATGATGGTATGATAAATGGACAAGACAGGCTTTCTAGAAGTCTAGCTGTAAGGAGGCTCAGATAACTTCTCTTTCTATCGAGAAAAGAATCGGGCAGGTGATCCTGACTCAGTGACCTTGACATAGAGTCACTGAGTGACACTATCTGTACACATCGTGGTACATAGTGTCTGACTTTCAATTTGTTTTCTGCCCAGGCTTCATTAAAATCGTTTCCATGAGGGAAATGGGTAATTTAAGCAAAAACTGAAATTTTTTCAACATTGAAGAGAGATACAGACCTTTGGTGCCTAAGAAGATGTGGCAGCTGCCAGCAGATGTATCAGTGGAATCTGGTAGAATGAGGATGCATCCATCACATGCCTGGGACAGACTCTGAGGCGTCTTGATGTGTTTCTGTCTAAACAGCTGGTGGCCATGGCTGATAAAATTAGATTATTTCTCTTGTTGCAACTCTCCTCTTGCGACAAGGAGGGAAACTCAGTTTCTGTTGCCATGCACCTAAACCTAGCAGTAGTAGATGTTGTCAGTGTCCCCCATAATCCATCCTGTCAGTCAACTTTGGATGCCATCATAGGCTTGGGGGATAGCTCCTGCACACTTTCTTGCTACTTGAAGCTCCTGAGTCTCTCTGCCTGATGGGTTTTTGTGGCAATGTGGGCTTGCTTCACACAAAGAAGCAAGCCATAGTTTCTGGGGAATTGACACACCAATAAACACCCTCATTAAAAGAGAACTATTAATTAAAAATAGTGGGAAATTGCTTAAATCTTCTCTTCTCTTAGTTGAGACACTTGGAAAGTGTGTTCTACATACCTTCCTCAGGGCGTCTCCAGCAGATTTGAGCATCAGTTTCTCAGACTGGTAACCTGCTCATTAATCATCCTGTATTCGCCTTCTTTTTTTCCCTATTTCTCTGTATTTCTCTTTTGGTGCACTTCCTGAGGTTGCCTCCATAGTATACCTCTTTCACCCAAATCATTGTCTCAAGTCTGCAAAAGAGCACAACAACCACTTACAGAGTGTCACTGGTCATCTGGCTGCCAAACTCAAAAGTTACACCTTGGTCACATTCTGTGGGACCGTCTGAGTCTTGTGACATGGCTGACTTTTTCTCCTGGTGGACTACTTTCTCTGAGCCAGTGGGATATGACCTCAGTTCTTGTAGCAAGTCTCTGATCCCTCACTTTAGACTCTTCTTTATGTCACTTGCTTTTTCTAATGTGGGCAGTCCTTCAAGAATGGGTTGTCATTTGCTTTTCTTCTCTTTACTTTCTCCATTGATGACTTTAGTTTTTAATTAACTTTTACTGCCATATCTATCTGGATATACCCCAAATTTGTCACTGTCCTCTGGTCTGAGAGGTCCGAGATCTCTCCCAAATAACAATCCCAAATTACTAGATCAGTCCTGTTCAATAAAAAATACTTGTAATGAGGAAAAACCCTCAGATCTGTGCTGTTTACATGGTAGACAACAGCCACATATGGCTACAGAGCACTTGAAATGTAGCTAACAAGGTGGAGACATTGACTTTTTAGCTTATTTAGCTTTAATTTATAATTATATCTAAATAGTCGCATGTGGCTATCTTATCAGACAGCACAGTTTTTCACAATTCTAGTTGCCTGTGGGGTGGGTATTTTTATAATTTTATCTCTTTAATTCTGTTTTCTCATTGGTAAAATGAGAAGATAGATCAATTCACTTTTTGAATTATTCAAATGGAATTTAGACAGAAGCCCCACATATAAAATATAAATGTATAATAAAAACCTAAAAACAGTTAAAAAAAAAACCTAGGTACAATAAAAAAGATTTTTTTGATATCTAAAAGACATCAAAATACTCTCTACAGGTATGGTTATTAAAGAGGTAAGTTACTTGAGCAGTAAAAATAAAACAAATTGAAGGAATTGAAGTTTAGAAACAGACTCATAAATATATAGAAATTTGGTATATGAAAAAGGTAGTATTTTAGAACAGTAAGAACAATATAAATAGTATTAGGACCACTGAGATATCCCTTTGATTAAAAAAAAAAGGCTAATTTCAAATTTCAGGTAGTAAACTTCAGATTGATTTAATAGATAGATAAATAAAAATTAAAGACTTAAGTGTAACACCCAAAACTAGAGAAACCCTGGAAATAACCTAGGTAATACCATTCAGCACATAGGCACAGGCAAAGATTTCATGATGAAGACACCAAAAGCAACTTCAACAAAAGCAAAAATTGACAAGTGGAATCTGATTAAACTAAAAAGATTCTGCATAGCAAAAGAAGCTATCAACAGAGTAAACAGACAACTTACAGAATGGGAGAAAAAATTGCAAAATATTTATCTGAAAAGGTCTGGTATCCAGCATCTATAAGAAACTTAAACAAATCTACAAGAAAAATAACAAAACAACGCCATTAAAAAGTGGGCAAAGGACATAAGCAGACGCTTTTCAAAAGAAGACATACAAGTGACCAACAAGTATATGAAAGAAAAGTTCAACATCAATGATCATTAGAGAAATTCAAATCAAAACCACAAGAGATACCATCTCACACCAGTTAGAATGGCTATTTCTAAAAAGTAAAAAAACAGGTGCTGGCAAAATTAGAGACAAAAAGGAACACTTATATGCTGCTGGTTGGAATGTAATTAGTTCAACCATTTTGGAAAGCAGCATGGCAATTCCTCAGGGACCTACAGGCAGAACTATTTGACCCAGCAACCCCATTACTGGGCATATACCCAAAGGAATATAAATCATTCTGTTATAAAGACACATGCACATGCATGTTCATTGCAGCACTTTTCACAATAACCAAGACATAGAATCAACCTTAATGCCCATAAATGATAGTCTGGATAAAGAAAATAGGGTACATATTGACCATGGAATAGTATGCAGCCATAAAAATGAAAGAGATAATGTCATGTGCAGGAATATAGGATGGAGCCGGAGATCATTATCCTTAGCAAACTAATGCAAGAACCGAAAACCAAATACTTCATGCTCCCACTTACAATTGGGAGATAAATGGTGAGAACACATGGACACATAGAGGGGAACAACACACACTGGGGCCTACCTGAGGGTGGATGGTGGGAGGAGCAAGAAGATCAGCAAAACTAACTAATGGGCACTAGGCTTAATACCTGGGTGATGAAATAATCTGCACAACAAACCCCATGACACGAGTTTACTTACGTAAAAAACCTGCACTTGTACCCCTGAATTGAAAATAAAAGTTAAAAAATGACATTAACATAATTAAAAGATAAATATAAAAGAATGTTTTTATAGTTGTAAGTGGGGGAAAAGTTTTTAAAAATCAGTAAGTCAGAGGCAACATTTCAGTTTAAAACTGGGCAAGTCAACCAGTTCAGTCCTGTTTTCCATCCACTCTTTTCAGGCAGTGAGCATCCCAGGTCAAGTCTCTACTCTTTTGGAGCTGACATTCTGCTGGAGGAGATGAGCAATTACTTCCTTAGATGGACCTACCTTAGGTGACCAAGGATTCCCATCTATGCCTATTGTTCTGGCATGATTATTGTTAGTGTCCGTCTTTACTCCCAGCAGGGTCCCATGAAATGATAAATTATGTGGTTACCATACTTAGAAGGCATCAGGGTGTGAGGGGCTCTAGCTAACAGGACTTTAAGCTTCTTACTCCAACTATCATAAGAGCAGCTTTACTTCATCTATCTTTCCTTTTTGCTGTAACAAGGGTTTTTCACTGTTGAATGAGCATAATTAATATACCAGCATATTTTCCTAGTCAATTAAAAATATACAAACATATGTAATAAACTACAAAAAGCCCCACAAGTCCTTTAATAGGCCCAGACCCCTTCTCAGATGTATTCTCTGTCTACTCATGTTCCTCCATTACTTCTGTTTTTAAATTATATGTATGTATATGTTCTGTTTTTAATTTATAATAATTTTTGTATTTTTAAATTAATAAAGTCATAATGTAGTATAATATGGTACAAAATATTAGTATGAGGCAATATCAGAACAATTGAATTCTTGTTTTCATTTTATATGTGTTAGAGATCTTTCAGCATAAGTAATTTAGGTTTATATTTTTGTTTTCAATGACTGCAGAGTTTTCCATAGTAGAAACGGCGTGTTAGGTAGCATAATGGACACCAAAGATGTCCCTGGATCTGTGAATATGTTAACTTACATGGCAAAAAAGACTCTGAAGATGTGATTAAGGGTATAAACCTTGGGGCTTGAGATGGGAAGTTTATCCTGGATTATGTGGCTGGGCCCAATCTAAGCATAAGAGTCCTTCTTAGTGGAAGAGGAAGGGACATAGATGGGTCAGGAAGATGTGACACAGGAAGGACCCAACCTGCCCATTGCTGGCTGTGAAGATGGAAAAGAGGCTAGAAGCCAAGGAATGTGTCAACCTCTGGAATCTGAGAACAGCCTTCAGCTTATAGCCAGAAGAAAAATAAAGACCCCAGTCCTACAGTTTAAAGGAATCCAATTCTGCCCACAAATGAAAAGAGCAGAAAACTGATTGTCTTCTAAAACCACCATAAAGGAACACAACTTGCTGCCATCTAAATTTTGGCCTTGAGCCCAGGTAGGACTTCTCTGATCTATACAACTGTAGGATAATAACTTTATGTTGTTTGAAGTCTCTAAGTTTGTCATACTTTGTATGGCAGCAATAGAAAACCAATACAGATGGTAAGCCGTAAGCCGTAACGTATCCCTTCTATTGATAGACAATAAAGTTATTTCCAATTTTCTTCTATTACAATGTTGAAAATGAACTTGCTTCTCTGTTCATCTTTAGGCATATGTGCCAGTAATTGGTTAGAATACATTCCTCCATAATGAAACTTTTTTATCAGAGAATAGAAACAGAGGTTTTGCTAAGATTACCACATTTTCTCATAAATGTCATTACCAGTTAACACTCCTGTGAACGATGTGTTAGTCTGTCATTTGCCTCTTCTTTCACCTTCCTGAGAACTGGATATTATTATCCTTGTTATTTTTTTGCCAGGTTGTTGAATGAAAATGTTTTCTTCTTATTTGAGTTTGGATTCCCCTGGTTACTAGTGAGATTGAACATTTTTTGTATTGTTACTAACCCTTGGTGAATATTTCATAAATTGTCCATTTCAAGTTCTTCAAGTTCTACTGTGTAAATAAGCTGCTTTTAATGCATTTTGAAGCGAAGCAGATGATCAGTGAATCCCCCGGTATCACAGGGCTGAAGTCTGGACTCCTGCTTCACTCCTCCTTCCCTGTTAACGCCCAAGATTGGTCCACATCTCCAGGTGTTGCTTTTTTCTAGTTCCTCTGCTGCCTTCCAATTCAGACCCCAGTTACTCATATCCTAGTGGCTCTCACTACCCCTCACTCCTCTCCTACCATCCAAGTCCCCTTCTTAAATGGAAATTCTGATCTTCATGATCCTAAGCTCAGAAGCCTCAACAGTGGCTGCCCAGTGTATCCAGAGACACATAATTTCTCAGGTTGATTGGCCTTGAGTCTCCATGGTGTGACCCCAGCTGCCTTCTCTCCCACCTTTTCCCTTTAATGTTTTACCATGCAGAATTGTTTCTAGTTCCCAGAGCACCCTTTCGCTTTCTTAGGCTTCTGATTTTGTTATTGCCTAAGTAGTGAATGCCCTTTATTTCTGTTTTTAACCACTCAAAATCCTTTTTGTATTTTCAAAGTACATTTCAAAATTCCTCCTTATATAGGAGGTTGTTTTTTCCCACCATTTAGTATTAAAACTTTCTAACATACAGAAAATTTGAAAGAATTGTGTAGAGAATGCCCATATATCCCACCTAGTTTCTATCATCAATACTTTACTTTTGGTGTTTTAGCCATGAAATCCTTGCCTATGCCTATGTCCTTAATGGTTTTGCCTAGGTTTTCTTCTAGGGTTTTTATGGTGTTAGTTCTTATGTTTAGATATTTAATCCATCTGGAGTTAATTTTAGTGTAAGGTGTCAGGAAGGGGTCCAGTTTCTGTTTTCTGCATATTGCTAGCCAGTTTTCCCAACACCATTTATTAAACAGTGAATCATTTCCCCATTGCTTGTTTTTCTCAGATTTGTGAAAGATCAGATGATTGTAGATATGTGGTGTTGTTAAAACACCAAAAGCAATGACAACAAAAGCCAAAATAGACAAATGGGATCTAATTAAACTCTGGAGCTTCTGTACAGCAAAGGAAACAATCATTAGGGAGAACTGGCAATCAACAGCATGGGAAAAAATTTTTGCAATCTACCCATCTGACAAAGGGCTAATATCCAGAATCTACAAAGAACTAAAATACATTTACAAGAAAAAAACAAACAAACCTATTCAAAAGTGGGCAAAGGATATGAACAGACACTTTACAAAAGAAGACATCTATGAGGCCAACAAACATATGAAAAAATGCTCATCATCACTGGTCATTATAGAAATGCAAATCAAAACCACATTGAGATACCATCTCATACCAGTTAGAGTGGTAAGCATTAAAAAATCTGGAGACAACAGATGCTGGAAAGGATGTGGAGAACTAGTAACACTTTTACATTGTTGGTAGGAGTGCAAATTAGTGCAACCATTGTGGAAGACAGTGTGGCGATTCCTCAAGGACCT
This sequence comes from Cebus imitator, assembly GCF_001604975.1. Lineage (NCBI taxonomy): Eukaryota > Metazoa > Chordata > Mammalia > Primates > Cebidae > Cebus > Cebus imitator. The sequence goes on from NW_016107346.1 coordinate 324,155, forward strand.
AGAAATAGAAATACCATTTGACCCAGCAATCCCATTGCTGGTTATATACCCACAGAATTATAAATTGTTCTATTATAAAGACACATTTGTGCATATATTCATTGCAGCCCTGTTTACAATAGCAAAGACCTGGAACCAACCCAAATGTCCATCAACAATAGACTGGATAAAGAAAATGTGGCACATATACACCATGGAATACGATGCAGCCATAAAAAATGATGAGTTCATGTCCTTTATAGGGACATGGATGATCTGGAAACCATCATTCTCAGCAAACTGACACAAGAACAGAAAATCAAACACCACATGCTAGCACCCATAGGCGGGTGTTGAACAATTAGAACATGTGGACACAGGGAGGGGAGCATCACACACTTCAGTCAGTTGGGTGGGAATAGGGGAGGGACAGCAGGGGCTGGGGAGGGTAGGGAGGGTTAACGTGGGGAGAAATACCAGATATAGGTGATGGAGGAGGAAGGCAGCAAACCACCTTGCCATGTATGTACCTATGCAACAATCCTGCATGATCTGCACATATACCCCAGAACCTAAAGAACAATAAAAAAATAGTATGTTTGCTTTATCATATATCTGACCACTCATCCATCTTTTATTAATTTCTCAATCCATCTTATTTTTTATGCATTTCAAAGTAAATTGCAGACTGTATACATTTCTTCCTCTTCAACTTATGATGGGGCTACATCCCACTAAACCCATTGTAAGTTAAAAATATCATCATAACTCAAAAGTTCATTTAATATACCTAACCTAGTGAACGTTGTAACTTAACCCAGTCTACCTTAAATGAGTTTGGAACACATACCTTAGCTACAATTGAGCAAAATTATTTAACAAAAATCCTGTTTTTTAACAGTCTTGGTTATGTCATGTTTTGAGATATCTCATGTTTTGTATAGAATACTGAAAGTGAAAAACAGATTTGTTGTATAGGTAGTTGACATACAGTTTCTATTGAATGCATATTGCTTTTGCACCATCATAAAGTTGAAAAATCTTAAGTTGAAACATCGTACATCGTGGACCATCTGTAGTTTCCTATAGAGGTAAGATTTGCATGCACTGAAACACACACATGCAAAGTATGTCATGATGAGTTTGATAAATGCATATAACTGTAATCCAAACCCCTACCAAGATAGAAAACAGAAAGTGCCATCAAATCTGTTCTCAGCCATGTTCCATGCCCCAGAGGCCATCACTATTCTCATTTTTTCAACATAGATTAATTTTGCCTGTTCCAGAACATCATATAAATGATTAGAATGGTTATGTTATATAATTTTTAATATATATATATCCCAAATATATATTTTGTACTTTGTTATAGCACTTCTGAGTCACCCTTCCTTTGTTCATAAAAATGCTTTCTCGAATGGCCTCATATAGGAGTAACATGTATTCATCTCTTATGCCTCCTACTGTATAATTAACTCTATGAGGTTGGGCTTTGCAATGCACATTTCTGAATATACTGTTGTATCAAGCATCCTACCTTACTCGTAATAGGGAATCCATACCCATTTGCTGAACTAAAAAGCAGAGTGCTTAAAAGAATCCAAAATATTAGAAGAAGCACACTTCTTGTGTTGTGCTATCTTGGATTGAAGTTAAGAAGAGCACGCATTCTTAAGTCTCTCTACATTCTGTGAGAAGTATGTAACAAATATCTGATTTCCCAGTTGCTTCTTCTCATTTTGCAAAGCAGAACACTGGGTACCCTCCTGGTAGCATCCTCAAAGTGGGTACATTTTATGGCAGAAAGCACTTTATACCTGCACACTGGCAAAGCTCCTTACAGCTTTTAGAATCTCCAATAACATGAATAGATAAAGTTCATGGTCAGGAGCAGTGTCATAAATAGAACTTTTGAGTTAAGACTGTGAGTAGGTAAAGAAAAACAGGTCTCAATAAGTGCTCAACCATGATGAATCAAATCTGCATATCCTACAAATCCTACTAGAGCTTCCATAATAATAATTCTGTGTTTGACTTATTTGGAAGAATCAGCTTTGTGCATAACAATGTGCTGGAAGGTTTGGAAGATACAAAAACACATAAGTGGTTCCTGTGTTTGTCTTCCAGGAGCTTAGTGTCTTATAGGGTGAAAATGTCATTGAAGAGCACACAGTAATATGTTGGGGTCAGCTTGATGACCCACAAGAGCTGATTAACCTTCCAAAAGGTGCCAATCCGGAGTATGTTAGGTCTTTCTTTATGTATTGGGTGTTCATTTGACATTATTGAGGAAAGGGTGAACTACATTTTTTAAAGAGTTATATATTTATTAATCATAAAATTACTACTGTTGTAGCTGCCTCTATTTCCCCCACAGAATTCAGTTGCTAGAATGAAATATTACTCTTATCACTTGCCAGTCACAAAGCACATTTGGAGCCAACAAGTCAAGCATGATCAAGATCAATGTTCATTTCTGGGGCTTAAAAAAGAACTTTATTTCTGTTAAAAATTAAATTGGCTATTTCTTCTTGAAAATGGAGGCTTCTGCTTTCCTTTTCACTTTGCTGCATGTCTTCTTCTGAATTATTATTTATCTTTTTTTGGTAGCATTTACACTTAAACAGAAAACAACTTTTGTGAAGGAGGCCTACACTACAGGTACTGTTGGGAAGCCTCCTGGATGATGGGACAGATATTATGTTCTCTCAAAGAGCAAAAAATCATTCACTCTGTTCCAAGAAAATTACTCACAGGGTTTTCACAGAGAGAGCTCACATCAAAGCCTGTTCATTTTTCTCCTCTCTGTGCTCCTAATGTTGTTCTTTGAATCTTCGTTTGTGCATTCATATTCATTAGGAGTCAAAGCAATCTGCCACCCTAGTTAATTTCCCCATGCAGACAACAATAGAAATTCCTATGATATTGCCTGTGATAGGTAGTGAGGAATCCCTAACTCAACTTGGTACTTTTCCTCACTGGGTAAATGATTCTTCAGAATAGTTAATAGGGTGTTGAAATCTGCACAGACAGAAATGCTAATGCCTCTGCCAAATACCTACGATTATCAGCTCAATCTTTAGTGGCTGGAATCTGACATAAGTCCTCTGAATGCATTAAAGTCAGCCATAGTACCTGGCAGAGAGGCTTGTTATGTTGACCTTGAGCAAAGCCTTCCCTGACAGCAATTCAATAGAAAGATGGGTGCCAAGACTGTATTTATATAAAGAGAAAGAAGAAGCTGTTTAAGAATTTACTCTCATGCACCATAAAAGCCTCCTGCGTATAAGCTACATTCCAATGAGACCCTGAGAAAGAGCGACATTATTCCAGGCCAAGAACAGGGGACATCTAACTGCCCATTATTGCTTACTTCACTGTAGGTGCTTAAAGTACCTAATGACTTTGTGTTCCCTTCAATAGAGTTTTATTACTATACACTGTGATATTTTGGAACAATATGTGCAGGAGATTATGTCTCTAAAGCTTCTCGTACTCTGTACATAGGAATATATTGAATAAAATCCATAGAGATTTCTCAATTAGAATTAACTGCTAATGTTGAAATTCCCTGCATAAAACATGAAATAAAAAGAGTATCATTTATAAAATAGCTAAAGACCCAATTTTCTTTCAAGTGCACATTAAAAGTTGTCAAGGCCAAATATAATAATGTTGAAATAATAATATTTTGGAAATGTTGGATTAAATATAAGTAAAATTAATTTCATCCATTTCTTTTTACTATTTAAATGTGGCTACTAGAAAGTTAAAATTATATTTGTGGCCCACATTGTATTTCTAATGGACAATCTTGCTCAGGAGGAGGGGTTGGCAAGGTGGGTCATGAGCCATATCTAGACTGCAGCCTATTTTTATAAATAAATCTTTATTGAAACACAACCACACTTGTTTACATATGGTTTATGTCTGCTTTTCTTCTTTATATCATCAGCCTTTTTAATTTTAGCTATTCTTATAGAAGAGTCCACTGTGTTTTGACCAACTGTTTTGTACTCTCGCTTTCTTACTATATGTTACAATAATCATTTATGATCTTTTCTCATTTTCTCCTCCATTAGACTTGAAGTATGACAGGGCAAGGGGCCCTGTCTTTATTTTTCACAAAATGTCAAAACACTGTAGAAATATACCCTGCTATGTATATTCAGTGACTGTCGAAAAGTATTGCAATTTCAGGAACTTGAATCTCAGTTACAGAAGAGAGAGAACTATGATAAAACAATTTTGATAATTTTTGGGATGCCAGGCTACCAGACCATGTTTTAAAAAAAGAGTCAGAAATTGATGCTCTATTTTTAGAAATTAATGAAGATTCAATATCCTTTAAAGCGATGGGCCATTGGAAAAACTGAGGAAAGAAAACCACAGAGCCAAGGTTGAAACTGAGGTCCCTCAATTCTATCACTTAAGGCATCCCGAAATTTTACCTCTTATTTCACAGCTCATCTCTTATCTTGTTACATTGAGAAAACAAAAGTTGTAAGAGAACAATCTTATCTGACTACCCGGAAATCTATCAGCCCACACACATCCATGCTGCTGTACACTACCTTCTCTTCTGCTCCAATCGATGAACTGTTCCTTTCTTATTTTAGGATGGAACTTCCTCTTCTGTACCAGCTCCTGTGTTCTCTTGCTTACTGAAGAACTCCATCCTTAAAACCTTCGCTCTTCCCCAACATTAGTTTCCCCTTTTCTTGGATGATTCCTGTCACCAATCATTTTACTTTAAGCATCTTAAAAATGAAACAAAAAACACTTTCCCCTAATCCACAAATAGTCCCTTCCTCCCAACCATTTCCCTGCTTCACTTTGCAGCAACAGTCCATGAAGAGCTATTTAAATTTACTATTTCCCAAAAACAAAGATAAATAGCTGGAACTTAATTAAATTAAAAAGCTTCTACAGAACAAAAGAAATAATCATCAGAGTTAACAAACAACCCACAGAGTGGGATAAAATCTTCACCATCTATGTATCGGGCAAAGGACTAATACCCAGAATCTACAACGAGCTCAAACAAATCAGCAAGAAAAAAAAAAAAAAAACATCAAAAAGTAGGCTAAGGACATGAATAGACAATTCTCAAAAGAAGATATACAAATGGCAACTAGCATATGGAAAAATGCTCAACATCACTAACAATCAGGGAAATGCAAATCAAAACCACAATGCAATGCCACCTCACTCCTGCAAGAATGGCTATAATCAAAAAATCAAAATATATTAGATGTTGGCATGGATGTGGTGAAAAGGGAAAACTTTTACACTGTTGGTGGGAATGTAACTTAGTACAATCACTATGGAGAACAATGTGGAGATTCCATAAATAACTAAAAGTAGATCTTCCATTTTATCCAGCAATCCCACTATTAGGTATCTACTCATAGGAAAATAAGTCATCCAGAAAATACACTTGCACATATATGTTTATAGTAGCATAATTTGCAACTGAAAAATATGAAACCAGCTCAAATGCTCATTAATCAACAAATGGATAAAGAAAATGTGATGTGTGTGTGTGTGTGTGTGTGTGTGTGTGTCTGTATATATATATACACTATGAAATGCTACTCAGCCATAAAAAGGAATAATGGCATTTGCAGTAATCTGGATAGAATTGGAGACAATTGTTCTAAGTAAAGTAACTCAGGAATGGAAAGACAAACATTGCATGCTCTCACTCACTTGTGGGAGCTAAGCTATGAGGACGCAAAGGCATAAGAATGATAAAGTGGACTTTGGAGACACGAGGGAAACGGTGGAGTGTGGTGAGGGATAAAAGGCTACACTTTGGATACAGTGTACACTGCTCTGGAGATGGGTGCACCAAAATCTCCGAAATCACGACCAAAATACTTATGCATGTAACCAAACACCACATCTCACAAAAACCTATTGATATAGAAAATAAAAAAATAAAAATAAATTTACTGTTTCCACACCCTCAGCTTTCTGTTTTCTCCTCAACCCATGCCCATTGGCCCTACATTCCCACCATGCCACAGAAACTGTTCTTGCAAAGGTCCATACCTGCCACCATCTTGCAACCAAATAGCAAAATTTCAATCCTCATTCTATTTGACTCTTCATTAGTTTTTGACACAGTTGCACATTCCCTCTTCTGGATATACTTTTCTTGCCTTGGATTCCAGGATAATACTCTTTGATTGTTTTCCTCCTACCTCTTTGGCCACCTTTTATAAAATGTATGTGGGGATACTCCTTCTTTTTCAGACCTCTAAATATTGGAGTCCCATAGCACTTTCTTTTTGTCTTTGCTTTTATTCAGTCTCTATGTGGTTTTATCAGCCCTGTCACCTTAAATACCACGTGTGCTAATAAAATCCAAATTTTTTCTCTCTTCTCATTCCAACTGCCAACTTAACACCTACAGGTATACGTCTCATGGATAAACAGAAATTGTTTGTGATTTACAATTTAGTATCTCCCATGTCTACTCCCCAAATTGCTCTTCTTCCATCTTTATTATGTTGGTAAATAACATTAACATTCACTAATTTGCTTAAACCAAAAATCTATGAGTCATTATTTATTTGTCTCTTTTCTACAACCTTCCAATTTAAAACTAAATTGTTAGCAAGTCTCTGCCTTCAAAACGTATCTGGGTCCCAATGACATTACTGCATTTGCACAGCTGCCAAACCAGTCCAGGATACCCTCATCTCTTGTGTGGACTCAACAATGATGTGTTTCCTGGTATTCTTACATAAATGTTTTATCTCTATCACACTGTGCTTCTGCAGCCTATTCATATAGTATCTAGGGGTAATATTTTAAAACATACATCAAACAATGCCACTTCTTAAGCAAAATCTTGAATAACTCTTTAGCCTATTTATATTGAAAGAGAAAATTCTTATCATGGCTTCCAAGGGTCTACATGATCTCCACCTTGATGGTCTTCTCAATTAATTCTCCTAGCGTCCTTCCCTATGCACTTTACTCTAGCCACACTGGCCTTCTTGTTGTGCTCTGAATATATAAAGCTCACTCCTCCCTCACGGCATGCATACACTGTTCTTTCTACCTGCAATGCACTTTTCTAGATTTTCTAATTTATTGCTCCTTTAGTTAATTTATGTGAGAGATAGCCACTCTGTCAGAAGACTTCCTTATTCACATTACAGAAATAAAGAAATTTTTTCTGATGCTCGATATACCCTTAATTCTACTTTGCTTTTCTTTATGATACTAATTACCATCAGACATTTTGTTAGACATTTATGTTACATTACTTTTTGCTTTACTTATTGCTTAATGTTTTGTTTATATGTTTATTTTCAGTATCTTCTTCTAGAATGTAAGTGCCATTAGAGAAGGGACAGTGGTTTATGCTGTATCCGGCTTGTACTAGGTTGCAAGAGCCAACTCTCATTTTTAAAAAAAGTAATAAAAAATAAAAAAACTTTGTTTTATTTTCAGTTCAGAGGTACATGTGCAGATTTGTTATATAGGTAAACTCATATCATGGGAGTTCATTGCACAGATTATTTTGTCACCCACATGTTAAACCTAGTACCCATTAGTTATTTGATCTGAACCTCCCTCTCTTCCCAGTCTCCACCTTCTTGAAGACCCCGGTGTCTGTTTTTCTCCTCTATATATCCATGTGTTCTCATCATTTAGCTCCCACTTATAAGTGAAAACATGTGGTATTTGGTTTTCTGTTCTTGTATTAGCTTGCTAAGGATAATGACCTCCAGCTCCATCAATGCTCCTGCAAATGACATTATCTTATTCTTTTTTACAGCTACATAGTATTACATAGTGTATACATACCACATTTTCTTTATCCAGTCTACCATTAATGGACATTTAGGTTGGTTCCATGTCTTTGCTATTGTGAATAGTGCTACAATGAACGTATGGGTACGTGTGTCTTTATGATAGAACAATTTATATTCGTTTGGGTATATACTCAGTAATGATATTGCTGGGTTGAATGGTAGTTCTGTCTTCAGGTCTTTGAAGGATCATCAGACCGTTTTCCACAGTGGTTGAACTAATTTATACTTCCACCAATGGTGTATAAGTGTTCCTTTTTCTCTGCCACCTTGCCAGCACCTGTAATTTTTTTTTTTGACTTTTTTTATTCTAGCCATTCTTACTGGTATGAGATGGTATCTGACTATAGTTTCAATTTGCATTTCTATAATGATAAGTGATATTGAGCATTTTTTCACACGCTTGTTGGTTGCATGCATGTCTTCTTTTGAGAAGTATCTATTCATGTCCTTTGCCAACTTTGTAATGTTTTTCTTTTTTTCTTGTAAATTTAAGTTTCTTATAGATGCTGCATGTCAGACCTTTGTCACATGTATAGTTTGGAAAAATTTTCTCCCATTCTGTAGTTGTCTGTTTACTCTGTTGATAGTTTCATTTACTGTGCAGAAACTCTTTGGTTTACTTAGATCCCTTTTGTCAATTTTTGCCGTTGTTGCAATTGCTTTTGGAGTCTTCATGAAATCTTTGGTCACTCCTTTGTCCACAATGGTATTGACTAGCCTGTTTTCCAGGGTTTTTGTAGTTTTTTGTTTTACATTTAAGTTTTAAATCTAAATTGAGTTGATTTTTGTATGTGGTATAAGAGAGGGGTCCAGTTTCAATCTTCTGCATATGACTAGTTAGTTATCCCAGCACCATTTATTAAATAGGGAATCCTTTCCCTATTGCTTGTTTTTGTCAGCTTTGTTGAAGATCAGATGGTTGTAGGTGTGTGGTCTTATTTTGGGCTCTCTATTCTGTTCCATTGGTGTATGGAATCCGTTTTTGTACCAGTACCCTGTTGTTTTGGTTACTGTAGCCCTGTAGTATAGTTTGAAGTCAGGTAGCATGATGCCTCCAGGTTTGTTCTTTTTGCTTAAGGTTACCATGGCTGTTTGGGGTCTTTCTTCTTTCTATATGAATTTTTAAATAGTTTTTTCTAGCTCTGTGAAGAATGTCATTGGAAATTTAATAGGAATAGCATTTAATCTATAAATTGTTTTTGGCAGTATGACCATTTTAATGACATCGATTCTTCCTCTTCATGAGCTTAGAATGTTTTCTCATTTGTTTTTGTCATCTCCAATTCTGTGACCAGTGTTTCATAGTTCTCATTGTAGGGATCTTTCCCCTCCCTGGTTAGCTGTATTTCTAGGTATTTTATTTTACCTTTGTTGTGACAAATGTGAATGGCGTTCCATTCCTGACTTGGCTTCCAGGTTGACTGTTGTTGGTGTATAGGAATGAGAGCCAATTCAAATTTCCAAAAATTTGAGAACTGGTCTTAAAAGGAAACAGGCAGTATAAATTAAATGATAGACGCTTATAATTAAATTCATAATATTGAAAACAAGTGCAATACTCAATCCTCATCACTTTCTAATTGCTTTATTACATTTCATTCTTATCAGTGTGCTTGAAGTAATTTGCACCTATCATATCTGCAGATTAAACATTTGACATAATGTACTACTGCACATCTTTTGCCAAATCTGAGTTCACTTATGTTGGTAGCTTGAAACTGACCATGGTTGGTGTAGTAACACCATGGAAATTGGCAAATGCTACAAATCAGAGCTTTCTTTTTGGGGGTTTGGAAGAAGTCCTTAAACACAACCTGGACGTCCTTAAATACAACCACAACACTTGGGTCAAAAGGAGGAATAAATGTAATCTTAAAATATTTGACGGGTTTAGTAAGGATGAGGGTGTATGTGTGTGTGTGCATGTATGTGTGCTTATGCACATTTTTAGTCAAAGTAACTAAAAAGAAAAGAAGTAAAAAAATGTGTAATTTAAAATGAGTCCAGGGGCTATGAACAGAACCATTTGTGGTTCACTAAGGAAGAGAGGGATGAGAATAATTTCTGCAGGCTGATGATGGGATTTTAGTAAAGCTCTGTGTTTCTGAGCAAATGAATGCATGTGGACTCACACCTGTCCTACTGGTCCATGATCCCTGAATTGGCTCACAGGTGGCCCCTCTACCTCTTTTTCTCTCCATTCTCTGAGGGCGCCTGGATGTTTGTGCACCTTCTGCAGGTCATTTTGGTCTACACTAATGAGCGTTCAGGCCCAGAGCATTGTAATTTCTTGTAGGCTGCTGTTTTTTTTAGCTCATCAACTCTACCCACCTGCTAATTCATGCAGAAGTTTTAGATGCTGTGAAATATTATTCTTCCATACTTAAAATAATGGAGGCCCAGGCAACTCTGTGTTTGAAAGCCCATATCCCACCTGCACCAGTTGTCAGATGCTTGTTTGAGCAATATAAATGTGGAAGAGCAGCACCATCCTTTCTTTTTCTAAATTTTAGTTCATTGCATCATACAGACCTCATAAACATTGCAGAACTCTTCAAGGTCCAACCAAACAGAGAGAAGCAGCTAAGATTCACTGGAGTACAAATTCCCAAAAACTCAAACCAGACTGGCTTAATAAAAGAGGCAATATACCTCACCAAAGAAAATGTACAGATGGCAAATAAACATATGAAAAAAGATTCTCTACATCATATGTTGTTAGGGAAATGCAAAGTGAAACAACAATGAGATACCACTACACAACTATTAGATTGACCAAACGCCAGAACACTAAAAACAACAAATACCAGTGAGAGCATGAAGCAATAGAAACTCTCAGTCATTGCTGATAAGAATACAAAATGGTATAGGTACTTTGGCAGATAGTTTGGTGGTTAATTACAAAACTTAATATACTCTTGTCAAATGATTCAGCAATTGTGCTTTTAGGTACTTACCAAAATGAGTTGAAAAATTATGCCTGCATGAGAACCTGCACATTGGTGTTTATAGAAGCCTTATTTATATTTGTCCAAATTTGGAAGCAAGCAAGATGTCCTTCAGGAAGTGAATGGTTAAATAAACTGTGGTGTATCAAGCCAATGGAATATTATTCAGGACTAAATAGAAATGAGCTATCAAGCCAGGCAAAGACATGGAGGAAATCTAAATGCATATTACTAAGTAAAAGGAGCCAATTTGAAAAGCCAACTTGCTGTATGATGCCAGCTATATGATATTCTGGAAAATGCAAGCCTGTGAAGACAGTGAAAAGATCAGTAGTTGCTAAAGGTCTCAGGGAGGGAGGAATGAATATGCAGATCTGAGGATGTTTTAGGGCAGTGAAACTCTTTTGTAGGATACTATAATGGTGGGTACATGTCATTATAAATGTGTCCAAACCACAGCATGTACAACACCAAGAGTGAAGCTTAATTTAAACTATGGGCTTTGGATGAAATGATGTGTCTTTATAGGTTCATCAATTGTAAAAATTGTACCACTCTGAAGAGTGATGTTGATAATGAGGGAAGCTATCTATGTGTGGGGACAGGAGTTGATATCTCTGTACCTTTTACTCAGTTTTGTGGTGAACCTAAAACTACTCTAAAAATTATATACATATATGTAGACCACACACACATACACACACACACACACACACACACACACACGTGTCATGGAAAAGGGCATGCTTTAGGCACAGCTTGATCTGTGTCTCAATATAACCAGGGCCAGTTTTCACTCTCTACGTGTCTCTTCTCTTCTCTATTCTCATATTCACTTTATTTTCAGACATTTGCTCTCCTAACAGACCTACGATGACTAGGCATTTTCAGACTTCATATTTTCTGGGCTACAAATTCCATGAAAAAGGATAGGAAATATTTCAAAGTCTTAGGGGGGGGAAATGGTAACTTATATTTGAATTTATTTTTAATTTGTTACATAATATACAAGCAGTTTATAGTAACTTATTTAATTTTTATATCTTCCATGTGAGAGGTGTGCTTGGATTATTTCTGTTTTAGAAGTGATGGAGCTGAGATAGAGAAAGGCTAAATAATATTCTAAGGCCACAGGCCTAGCAGGTGGCAGAGAACAGACTTTAATTCAGACTGAGGATCTCCAGGCTGTGAGCACATGACCTCTCACATGATCTGCTACACCACATGATCATCCAGAAGGCCTTTTGCTTCTCATTGGCTCTGACTGGCCCGTGTGCGTCAATTCCTGAATTAATGACTGTGGCCTTAGGCAGGGTCGCTCAGCCCTGAGTCCAGTGTCATGTCCCAAAGTTGCAGTACCCTTCCCTGTCCACATTGCATGGACAAAAATAGCAGCCAGGAGGTCTCCATAGAGCTCTTAAGTAAAGTGAAAGCTGTAATGTTCACTACGGAAGACTCAAGTTTCAGGGCTTGGTGATTGTCACTGGGGCAGGATGGACTCCCCTACAGATATGCAACAGGTTCCCTGAAGCTTGAGAAGGTGAGGGAGGGCCAGTCGCTCCAGCAGAGTGAACAGGCTGAGTCCTCTGTGACCTTGGGAAGTGGAGGAGACTCCATCCCACTGTAGGAGCTAAATGGCTGCTTGGATCAGCCAGCCTTCCCTCCCTATAGGGCTTTCTGCTCCCAGCCACAGTGCAGACATTTGAAAACTCATTGATGGAAGCCATTTCTTCTGGGCTTTTGAGGGATGCATAGCAATAAACCAAAAAGGGAGATCGCTATTGAGAAATGAGGGAGTCACATCTTCACCAAATGAGTCTCCCCGGGGCACAGAGATGACCCCTCCGGCAGTCCAGACCTTTCCACCTTGTCAGTTTAATGAATTTCAGCACCATAGCCTGCTGGCAATTGCCGGTGCTTGGAGTGAGACAGTGATGTAATCCTGATTAAAATATTTAATAAGGATTTAATGAGAGGCTATCTCCTTGTCTTCAATCATTTCCTGGTGAGAAGATTCTTGAGCAGAACTCATTAGAGCTGTTCCTTTGCAGCTACTGAAATTACACTATTTTGAAATTACTCAAGGTTTTCAAGAAGCAAACTTATTTCAAGTCATTATTTCCTAATAAGATTCTATAATATAAAAAGTGTTTTTTTCCAGATCTATCTAGCGTACCTTCTGTGTTGTGATAAGTGGAATGTTTAAGATACAAAAACAAAAAAGCATCCTCAACAGAATCCAGTTCCTGGGGCCACACTGGTTACACTGGAAGCTAGAAATCTCAGCCCCAACATTGACCATGTTTCGTGAACTTAGGCAATGAATTTTAAGTTTGTTCATGGTGGTTTTCTGTTCTTGGTTTGTTTGTTTGTTTTCAAGATGGAATCTCATTCTGTCCCCCAGGCTGGAGTGCAATGGTGAGATCTCAGCTCACTGCACTCACTCCAATCTCCATCTCCCAGGTCCAAGAGATTCTCCGACCTCCACCTCCTAAGTAGCTACGACTATAGCCACAGGCCACCACATCCAGCTAATTTTTGTTTTTAGTAGAGATGGGTTTTCACCATCTTGGCCAGGCTTGTCTGGAGCTCCTGATCTCAAGTGACTGCCTGCCTCGGCTTCCCAAAAGTGCTGAGATTACAGGCATGAGCCACCACGCCTTGACCTAATTTTAGTTTTTTTAAATACAGATAATGGGGTTAAAGGTAATACTTGCCTTATAAGATTTATTTCAGGGATGAAAGAAATAACCTGTAGAAAGTATTTAGAAAAGTTTCTGATGCATAGTGAAAGCTCAATGGCTGTGTCTGGTCAAAGAGCCTGGATTACATTAAAACTAAGTCAGAGAACTTTCTGCTTGGAAGGCTGACAAAATATAAGGACCACCATCTGGTCAAGTTCTGCCAGCAAATTGCATTTTATTTCAGGTAATCTTAATGGCTCTCCAGGAAGCTGCTTCTGTTAGAGCATTTGGAAAATTACATCCAGGTGTATAGGGAATTTATTATATGACCAAGAGTGCATTTTTACTCAGAATAGTTTCCTGTATATATGCTAAAATAATTGCTGAAATAATTGCTACCTATATGGAAGAAATAACACCATGTTGAAATAATTGCTACCTATATGGAAGAAATAATCCCATGCTGAAATAATTGCTACCTATATGGAAGAAAACATGAGGTCCTTTCCTCATTCCACATACATATGTAAATTTCAGGTAGATAAAAGAGGTAAGTAAAAACAAAAATAATCTTGGAACAAATTACAGGGGAATATTTTCATAATCTCAAGGTCACGGGGCATTCTTAAGCAGGGCAGGGATTGCAGAAGCCGTCACAAAATGGAAATATTTGACTAAATATAAAAAATGTTTAATATATCATTAGTAAAGTGAAAATGTAAACCATATAGATGGTTAATATAACTACAACAGAAATGGCACGATAAAGATGACTGGTACTGATGTTCAAAGAACTCCTTCAGCTGATAAAATTCTAAAAAAAGATACATAAGACTAATAAGATGCTTAACCATATGCAGGAAATTACAACTGACAAATGAATTACCATTTTTTCAGTCATCATAATTGCAATCCAATGGGGTGAGATTAGCTTTGTTTTGTGGGAGGAGTGTAGTAAGGTGAAGAACCACTGCCAAACATTTCTGGTGGGAGAGTAGGTTGCTAACACATTTGGGAAAATTACCTAGAAATATGATTTAAAATTGAACATACTGATATTCTTTGTCCATGCCATCTCACTTTAGGGAATGTTGCCTACAGAAATAAAAACACAGGAAGGTAATGATATATAGAGGAGAATGTTTATTGCAGCTTTGCTGAGGAAGAAAATGAAAAGTAAGCTGTAAAATGCATCAACAAGGTAAAGATTGAATACATTCCAGTGCAGACATGCTATTGAACATTATGCAGCTTTTAAAGAAAATGAGTTAAGGATATTTATTTATTTTCCCATCTCCCAAATATGTTTTGCCAAGTCTCTCTTGCCTTTCATCTAGCTTTTCTCAGCCTCAAAAAGGAGGCTTTACTGTGGCTTTGTTTACATTTTTTCCACATCAGTAGTAAGGGAATTGGACCCTGGATGAAAATTCACTTGTTGGATTCATATTCTGCGTGGCATGAAATTGCTGCCTGAGACAGAGTTGAGGGAGCAAGAGGAATGAAATATTGAAAACATATCAGGGCTAGCATGGAGAAGAACACAGGTAGCACAGAAAGTATTCACTTAACCTCTTTGCTTCATAATGAATATTAAGGGAGTGACTTCTGCTATGAGGGGGTACCTCTATACAAGATCATAGAGGATTCAGCCTTACAACCTAGGCTTATTCTCATGACAGCATAGTTAATGTGACTGTCTTCTGGGACCTGCCAGCTACAGTCATGACTACCTGTTACCTCATCAGGATCAATTAATTATTTTTCTAATGGCTTTATTACGGTGCCCTGTGATGACTGCAAAAACAGTTCTTTTAATATCTGATCTAATTCCTTCATGCTGTCCTGTCTGCAAACAATTATTAAATAACTGATATGTGTCATACATTATTTTAGGCACTGGAAAAGTGAATCAAGCAGACCAAATCTGTACTGTTAGGAAACTGATATTCTAATAAGCGGCAGAAGTCTGAAACAGACAATAGAAAAGTGAATGGATATATAGAAGAGGATGATGAGTGAATAAAAAAATAAAGCATATAAGGAGATGGAGAGTACATACACGTGGGTGTACGTACATATACATGTATTATTTAGAATAGGGTAGTAAGATAGGTCTCTCTGCACAGAGACCCTAGAAAAGTCAGACCCTAGGGAAGAAAAAATATGGATTAATGGGGATTCCCAGGAAGGAATGTTTCAGGCAGAAAGAACAAGAAAGAACAGAGAGTAAAAGTCTTCCCAGGCAGGAGCATTCCTGGTGTTCATGTTCCCAGGTAGGATGAGATGGTCAGTGCATTTGGAACAGAAAAATGGAGGAGGAGAGTGGAGACAGATCCCCTCATGGAGGAATGAGGTCACCAAAGTCCCCCTGGTGAGAATTACGGATTTTACTCTGCTTAAAGCCATCTTTTTGAACAGAGGCTGATGAGATCACCATTAACATTTTATAAGGATCCCTTTGGCTGCTTGAAGAAACAAGCAAGAGAAACAAGGGCGGGGAGCAGCAGGAGTCTGCTTAAGAGGCTCTTTCAGAGGTTCAGGGGGAGATTATGGAGCTTGAACCAGGACGGAAGCTGTGGAGGCAGCGAGAAGTGGTCTAATTTGGGGCATCCTGATGATGGAGCTGAGCAAATTTGCTGATGGCGCAGATACGAGGAAAGAGAGAAGTTGAGGGCAACTCTCCAGGTTTTGGCTGAGTCTCTGGGAGGGCTCCTTTCACAGACATTTCTAGTCTCCTGATCTATATCCAGAGGGTTCATTAATCAGAGAGTGGTGGACGTTTTGCACTCCAGACTTCGGGGTGAGCTCTGGAGAAGGCTTGCTCAGTAAGGTCTCACTCCCTCAGTTCTCTAGATGAATTACAAAACTCACATTTCTAGCTTCCTTTAGAAGTGAACAAAAGTTGACCTCATTCAAATAATTCATTTAAAACTCAGAAGTATCTCATGTGGTCTTTTTCTTATTCCTAATCTTATTCTGATTTTGAGGTTAAAACACCAGGGTCAAGTTCTAACATGGTTTCTTCAGCTCGGCAGAGCTATGATTTGAACCCAAATCTTCTGATCTCTGTGCCTCACCATGTGATGTCCCAGGTGAACCTGCCAAGCCATTCCCATGGCTTATCTAATCTACAGTTCCCAATGACCTTGCCCATCATGTGGAGCTGATAGAAATAGCTATATGGTGTGAACAAGAAAAGTGAAGCTGAGAATGATGTACTGAGATGCACAGAGATCACGCTGCTTTGGGGTCATGGTGAGGACCTGAGTCTTCTGTTACTTAGCACCGTGCTGATGTGTCATGGTCCAGGGACCTGGAAGGCTACTGACAACAAAGCATTAACAGACAGCTCATTTTTCCCCCAATCAAGAATCTTGCAAAAATACTGAATTTCCTTAAAATAGGGCTTTCTGGGAAGCTAAATTCAGCAAGGCTCTGTTCTTGCAGAGTCTGCTAGCTTACTTAACCCCTCTCAGAGAAGATTTTGGTAAAGTGCTCCAACTCAGAGCTTTAGGCTCCCCACTGACCAGAAAGGGTCAGTGCAGAGCGCAGAGCCCCAGTCAAGAAAAATGAAATTTCCTAAGTCTTCTCTGCACTGAAAAGCTGAAGTGGTTGCTCCACCCCATCTGGAGCAGGCTGATCAGAGAAGGCTTATCTTTGGTGGAACAAGATCCCATCCTTTTCAGGGAATCACTGCTCCATGTCAGCTGAAAACTCAAAAGGCACAGAGGCACCAGGGAAGGCGCTGAAGCCTTTCATTCCTGCTGCCTCCTTGTGCTTGCCTCCAGCCTGCTGCCGGAGATGAAGCTGGCTGGCTTCACTCTGAGGTGCTTTGCAGCCCTGTCTGCTTAATTTCCGGTGGACCCTCAGTGCCCAGGGAGAGCGCATGTTTTGCTTGTGATGTTGGTAATGAACTGCCGCTGGGAACAAATTAATGAGTATGTCAGAAACTGCAGTGGAACTGCATTACGATTCATAAACACCACAATGAAAATGCCAGTTAAGTTCTGGTATAAATACACACAAACTCTGAAGAAGCAAACCCTTTTTTCTTTTAATGAGAGAAGAATTTAAAATAATATCATTCTTCTCTGAGCAGCATTGCCAGGGGAGAATTCCTTAGCAGATAATTTCTTTAAAACACACACACACACACACACACACACACACACACACACACACACATTTAATACATACAGAAATATTAGAGAAATTTAATTTCACTTTTTACATTTGGGTACATACATACTATACTTTGAAATATACATAGCACATATACCATGTATGGGTTTACAGTGTACAAAAATGCAGAATGTCAACTTTATAGGTTATGTACCATGTTTATTAAATTTTAAGATCTTTTTATTGACTATCATATGTTTCCATGGCCTTTCATTAGTATAATTCCTCAATATTCTGAGTTTTGAATTTAGATTCAGAAATTAAAATTCAATAAAAAATAACCCCATTGGTTCAGAGACCTATAACTTTAAAGCTCATGGCTAGGGAACGTGAAGAAACTTCCGTCACTCCGAAGGTGCAGCAGAACTGTGTTGGGGGCACTGTAAGCCTCTGAGTTTGTGACTCACCCCTGATATACATACAAATGCTTGTGTTTCTGGAGCAAGATGTTGCTAGGATTGAAGGCCTAATACAGGGGTTCCTCAGAGCCCCAAAAGAAGGCCAACTATAGGGTTTCCTACAAAGCTTCTCTGTCGCACCAGGGGCTGCTACAGAGAGGGTTGGGAAAAGGAGAAGGAATCTAAGTAGTGAGGCTCCAGGCTTTCTCCTCCCAATTCAACCAGAGCCTCTTTTCTTTTGTCTGCTTTACTTATTAGGGTTCCAGGTAAGTTTTTATTGTATATTATAAATTAAAGTTAGACAACTATAGGTTAGTAGTAGACTGAGCATGAGTTTTGCAACAGCTAAGACTTGACTTCATAAAGTAACTTTAGGATTTATTAGCTATTCGATGTGGGGCATATGTAGCTTCTTTGAATCTTGGTTTCTGTCTAAGACAGAGTAATCATAATGCCCATTTGCCTGGTTGCCATAAGGATTAGAGATAGTAATTAAAATGCCATACACTTAGTTGATTTTATCAAAAAACTGATTATTACAACACATTCTGGCTGGTAACTCGTCATAGATTTAACTGGTTTGTTTTCTTCTGACAACTGCAGATGATGGCTAACAGAAGGTAATTTCACCTTGAGACAGAGAATCTATTTTAGCTAATAACGATCTCAAATGTTAGAGTTTTAGAAAGGAGAACAAAACTTGTTTGAAAATATTACTTATTTGTCATCAGTGACCAATTTGAATTTAGAATACTTATGGGATATGGTTTACTAAGGCTTGAAGAAATAGTTTAACCATTCTTTTTACCACCCCATTTTCAGTTATGTAGTCCTCAATTGTTCTTTAGTAACTCCTTAACATTGAAACCTGTGAATTTCCATTCAAAACACTATACAAATGAGAAATCACAAGGACTAAATCAGGAGTAGGTGGCTGATAAACTTTTCTAGCATAAAGATTTGTCTGTGTTAAACTCTAGTCTGTTTGTCTGCCTTCAAAAATTGAATTTTTGTATGGGCCATGTCAGTGTTCTTTCCTTTGCCTGCATCCCTCCAGTCTTATTACAGATATGCCTTGTTGCATCACATATTTTCCTCTATTCCTTCTCAATAGATTGACTTCCTATTGACCTGGTGTTTCTTTGTCTGTTTGTTGTTGTTATTTTTTTTTTTTTTTAGAGATGCAGATCAATTGTTAATGAATTGCTCAGTGGTCAGTATAATGGAAAGAATGGCAAGGAATGCTCTGCTTTTAATAAGGATGTTAGTCTCTAAGGGATATGAAGTGAGTTATATTTTAGAAATTATAGATGATAATCCAAACTGAATGATACTGGCCAAGGGAAAAGGGAAGACAACTTGACCCTTTCCCACTTAGCTGTTTTTTGTTTGCTTGTTTGTTTGTTTCAAATAGATTTTTGTCTTTTGGGCAGCTTTTGGAAATTCTCTACTCAAATTGAACTATCTCAGATTAATTTTATGCAGTTCAAAAACCAAAGAAAATGAGATATTGTATGACCTTTTCAAACTTAGCAATTCAAGGTGCAATTTTAATGAAGGGATTCCATTTCACATGGACAGAAGACCTTAAACATTCTATTCACAAAGCATTAGTGAATGTTAAGTTCTTGCATAACTGGGTAGGTCCAGAAATGGAACACTCATTTTGTTCACTTAATGCTGAAAAATTGATGTTGTAGATAAAAATGGCTTCTATCTGTCATGAAAATTTATTCTTGAAGGGCAATTAGTCCAGACATAAGAAAGGCCTTTAATGAATCCTTCCAGACAGAATTAGAGAAGGTTTGAGGATTTATTGAAAGGCACACCTACCAGGCTTTCAGAAGTGCTTGTTGACTATTGAGGACCATCTTAGTACAGCTAGAGTGTTTCACACCAGCCAAGGGTCTAAGCTCAAGGTTCTCAAATTACTTTTCTGTGTAATGCCTAAAATGAAACAAAATCAAGAGGCAATGGTAAGTTACTCAGCAAAGAGGAGTGATTTGTGGGTAGTTAAAGGGTGAACCCCAGCCTGTTTTGTGGACCTCTATTCAGCTCCCCTAGAAGAGCAGTTTTTTTATTTTACAAAGTTCTTTTGCTATGACACTCATTTTGGAGGGACATATTTTAGTAATAGAAGATATCATTCACTGTCAGGAGACTACCAGGACACTGATGTCAATTAAGATACTGATGCAGTTTGGCTGTGTCCCCACCCAAATCTTAACTTGAATTGAATCTCCCAGAATTCTCAAGTGTTATGGGATGGACCCAGTGGGAGGTAATTGAATCATGGGGGCCAATCTTTCCTGTGATAGTGAATAAGGCTCATGAGATCTGATGGGTTTGTCAGGGGTTTCAGCTTTTGCTTCTTCCTCATTTTCTCTTGCTGCCACCATATAACAAGTGCCTTTCACCTTCCGCCATGATTCTGAGGTCTCCCCAGCCATATGGAACTATAAGTTCAACTAAACCTCTTTTTTTTCCCAGTCTCAGATATGTCTTTATTAGTAGCATGGAAGCTGACTAATACAGATACTATCTGAGTTAATTTCCCTAGAAGTGAATTCTGAGATGAGGATCTAAGAGCAAGTGGTTTATTGGGAAAGCACTCCCAGGAAACACTGAGGCATGAGAGGAAAGGTATTGATAAAGCATGAGTTTTTAATCTCACTAGGAAGCTCTAGGAAAATGCTGTGGAATATGCTTTAGATTTACTATATACGAGGAGCAAGGAGGGTCAGGGTAGAAGGGAAACAGGAGGCAGTGGCAGGGTGTGCTACAGATGGTGACATTTTCATGAAGAAACTGATATCAGAAAAGGGCTTTGGAGACTGAGATGAGTTTGGAAAGCACAGGAAGGAATCCTGCACATAGAAAGATAAAGCAAAAAGAGGGAGCCCAAAAAACATCACAGCGATGTGAGAAAATTGGATATATTGATTCAGGAGTGAGGGACGGTACTGGGTTAATGATAACCACCCACTATTATTAATTTTTAAATACCCACAGAATCGTTATTATACATGTAGGTTTTCCAATTCTTGATCCTTTGTTTCTTCCTGTTGGCTTCTATTTGACTAAATTAGTGATGACTACCACTGGAGGACAAGTAAGGAAAAGGAAGTGAAGGAGAAGGAGAAAGGTGAAAGAGGGATGAAGGGAAAAAGATTAAGAAGGAGGAAGAGAGGCTGGGCGTGGTGGCTCATGCCTGTAATCCCAGCACTTTGGGAGGCCGAGGCAGGTGGATCATGAGGTCAAGAGATCAAGACCATCCTGGCCAACATGGTGAAACTCCGTCTCTACTAAAAAAATACAAAATTAGCTAGGCATGGTGGCGCATACCTGTAGTCCCAGCTACTCGGGTGGCTGAGGCAGGAGAATTGCTTGAATCCGGGAGGCGGAGGTTGCAGTGAGCCGAGATCATGCCACTGCACTCCAGTCTGGCGCCTGGCAACACACCGAGACTCTGTCTCAAAAAAAAAAAAAAAAAAATGAAGGAGGAAGAGAGCAAAAACAATGTGGACAATATACTCTAGATCAGAAGTTTTTGAGAATGAGTTTATGGACCAACGTTAAATTGTGACAACTGTTTTTTTTCTAGTCCACAGCAGAAAGAGAAATAAAAAGACAATGTAGTAAAATTGCCATAAAGCTAAATCTAGTTTGATATCTTCTCAACATTTTGACATTAAAATTTTTTCTCCTTTATGTGACAATTTAATGGATTTTTTTTTTAGAAAAATATATTCCCAAAGCAAAATAAAGAGTTAGAAACCTCATGCACTTTGATAAACAAAAACAGTGTCTATATATTTTGCTGGTAGGAGAAATGCAGAGTCCTAGGACAATTAGCCTCCTCATCAGAGGCATTCCTTACGTCATTCTAAAGAGCCAACAAATGGTAATGACTGCAGGTCACTCCTTAGCAAGGCTGCGCAGAGAACACTGTGTATTAGAGTGGATCAGAGCACAGGCTGAGGCTGGAGAAATTAGGACTCAGTCCGGTGTTGCCACTTGCTGTCCATGAGAGCTTTTGTGGATTATTTAACCCTTTTGTGTCTCAAATTATTCATCTATAAAATGGATCAAATAATTACATGTACTTTAGAAAGTTGATATGAAAATAAAGCAGTTAATACAAGTACAATGTCTAGGACAAGATCTTCCACACACTAAGCAAGCAATAAATATTGCTGTAACAGGAAATTTCCCAAATTGAGTTTCATACTACTGGAAATTTCCCAAATTGAGTTTCTAAAATAATGCTTTATTACTAAGTTACTTGGTCTATATATGCTACAACAGGTAGAGAAGTATTTTTAAACAAAATATTAAAATAAATAAACATAATTTTACACATGAGGGCAGAGATATCATTTATTAGAGGTAACAACTTTTAAATTCTTGAGATGAAGATGATGATGATTTGAGACAGAGTCTCACTCTTGTTGCCCAGGCTGGAGGGCAATGGCTCGATCTCGGCTCACTGCAACCTCTGCCTCCCAGATTCAAGCAATTCTCCTGCCTCGCCCTCCCTAGTAGCTGGGATTGCAAGCATGCAACACCAAGCCAGCCCAATTTTTGTATTTTTAGTAGAGATGGGTTTCTCCTTGTTGGCCAGTTTGGTCTCTTGACCTCAGGTGATTTGTCCAAAGTGCTGGGATTACAGGCGTAAGCCGTCACACCCATACACGTACTCTTTAGATGGACTCTGCTGTAAGAAAGTTACATTTTTATGAAGGCATTTGTAAAGGTTTTAAGATTTAATTAAATTAATTAATTAATTATTTGAGACAGGGTCTCACTCTGTCACCCAGGCTGGAGTGCAACAGTGTAATCATTGCTCACTCACTGCAGCCTTGAGTCACCCCAACCACCCCCATCCTGGGCTCAGGTGATCCAAAAAGGCAACATTTGGGCAGAAAAACAGGGTCAGCTGTTTTCACTTAGGGCCATGGTTCCAGTCTTAAAAGTGGGGTTTAGCCGGGAGTCCAACTCTTCTGGATCATTTCCAAAATTAGCCAAATGCTTGGCTAATTTTTTTTTTTTTTTTTTTTTTTGAGACAAGGTCTTGCTATGTTGCCCAGGAGTGGGCAACAAGGGATCTTCCCACCTTGGTTCTCAAAAGTACAGGGATTACAGATATGAGCCACCACACCCAGTCAACACTATTTCTTGACTCCTTGTTTTTGCTGGCATTCTTTGCAAGCGTTTCTTATTCTAATTGGCATGGAAAACAATGTCATTTTCCTCTTAGTTAAGACAGTCTGGAAATTAGTTACAATTAGTTACAAATTTCCAGACTGTCTTAACTAAGAAGTAACTATGTAATACTGTACTGAGATGGGATAGTTCCCTTGACCCCTTCACAGGCCGGAACTGTATTGGCTCATATCACAGCCCTCTGCTGGCCATTCCTCACAGAAGGGAGTATGTGAATGAGGGATGGCAGGAACCGGAGGGAATGAATGCTAGAACAAGTGAGTGGCTCCTCTGGTGGGAGCAGGCTCTGTGTGGACCCCATGGCAGCCTTCAAGTGTGTTACAACCAATGCTCTTTCAGCTCTACCATTTAGGGATGGCCAAGTGTCAACCAGCTCAGTGGAGGGTCTGGGCAGCAACCCCTGCCCTCCTGGCACCTGAGTTCTTGTCAGGCATCCAGGAAGATTTAGGTCACACAAATGTTTGAGACGTGATGAATGTGGAAGTCTTTATTGAGTGGTGGGTGGCTCTCAGCAGAAAGGGAGGCTGGAAAGGGGAAGGGAGGGCCATCTTTCCCTGAAGCCTGGCTATTTCCCATTGGGCCACTTTCTGAGGCTGCATCTTCTGAAGTTAGTCTCATCTATCTGTAGCCTTCAACGCTTAGCCTCTTGTATCCTCCATCCAGCCACTCGGATTTCTCTACCAGGTGAAGTCTTTTATGGGTACCAGATGGGGTGAGCAGGCCAAAAAGGCAACATTTGGGCAGAAAAACGGGGTCAGCTGTTTTCACTTAGGGCCGTGGTTCCAGTCTTAAAAGTTGGGTTTAGCCGGGAGTCCAGCCCTTCTGGATCATTTCCATAACAACTGCATTATAGAACAAAAAAGCAAGTGAAAGTGGTCAGTTTTACAGTTTTAGATTTTTCCTATTGTTTCAGTAGCATTTCATTGAACAGGGAAGTATGTAACTAGAGATTTGGGAGATGACAATGGTTATACCATGAGGATAGTTTGGAACCAGTCTATGAAAGACAGAATAAGCAGAGTCTCCACAGGAAAATGAAAATGGAACAGATGGGCTAATTCTGCATTTTCAAGAGTTCTTTCCAAACATGAAAGCCATCCCAGTGGACAAAAGAAAAGAAGTTTTTTCTGAACTCAGCCCCTGAAGCAATAAATGCTGACTCCTTTCCCATTATCTTAAAGGAAAATCTTGGCCAAGATAGTAGAGAGAGTGATGAGAGGAGGGAGACAAGACAGGTTTAAGATACATTTGCTTCTTTATCTCCTAATGGACAGAATACAATTTGATTTAAATTCCAAGCAACATCGCATTAGCTGAGTTCAGCAGAACTCCTGAGAGACGATTATTGGCCATCTCTAATCACTTCTGAAGCAGTCACTTAGCTGGACTTTCAAAAGTAAGCTGGTTTCCAGGTTTCCTGGAGGTGCTGGCTAGAGTACCTGGGACAGACTCTACACTGTTAGCTTGTTTCTTTCTTGTATTGTCCCTATACTCAAAGAAGCCACAAGCAGCTGTTTGTGGATGTCCACCATAACTTGTTGGGAAAATGAAGTTCACAATTATGGCTTTCAAAATGACATTTTCCTCAGACTGACAAAATACATTTCTATTTTAATTCTTGTCTTCAAAATGTGGAAACTGATTTAAATTCTGCCCCCGCCACCCTCCCCCCCACCGGCCCTGCACTTTCTCTTCATTGCAGGTGGTAGGTTGATAACATCTGGGTGTCTACCCTGGATGGCTAACTGTAGAACCAGATGATTATTTACATTTAATTCAATATGATTACATCCTTTTAGTGGGAATACCATGTCCTTCATATTTTCAACTTATTAAATTCCTACTATGTGCAAACAATTCCTTTTCTGGGTGCCAAGAAGAACAACAGTGAAATACAATGTACAACCTATACACATGCACACAAACACACTCACATACCATGGATACTTGATTAAGTAAATTTGCCATGAACAGTGGATTTACATATTTTGAGAATTGGTGATCAAAGTTAGGGTTTGCAGAAATGGTATTAATTAATGTTGAGCTTCTAAGATGAAAATGCTGAATGCATGTTTTAAAAAAGATAATCTGCAAAAATACAATTTGTAGAATACAACACTTTTAACCAAAGAGCGAATATTGTGATGTAGACTGAAAATCAGAAAATTAAAAGTGGATGAAATTTTCTCTGAGTTTATAGGTTTTTCAGTTGCTGCTGTATAATTACCAAGTATGTGTGAGGCCCAGAGTCACACAACAAAACTGAGTACACGATTAAATTTGCAGATATAGCATTTCTGAATCTGCAGATTTCTCATCAAATGCTAAAGCTCCCCCAAGATTTGTATTGTAGGTGGTGATTAAAGAATAATCAAAGAAATACTCTCTTTTTTTTTCTTTCTCTCTCCCTCTGTCTCTTGCTGATATTATTACCAGAAGTTAAAACTGATGTAACTCTAGGCTAGTGTAGTAGGCACGTGTCAAAGAGTTTCAGCAATACAATTACCACTAATTGGGGGAATAAAGAAACCCTGCTGTTTTCCTCTCTGCCTTGCAGGGGAGAGAAAGAAAATCAGACCCCATGGGCTCCCTTAACTTTCTGCCACAAGATTGTACAGGCCTGGCTGGAGATCTCAGGCTGATTTTGTCCCACTCACTTCTGCACACGCTCTTGTGTCACTGCCTAATTGGACAATCAAAGAGTTCTCTGTGTAGTTGTTTAGCCTTGGCCCAAGATGTTTCTTGATATCATATGTCTATGTCTTCTAAATCCAGCTTATGTTTAATTTTTTGGGATGCCTTTCTTAATCACCCCCAAGCAGATTCCATCATAGCTGCCCTCCTCCATACAGACACACTTTGTGGGGTCCTAAGACAAATCACTAGTTCTTCCTTTATGAAGTGATACCATGTTTGTCTCCAGCACCAGGCTGTGTGATACTTAGTAGGCAAGAACAATGATGCATTTAATCATCTGGTCTCCTGCACTTTGTAGGCAGTTCTACATGGTGGAAGCTCAAAAGATGTTTGCTGAAGGAATCAGGAATAAAGGAAGACAGTTATCTAAAACCCTGGCACCTGGAAATCTTGAAGTAAATCCAATATTTATTAGCTCTGGTGGTTTTTCTTTCTTTTCTTTTTAATTTTTTTTCCAGTTATGAAGAATGTAGCCTTTCTTTTTTTTTAGATGGAGTTTTGTTCTTAGTGCCCAGGCTAGAGTGCCATGGTGTGATCTCAGCTCACTGCAATCTCCACCTCCCGGGTTCAAGCAATTATTCCTGCCTCAGCCTCCCAAGTAGCTGGGATTACAGGAGCAGGCCACCACACCAGGCTAATTTTTGTATTTTTAGTAGAATCAAGGTTTCACCATGTTGGCCAAGCTGGTCTCAAACTCCTAACCTCAGGTGATCCTCTCAACCTGGCCTTCCAAAGTTCTGGGATTATAGGCGTGAGCCACCATACCCGACCAAATACAGCCATTTCTGACATGCCACCCACTTTCAATTAATAAGTTGTGAACTCTTTTAACATTTGAAAAAATATATATAATAGAGGCAAGGCCTCTCCATGTTTCCCAGGCTGGTCTCACACTCCTGGGCTCAAGCAGCTCTCCTACCTCAGTCTCCCAAAGTACTGACCGGACAGGCATGAGCCACTAAGCTCAGCCATGGGCTACTATCTGGAAGTAATTGCAGTATAGAATGCAAAGGAGATGAGATGCCATCTCATCTGCCTTTTCTTTAGTCCTTAACTGCAACATCAAATCTAGGGCCTTCAGCATTTGAGAAGGAATAAAAAGAACTGTATCTGTGAACCCCATCTTGCACTCCATTTCCCTGTGTGACTCTGGACTCCATGTTTATTTGAGGATTAAGAGAGAACAATTGAAAAATTTATACATTCAAAGCAAATTTTATTCAACTTTGCTTTTCTGATTTGCAATCCAGGTTGTAATACTCATTCTTTGATTGAAACTGCTGCATTCTATCAATTATATTTTAACTTTGACTTAAGGAGTCTTCAAGGCATATTTCCCCAGAAAATAGCAATCTATGAAATGCTGGATCCATAACATCTTGTCTTTAGGTCAGTACAAAGCAAATGTCTTATTATTTCTGAAGGAACTAAGCCAAATATTAAGAAAGTATGGAGCAGGCCACTGCAACTTACCACTTCACTGTGTATCTTACTGGACCATAGATTTTCTTCCAAAAGTTAAGCATTTAAAAGGGCAACTTCTCAATTTCACCAGTAGGTATTGAGGGAAGCCCCAGTAGTAAATGAACTAGGCAAACAGGAATCCGAATAAAGTTTCTAAAGCAATAATAGTAAAATTAAGGGTTGCATTTCACATTGTGGACTCAGTATTGAGTAAATCTGAAAAATCATGAACAATTGCTGTAAATAGTGAACACATAACAATGATACATCATGAAAAGAATTTAAAATAGTAACTTATGTTTTATGCTCAGCAGACATATACAGAGGGCAAACATTTAAGTTCCTCCACGGAGTCATAAACTGCAGAGACAGTGTTTCATTGAGGCTCAAACACTTAACAGCAGAACCCATTCTTACTGACATCTTCTGCTCAGAACATGAATCAGCTGAAAAAACTGAAGACTCCCTTTTCCTTTCCTTTTTTTTTTTTTTTCTTTCAGTAGCTTAGTGGGTACAAGTGGGTTTTGGTTACATGGATTAATTGTTTAGTGGCAAAGTCTGGACCATTTTTGTTTCGTTTTCATTTTTGTTAAGGCAAAAACAAGAATGACCAAGCCTCTCCTTGCCTTTTGTAGTCATCTCTCTGAAACCTCAGAACTTTGTTAGATCAAAAATGTTTTAGAAAGGCTAAATAACCAAAGCTAAATATTTGATGTTTCCTTATTTTGTTTTAAAAAAATCATTCCTACTTATTTTTAACAGGTGATATATGTATGTGGTGAAAAGTTCAAAAGGCACAAAAGGAAATAGAAACTTCCAGTTTGGAGATGACAGCATTTAGCTGCTATGTGCCCTCTCTCTTTACATAAATCACTTGAGACAAGAAGGAAAAACAAGAGGGACAAACGGAAAAGCCAATTCCATATTAGACAAAGTTGGAGACAATTGAAATACTGAATTAGAGTGGATGGAAAGGGCATCAAACTACTATTTAAGCAAATTATTGTGGCTATATAATATTCAAATTACTGTGGCTATATAATATTCAAATTACTGTAGCTATATAATAAACTTCAGTTTTTGTTTGGTCTAATCCTCCACCCTCATTTTTGCCCCTTAATATTCAAGGTTATTTTTGCTTTCCTATTTTTTCACACGAAGTTTAGAGTGATTTTATTTTGCTCCAAATAGAATACCACTTGTCCTTTTATTTAGATCACCTTCAATTTATAGTTAAGTCAGGAGGGCTTAGTAGCTTTGTGATTCTAAGAACATGGGATTTTTTTTTTCATGTTTTTGTGCTACAAAGTATTTTTAACAAATTGCTCATATTTTTGTTAAATTTATTTATGTACCTTGTTTTTGGTTGTTACTTTATGTGATATCTCTTATTTCATCATATCTTCTAATAATTTCAATGTATGAAGGTTATTAAAGTCTGTGTATTATTTTATTTTTGTGCCTGGATACTTCTGAATTCTTGAATTGTTTGTTTTAGTTTTTTTTTTTTTTTTTTTGAGATGGAGGTTTGCTCTTGTTGCCCAGGCTGGAGTGCAATGGTGTGATCCCAGCTCACTGCAACCTCTGCTTCCAGGTTCAAGTGATTCTCCTGACTCAGTCTCCTGAGTAGCTGGGATTATAGGCATGTGCCATCATGCCGGGCCAATTTTGTATTTTTAGTAGAGACAGGGATTCTCCATGTTGTTCAGGCTAGTCTCAAACTCCCGACCTCAGGTGATCAGCCAGCCTTGGCCTGCCAAAGTGCTGGGATTACAGGCATGAGCCACTGCATCCAGCCCGTTTTAGTTTTAAGTTAAATTATTTCCAGTTTATTATATGAACTTTTGCAATGACTATTTTATTTCTTGGTTTCTCACTGTAATTTCTAAAATTTTCTTTACCTGTATTAGTTGGTATTTCTTAAGCAATGTTATCTAATAATGGTGATGGCAACATCCTTGTCTTATTGCTGATATTAATGAGAATGCTTTTTAGTATTTCCCCAATAAACCTATTGCTGGCTTTAGGCTGTAATCATTCATATTTCAAAGCATTATTTTATTTCTACTTCATAGTGTTTTTTAAATCAAGAGTGGATTTTGATATGGTGTGTGTATGTGTATATATAAAAATTATTATATTAATATATATGTGTGCATATATGGCATTTAATGTGTATGTATGACATATATAGCATATATGTGTGTATGTATATATATATGGGTATTTTATATATATATATAATAATGCCATTCATCATCATAAATTCCCTAAAGGCATTTTGTAGAATTTATGGTGATGAATGTCCACATTTGGTCTATTTATAGGATAAGTTATGGTAATACATTTACTAGTATGGATGCCTTGATACATTTTTCTGTTGAATTTCATCTTGTTATTTTGTGTTATTTTTTGACATGTTGCTGCATTTTGTTTACTAATTTTTTGTTGGGATTTTTGTATCACTTTTTATTATGGACTTGATCTAGAGTTTTCTTTTATTGTATTGAGTGTCAGGTTATGGTAGGAGTGTTACAGTATTTTTGAAGGAAAAAATAACTTTGAAGTTTTTTTTTTTCCTGTGCTTTAGACAAAGCTAAAATGATAAACATTAGAATTACCTGTTCTTTCCAAGTTTAGTCCAAGTGCCCTGGGAAACCATCTGTGCTTGATGATGTTTTGGAAAGGCAAGTCTTTGAAATATTTCACCCCCTATGGCAATTGTATTGCTTGGATTCTCTATCTTTTCTCGAATTGGTTCTGGTCAAATTTTGCTCAGCAATGGTCATGGAGAATCTGTTAACTATACAGAAAGCATATTTTTGTAAGCATTGTTGACAGCGACATGGGCACTTTGTATTTCTTTGGTGAGCTTTTATAAAGTCAGAGATATAAAAAAGCATAAATTCAAAGCATGTGCCACAGAATTGCTAAAACAAGCATAGGGGAGTGCCTTGACTGTAAATGTGCTACTGTCTTCCAATAATGGAAATTGGCAGAAATATTTGAATGACAGGAAAAGACAGGGAAGGTTTTCAGAGCTTATAGAAAGCTCTTAAGATGTTGCATAGCCCACAAAAATAGAGTCAGTCTTCTTTGTGAGAAAGCTGCTTGGCAGAAACCAATATTTCCATCACTTATTATTTTAAAACTCAGTTTCTCACCCTGGGGAATCACTAATTTCTGGATGTTTGTCATAAAGCTTTGGCACATTCTTGTAAATACCAAAAAGAAACCCTCTGCTGCCTCTGCTTACCATCTCTGATCATGAGCTCATTCCTATAGTGTCAAGTTTTTGAACTACCCAAAGCGTATTGTGCTGTGCAAGCCTAGAACTAATAGTTAATTAGGCAACAGGGAAGTAAAGAAAGGAAGCAGAAAAAGTAAATCATTTTTAACCACCTACTATGTATATGATATTATAAAAACTCTTCATATGCTATGTTATTTTTTAATCACATCAATTTTATAGAGAACTAACGAGGTCAGTGAAGTTAAGTGACTTCCTTTAAGTCACATTATTAATGCATAACTGAATTCTAACACCAACCTATGTTTTCTACTACATTATCTTGTAACTCAAATGACAAAATGAAGAGCTTCAAAAAAATAAAAGTGCCATTAGTCGAGTGAAATATCTATGACCCTAAGTAAAGGGGTTAAAAAATTCCATGGGCAACAAAAGCTGAAAATATCAAAATTTCACATCTTAGGCAATCATTTTAATTCCTGTTTTATCAGCCTTTTATCACATCAGAGGAAATAAGCATTCTTATTAGTTTCTATTTTAAAGTTGTTAGGCACATTAAAAAGAAAGAAAGAAAATTATGGCTTTGTTTCAGCAACTTTCTGGTCAGAGAGGTAATTTTCCAGGTCGGCAGTTAGTTCCTAAATGTGAATGCTATTTTGGTCTGACCTAAACATCAGCCCACCATCCATAAGAAATTGTCAGACACTTCTCCAAAGACCTTTCTGTGAAAAGATAGGCTTCACAGCAATGTACAGGAGACATTTAACCTAGGACGGTTTTAGAAACTAAATTGCAGCAGGGAAACAATGCTTCCCAGTGTCACACTAACCAGGGCCCACTGTTTCTTCTCATTAGTTCTCTCATACCCCTCAGTAATTTTCTTAGAACTCAGACTTTATTTCATTATTTAATGGGTACAACGTAAGCTATTTGGGTGATGAGCACACTAAAAGCCCAGGCTGCATTGCTGCACAATACAGCCATGTAACACAATTACACTTGTACCACTTAAATTTACACAAATAAAAAGTGCTGTTTCCAAGCTTTTATGGAAACTGCTATCTCCTTAAAATGATCTTGTAAATAATATTTCCAAAGTTAAAAACACTTTTAGGGAATACTGAATACCACATTCATCTCTTGGAATCTGCAACATATATTCACATATTCAAGGCCCTGAGAAGTCATGCAATAAACAAACTTGCTTAATTTTGTTTAATCCAGCACTTTCAAAGTAATATTTGAATAAGATGCATCATAAACTGTTTTTTTTCATTGAATGGAAATGTTTGGCAGAAAAACAGTTTTGTAAACTCACTTTGAAAATATTGGAACATGTTTCTTTCTTTATTTGACCACTTTAGGATATGTTGAGAAACCTAGGAATATAAAGCAAATATAGGCATGTCAAAATACTAATAATAATAACCATATTTTACCAATAATATTTCCTTTTATTCATGGAATATCATTAATTTTTCAACCTACCATGTATTCTTTATATAAACTTTTATTTTAAATCAGGAATTGGCAAACTAAAGCCCATGAACCGAGTGCAACCACAGACTTGTTCTACATCCTGGAGCTAAGAATGTTTTTTACATTTCTAAAAGAGTGTCAAAAGACAAAAAAGAAATAAAAGAAAAGGCAAAAAATAAAAAGAAAAGAAAAGGAGGAATGTACATCATGGGCATTCAAGCCCTATATGTAACCCTCAAACCCTAAAATATTGACTCTGGTTCTTCACCGGAAATTTGCCTACTCCTGTTAATCTAAACCAAAAAGTTAACATAATTTTGGTCAATAAAGATATATCACTTGTTATAAATTATATAGAAGAATAAAAGAATAAGGTAATAGTTCATCTTTTAATTTAAAGATTACTCTTAGTCTGGGCTAAGTGCCATGGCTCATGCCTACAATCCCAGCATCTTGGGAGGCCAAGGTGGGAGGATTACTTGAGGCCAGGTGTTCAAGACCAGCCTGGGCAACATAGCCAGCTCTTATCTCTACCAAAAATAAAAATAAAATAAAAATGAAATTAAAAATAAAAACAAAAAATAACTAAAAATAAAATTATCCAGGTATGATGGCAGAGGGATCACTTGAGCCCAGGAATTCAAAGCTGCAGTGAGCTATGATTGTGCCACTGCACTCTAGCCTGAGCAACAGAGTGAGACACCAACTCTAAAAATTAAAAAAAAAATTATTTCATGATAGAATTTAAAATTTAATTACTCAAATAATAAGCATGACAATGAAAAGGTAAGAGGGTTCAGGAAAGTCCTAAATTTGGGAGTCTAAACCCTCAAATTTAAATTCCATATCAAGAGGCAACATTTCATAGGATGAAATAAAGATTAGCTTTAATTGACTCAAAATAATTTTGAAGCCTATACCAGTTGAAGAATTTCCAACCTTGTAGAATCACTTACAATTTCATAGTCTATTATTTATAAAATAAGCAGACTGAAGTCACTGCTTCTTAGTTTAAGGAGAGAGTGTCACAATTATCTAGTGAATAAAATATGTGAGGTTAGCAAGCTGCAGCTCTGTTTCACATTAACCAGGTCTTCTCTAAAAGTCACTGAGTCTGGGACACTTTTTCAAAACACAGATACCTTAGTTAGATCCTCCCTGTTGAGATATGTCTTTTTGGTGTAAGGTAGGTCTTATAATTTGATAGACCTTCCAGGGACTTCTTTTTTTGCTCTCCCCTCCTCTTCTCTTCCTACTGCTGTGTAACAAACCACCCTAACATTCAGTGGCTTAAAACAACAATGTAATACACCCATGTATTAGTATGTCTTATGGTTCTGTGAGTTAACTGGGCTGGTATTCTCTCTTTGAATCCTTCATGCAGTTATAAGCAGATGGCACATCAAGATATGGTCATCTGAAGGCTTAATTGGGCTGGACATCTAAGATGGTTTATCTGCATGGCTGGTAGTTGACTGGGAGCTCCTCTGGCACTGCTGACTGGAAAATCTACAGGTGGTCCCTTCATGCTGCCTGGGCTTCTTATAGCACAGAGTTGGCTTCCAAACAGAAGTATTCAAAGTCCCAAGTGGAATCTTTTAGAGACCTAGCCTCAGAAGTCCAGAATGTCACTTCTACAGCATTCTATTGGTCAAGAAAGTCACTAAGGCCAACTCAGTTTTGAGGGGAGGAGAATTAGGTTTCATTTCTTGATGTGAGGGGTAGAATGAGGGCACTGAGAATTTTTACTTACATCTTTGGAGGCCTCTACCATACTCCACAGCTAGATGGTGCCCATTCATCTAAGAAGCTTCATTATTCCCAGCCTAGAAAGAATAAAGGGATGGCATATCCCCTGTTAATTTCTCACTGACAAGATATTGATACCACTATTGCCAGTGGAAAAGTGGAAACTACAAACTATGGAGCACTATGATTTATTTATTTTTTTTTAAGAAGAGCTGCATTAGGATGGCTTAAGGTTGCAATTGCGTTATTTTTCTATGGCAATTTCTTGTCAAGTAACTCATTTTTTAACTTCATCAACCGTGGGATAAACGGTCTGGATTGTACAGTGTAGAGTGTTTCCTTAATTCAAGATTGATGTGATTCTGCAAGCACGTGTAACACACACAACAAGGCAGTGTGCTCATTGGTGGGGGATTTTCAGGACTTATGGGAATGAATGAAAGCAGAAATTGGACAGACTGATTTATTGCTCAGGGAAAATCCTGAAAGCAACTTATCTGTGTAAATGTGTCTCTCCATTCATTTAGCCAGGCTGTATAGTTTCCCCTTAATGCTCTGTCTTTATATCTATAGCTACCCATATATTATATTAATCAATGTATATGTAAGGAATGTTCTTACTCAAGAATTCATCTAGCCGTTTGGACTGATCCCTACTCAAGGGATATTATGATGAGGGGTAGGTATGGGAAAGGGAGGGCTTTTAGTAGGGCTTCACATTCACAAAGATCTTAAGTTTAGATCTAGATGTTTTCTGACTATAGGCATATATGTAGTCAGAAGGATAACCTGGCACAGATTACAAAGACGTTTATTCTAGTACTGGACTCAAATTCATGATTAGACCACTACAAAACTATAGTCCATAAAGATTTTTTTCAATTAAAACTAAATCTTTCTACTGTTTGTGAACAGCACCATCATATTGTTACATATTTGTATGCACATGTTACAGTTGTTGAGTTTTTTTTCAAGATAAAGACATCCCATTGGCCGTAACATTTAAACTCTGTTTTGGCCTTTTTTTCCCTATTTTTCTTAATATGTATAGCATTTCAAGAGTTGGCAGGACTTTGTCTTGGCTTTGAGAAGCCACACATCTCCCTCATCTGCATTTTCTGGGGGCCAGGACAGTGGTAAAAATGGGTACTCTCTCTACCCAGTATCAGTTTCTCTCCTTACCTTACATATGTCACATAGGAAAAAATGCTCATCTTACCAGCAGATGAAAGAAAGTCATTTTTTGAGAAAACTATATCTTCTGAAAAAATTCTTTAATGTGTGGCTGTTGCATGGAATTTATTTTTTATTTTTATTTTTTGAATATCAAACAAAGACATTTTTATTCTCCAAAATTAATGGTGACAAGTTTATCTATTTGGTGGTAAAGTTATATATTTGAATTTTCTACTTATACAGTTAATCATTCCTACTCTGCAAGAAGCCAAAACAAAGTTGCATGGAATTTAGCTTTAAGCTGGCTTCCACATTCACATAAAAGATGGAAGAGAACTTTAATAATTTTGTAGAAAGAAGCAGCAAAGGCCAGCTAAGCAGTGTGTACAGAGGAAGTTCAAGGAGAGAGATGACCCCTACACTTAAAGAGACTTGTTACGTTGTCTCTATATAAATCGTCATTAAAATGCTCACTTCAGTGAATTCTACACTGCTAGGAAATATTTTTGTGTGAGTGTTCTTTTTGAGAACCTTAGAAGAGGATAATGAA
This sequence comes from Cebus imitator, assembly GCF_001604975.1. Classification (NCBI taxonomy): domain Eukaryota; kingdom Metazoa; phylum Chordata; class Mammalia; order Primates; family Cebidae; genus Cebus; species Cebus imitator. Next base: position 359,775 of record NW_016107346.1, read on the forward strand.
ATGGCTGGCTATTTGAACCACATAAGGGAATAATGTGATTGAGTGAGAGTGGCTGCTATAGTTTGAATGTGTTCCCCATAGTTCAGGTGTTGGAACTGTAATCCCCAGTGCAAATAGAATTGAGAAGTGGGAACTTTAAGAGGTGATTAGGTCCAGGGCTCTGCCCTCAAGAATGGATTAATGACATTATCACTGGAGTAGGCTAGTTATTTTGTAGGAATGGATTCCTGGTAAAAGATGTGTTTGGCCCTCTTTTTTCTCTCTTACCTGTGTGATGCCTTCCACCATGTTATGACACACCAAGAAGGCCCTCACGGATGCATCCCCTTAATCTTGGACTCCTCAGCCTCCAGAACCATAAGCCAAATGCATTCCTGTTTATTTTATTTTACTCATTTTGTGGCATTACATTATTGCCACGGCAGAACATGGGCTAAGACACAGGGTTATACAGCACGACCCCAGCAGGGCAGAAAGTGAACAGCTGTGTTCTGGGTTGCTGTAGCAACAGCAATAGCCTTGATAATGGGAAAGAAGAGGCAGAGGTTAGCTGAGCCTAAGAGGCTTTTCATAACTGGAGAAAGTAATCTGGGCTTTACCTTTTTCCCACCAATGCTATGAAGCTTTGCCCAACTCTTCCCTATGAGGAAACACAACCAGAGTGTGGTTAGAACCGCTCTTTGTTACCAGATAGATTACAGCCCATAGCCTGCCTCTCTCACATGGTAGCAGTGATACATTTGCCAAGTCCCTTAACTCTGTCTGCCTTGTTTCCCCCAAAGTGTATTGCAGTTAATGGCACCCACCTTAATATGTTTCTATGAGACCTAAATGAGGTAATGCATAAAACATCCCTGTTGGAGACCCACACTTAGTAAGTGTTCAATACATGATAATTTTTACTGTTATTAGTAATAGTATTACCATAACTATGAAAAATGTTCATACATTGGTTAAGGACACTATAGGAGTACCATTTGTTGTGAAGGAACATCATGCTCTGGCAGTTCCACATTTGTGTGGAATTTGGCTAACAATTCAGAACAGAAATAGCTAAAGCAATAGACACAGACTTGGTGATTTTTCAAAACTGAACTCAGTCTTGGAGACACAATGTCCTCTGGAATTGAAACACAGACTTTGGATCAGAAAGTAAACATTAAGACACAAACAAGTCAGACCTATGTGGAAC
>NW_016107346.1:361186-363016 GCF_001604975.1 Cebus imitator
AAGAGAGACAGGGCAAGCGAAGGGCAGAAACCAGGCAAAATCACAATATTAGAAACCCCAACCTCAGTCGGATCTCAGGGGAGCTCTGCAGCTTGGCTTGCTCTAGGATTTTGCTTCTCTTGAGGTAGGGAAACTGGCTTTTGTTACTCAGCACTGGTAAGTCATTGTCACTTTCCAGCTCTCACTATATGGCAGCAACTAGAAACAGAATGGGGAATACCTGATGGAGGTCAGTCACCCTGGCCAGAGCCGAGATATGACCACTCATGGAATAATATTCAGTTGGTACCCACCAGGATGGTCAGACTAGTTGTTCTACTTAAATGCTTCTGTACAGCTACAGGGTGGTAAAGGGCCATTGCTTCGAGCCCCCTGAATGCCTGATAAGCACCCCGCTGCCTCAAGCCCATCTCCAAGGCCCTTCAGATTTCCCTAAAGGCTTCTGGCTACTTATCTGATTGTCTAGTAGCCAATCACAGAGGGTGAAGGAAGTTCAGGATATCGCCCATAAATGGGGTCTTCTACATCATCAGGGTATAATTTGTTAAGTTGCTAGTCTATCCTTTAATAAAGTTGTATCCAGGTCCCTAAACTCTGCCCTCATGGGGATAAATTCCAAAGCATGATGGGAGCAGCAAAGGCAGCACATTTTGGGATTTTTGTAGGTAAATTTCTTCTCCTTATCTAGGAAGGCTGGGACATTTTTAGTAATGTCCTCAGGCTGATTTAGTAAAGTTTCTCAATGGCAACTGGGTTCACTGAATCACTCTTAAAGTGACATACCCTGAGAAAGGGAAGAAAAAAAAATGAGTGTGTCACCATTTAGTACAATGAAGCTTATAGCTGTGTGTTCTCCTGTGAGTTCCATTGAGTTGTCTATAATCACTGTTTTGACAAGCTAAATCTGTCTTTCATCCAAGTTGGCAAATAGAGCTGTTTCATAGTAGAGTGGGGAGGAGGATGCACCTGTAAGGGGATATGGAATAACTAGAGATGCGTTGCTAAGATCTATGGGTTTAACTCTTTCCCCACATCATCTGCCTCCTAGTCAAATTTCAGTGGGATATGAACAGGTCAGGGCCCTATTCAGTCATGCGTTAAGGAAAGATGAGATATTTATTTCCTAATTAGCTTCTGGATTAGCTCTAACTGGTGTATGTAATAATATGTCTTCTGGTCTTTGGGATATATGACCAGGTGTGTGTGAGTATGTGAAGAGGTTGTCAAAGATTGAGTTTCCCCCGAAGCAGACCCTAAAAAAAAGTTGTGAGTGCCAGCACGATATTTAAAAAGTGATCCCACAAAGCACTTTTTGAGATGTGGGGAAGTGAGCCAGGGAAGGAAAAGGATGTATTGTTGAGTGGTAATCACTGTAGGCCACTGGGGTTGAATCCATCTGGGAAAGCCTGAGAGCTGGTGTAGAGCATGTGCCTCAGGGTTGTTCCTAGCAGGGTGGTGGTAGCATCTCTGTATGGACTGATGCTCTCCAACCCATGCTGTTTCACTCCTTATTTATCTGTCTCCTCTGGATACACCTGTGAATTTGAAAATCTGCAGTTGTGAGGCCAAGAGTGGTGGCTCATGCCTGTAATCCCAGAACTTTGGGAGGCCAAGGTGGGTGGATCACCTAAGGTCAGGAGTTCCAGACCAGCCTGACCAACATGGTGAAACCCTGGCTCTATTAAAAATACAAAAATTGGTTGTGCATGGTGGCATGCACTTGTAATCTCAGCTACTCAGGAGGCTGAGGCAGGAGAATCACTTGAACCTGGGAGGTGGAGGTTGCGGCTAGCCAAGATCGCTCCACTGCACTCCAGCCTTGGCGACACG
>NW_016107346.1:363057-424318 GCF_001604975.1 Cebus imitator
AAAAAAAAAAAAAAAAAAAAAAAAAAAAAAAAAAAAAAAAAAGAAAAGAAAAGAAAGAAAATCTGCAGTTGCTTGGTAAGTTGGAACAAATAGAGTTAGGTATAAGTCTTAGGTATTATTTGACATTCCAGAAGTTGGGCATTAAAATGGGCATCTCTGTAACTCAAAATACAGAAACGGAAAGTTTTCTGAACTTGCTTTCTAGCTATATGAAGTCTTTAATATTATCCTTCCATGAAGACATTCATAGCAGCCATTTTTATATTTCTAGGTTGATATCCTTACTAATGACTCTTCAAGATGGGACAAAAATGGAAAAACCCTTAGACATCTCCACAGATGTACCCAAGGTGAAGGAGAGATATAGGGAAGCAGGACCATCTCTCCAAATTCCATTCCTCAATGAATCAAGAACAAAATTTTCATAACAATCTTTGTTATAAGAAAAACAAACAAAAAACTAGAAGGGCAATCTAAGATGTACCAACCAGCAGGGACTAAGAAAATAAAAACAGGAATCCTGTTGCTTTAATCCAGTGTAGGTGTATTAGTGAACTCTAGATTAGGGGGAAGAAGACTTCATTTTGAGTCCATAATCCACTCTGTCTACAGCAGTAACCATGACCTACCCCTCATGTCTCCTGGCCTCAGTTTTAAGATGGAGACGAGAAAAAAGCTGCATTATATGATCACTTTTGGTGCCAAAAATTCAGCACATTTGTTGGCTTCTTTGCTTAGATTTTTTCAGGGGGAAAGATAATTTTTCTTTTTGTTTTATATCCCTTTTTTTTACCCATTACCAAAGCAACATCACAAACTTAGAGAACATTTGAAATGTAGAGGAAAAAATTCATATCCCCTCTACTCTATTTTAGTACGCCTCTTTCATTCTTTCTTATGAACACGGTTTTTACATAGTCAACATGATAATCTGTATACATTTGCATATTTTAATACAGATGTGAGAAAAAGAACAGAAAAGAAGAGGATAGTTCTTTTCAAATACTTGAGAGGCTGCCATTTGGAAAATATGGCAGACTTATTTTATGTAGATTCAAGGACTGTGTGAAACAAGGCAATATCAATTGTCTTGCTAGAGGGAAAAGTTTCCTTTTCTGTGTCTCCAGAGAGTGGTGTTGTTCAAAGGGGATGGACTAGGAAAATAAAGAAAATTTGAGACATGCTAGGATGAGATGATGTCACTCCATTTTGGGGAAAATATAGCTCTAAGGTTTCACCATTTAAGGTCATTTTCTGACATTCTGACTAGTATCTTCCATCCATTGAAAACTCCTAGCAGCCATTTAGCCATTGCCAAACTTCTAGGTTGATAATCTTACTCACTCTTCTAGAGTCATTAGTTTCATTTCACATTAGTTTTCACAAATGTGAAAACCTGAAGACATCTCCACACCTGTGCCCAAGGAAAAGAGTAGACATAGGTAAACAGGACCTATTCATAGGCTCTTTAATTTCTAGTTCTATTACCAGTTACTTTCAACTTCACTGACTTTGCCTTGTACATTTCTCTTAATCAGCCCAAACTGGTTTATTTCAATGCCCTTTCATATACTGTTTCTGCAAAAGTTTCTATTCAGATTCATGATATTGATTCTCTTAGATTTATCACTGACAATTTGGCTCAAATCACCTGTGGGTAACATAGGTGGCAAATGCAGCGAGGCATGTAATGTCACTTCCATTAAACATTGCTCTAAGAATGGATTTGAATTATTCTTGAGAAATGGGTAAAAACCAGAACTCTAATTCTTACAAGCTATTTTCCTATACCTTCCTTTTTTTCTTCTTTGCTTCAGTGCAGTTCTTAAAAATACCTTTTACTGTGCCCAGGAGTTAAATTAATCATCAACCGGAAGCCAACTCTGTTCTGCTTGAAGAACCATCTAGAAGGGGACATTTGGGTATTCTACATCCTTGTAAGATGAGAGAAGCATAAGCAGAAGGAATTAAATCCTCTCAACATATCATTGCAGAAGGCATTTAGCTAAAACATTTTTCTACCAAATTGCTTTTTAAAGGTTTTATTGAGATTTACAACTGAAAGACTTCAGATGGCAGAGGAAGGAAGACATTCAGGCATTATCTGGAATAAGCATGCTTAGGCAGGAGACCCATTTCTTACTATGTCTGGTGTTTTAATTCTGCCTGTTGCAATAATTATTTCTTAATGATAGATGAGTCTTACTTCAGTATGGTCCCTTTAACTCTTTAAGTTCCATCTATTTGTTTTATTTCATTTGATCTTAAAGCAAAAACTCTAACAGCTGGAAGTAAAGACATAAAGCTCATTGAAAGAACATGATGTTCTGAAAAAACAGTGGGATTAATAAAGTCATAAGAATGTTAATAACAGTAATGAGAATGTGGTGTTGGGTCTTTTGCTGCAAAAATCCATTTGTTTTGGCTTTGGTTTGTTTTTTTCTTTTTTAACTTTTATTTTAGATTCAGGGGTACATGTACAAGTTTGTTATATAGGTAAATTGTGTGTCATGGGGTTTTGTATACAGTGAATTTCATCACTCAGGTAATAAGTATAGTACTCACTCTACTCCAATCGTCCACCCTGAAGTAGGTCCTGTGTCTGTTGTTTCTTTCTTTGTGTCTATGTGTACTCAAGGTTTACCTCCCACTTGTAAGTGAGAACCTGCGGTATTTGTTTTTTTGTTCATGTGTTCATTCGCTTAGGATAATGACGTCCAGTCCATTCATTTATTTTTTTGTTTCCTCTATGTCAGGTTGCAGATGGTTATACATATATGTCATCTTTTTAGTTTTAAATAAATTATTTATGAGTGTAAAGCAGAAGTAATTGAAATAAGGTAGAGCAATACTGGTATATGACTTACCATTACCTCTGGAAAGAGACAATATAGTACTGTGGAAAAAGCATGAGACTAAAGACTGAAAATGGGCTCAATTATTAGCTCCATTTTCCTTGTGGGTTTTCCCTTCAGTGCCAAATCCTATTCACTTAATTCATCTGAGCATCAAACTCTACTTCTTTTTAAATTCCTTACAAGGTGACCCATAATTGCATATCAGTTGGCAATTCCTAATTGATTGGAATGGGGACCAGTTGTTCCGTGGCTGCCAAGTAAAGTGGAATTTTCTAATATTTCATAAAAGAAGTATAAATGAAAAATGTCCATGATGTAGTTACTGAATGTCTGTAAAAATTCAATCTCAGTTGCAGTCTCTGTAAGGCATCTCTAGGTTGGTGATTGTATTCATATCATTCTGTGGGGCTACTTTGTAGTTTAAATGATGTATAACTTGGCTGAGCTCATTGTTTCTAAATAAAGTTGCCAAACAGAATCCCTGCTCTGCAGGACTTAGCTTCCCTCTATCTGGACTTCCAGGAGTAGTTCTGAATTTGTAGGGTGGCACAAATCTTGGGACTCCATGGTAGAAAAATATGCCATTCTTATTTTTTTCTTTAATGGATTTTCCCCAACTTTTATAAATTAAACATTTTATTTTGAGATAATTGTAGATTCACATGTAGTTGTAAGAAATAATGGAGAGATCCCCTGTACTCTTTACTCAGTTTTAGCCATTCTAGTCACTTGTCTCTTCCTTAGAAATTCTAGAATAATCTTTTCTGTATCTCCAAAAACCTTGCTGTGATATTGCTAGCAATTACATTAAACCTGTATAACAATCTGGGGAGAACTGACATCATTGCTATGTTCCAATCCACCAACATATTTTCATCCATTTATGTTTTTGTTTATTTCTTTTTTTTTTTTTTAGGTTTTTTTTTTTTTTTTTTTTTTTTTTTTTTTTTTTTTTTTTTTTTTTTTTTTTTTTTGGTACACATTGTCCTTGGACATGTGTCCCCTATATGCCTTTGGTTGTTCTTTTTGTTTATTTTTTTTTTTTTTTTTTTTTTTTTTTTTTTTTTTTAGGTTTTGGGGTACACGTGAAGAACATGCAAGATTGTTGCATAGGTACACACATGGCCGTGTGATTTGCTGCCTTCTTCCCCTTCACCTATATCTGGCATTTCTCCCCATGCTATCTCTCCCCAACTCCCCACCCCCCACTATCCCTTTCCTCTTCCCCCCCAACAGACCACAGTGTGTGATGCTCCCCTCCCTGTGTCCATGTGTTCTCATTGTTCAACACCCGTCTATGAGCGAGAACATGCGGTGTTTGATTTTCTGTTCTTGTGTCAGTTTGCTGAGAATGATGGTTTCCAGGTTCATCCATGTCCCTACAAAGGACACGAAATCATCGTTTTTGATGGCTGCATAATATTCCATGGTGTATATGTGCCACATTTTCCCTGTCCAGTCTATCATCTATGGGCATTTGGGTTGGTTCCAGGTCTTTGCTATTGTAAACAGTGCTGCAATGGACATTCATGTGCATGTGTCCTTATAGTAGAACGATTTATAATCCCTTGTATATATACCCAGTAACGATATTGCTGGGTCATATGGAATTTGAATTTCTAGGTCCTTGAGGAATTGCCGCACTGTCTTCCACAATGGTTGAACTAATGTACACTCCCACGAACAGTGTAAAAGTGTTCCTATTTCTCCACATCCTTTTCAGCATCTGTTGTCTCCAGATTTTTTAATGATCACCATTCTGACTGGCATGAGATGGTATCTCAATGTAGTTTTAATTTGCATTTCTCTAATGACCAGTGATCATGAGCATTTTTTCATATGTTTGTGGGCCTCATGTATGTCTTCTTTTGTAAAGTGTCTGTTCATAACCATCACCCACTTTTGAATGGGCTTGTTTTTTTCTTGTAAATCTGTTTTAGTTCTTTCTAAATTCTGGATATTAGCCCTTTGTCAGATGGGTAGATTGCAAAATTTGTTTCCCATTCTGTTGGTTGCTGATTCACGCTAATGACTGTTTCTTTTGCCATGCAGACTCTGTGGCATTTGATTAGGTCCCATTTGTCTATTTTGGCTTTTGTTGCCAATGCTTTTGGTGTTTTAGTCATGAAGTCCTTGCCTACGCCTATGTCCTGAATGGTTTTGCCTAGATTTTCTTCTAGGGTTTTTATGGCATTAGGTCTTATGTTTTAAGTCTTTAATCCATCTGGAGTTAATTTTAGTGTAAGGTGTCAGGAAGGGGTCCAGCTTCTGCTTTCTGCACATGGCTAGCCAGTTTTCCCAACACCATTTATTAAACAGGGGATCCTTTCCCCATTGCTTGTTTTTGTCAGGTTTGTCAAAGATCAGATGGTTGTAGATATGCTGTGTTGCCTCCAAGGCCTCTGTTCTGTTCCATTGGTCTATATCTCTGTTTTGGTACCCGTACCATGCTATTTTGGTACCAGTACCATGCTGTTTTGATTACTGTAGTCTTGCAGTATAGTTTGAAGCCTGGTAGTGTGATGCCTCCAGCTTTGTTCTTTTTGCTTAGAATTGTCTTGGCTATGTGGGCTCTCTTTTGGTTCCATATGAAATTTAAGGTGTTTTTTTCAGTTCTGTGAAGAAGGTCATTGGTAGCTTGATAGGGATAGCGTTGAATCTGTAAATTACTTTGGGCAGTATGGCCATTTTCACGATATTGATTCTTCCTAATCATGAACATGGAATGTTTCTCCATCTGTTTGTGTCCTCTCTTATTTCGTTGAGCAGTGGCTTGTAGTTCTCCTTGAAGAGGTCCTTTATGTTCCTTGTTAGTTGTATTCCTAGGTATTTTATTCTCTTTGTAGCAATTGTGAATGGCAGTTCCTTCTTGATTTGGCTCTATATAAGTCTGTTATTGATGTATAGGAATGCTTGTGATTTTTGCGCATTGATTTTTTATCCTGAGACTTTGCTGAAGTTGCTTATTTCTTTCATTAGCATTATGTAGTTTTCGGCAAATAAGTCCTGTAAATAGTTTGTTACATTTACACCTAAGTAGTTTTTGAGTGACTGTAAACAGTATTTATTTAATTTTGGTTTCCATATATAGATTGTTAGTGCAAAGAAATACAATTGAATTTTCTATGTTTATCTTATATTTTCCAAACTTTCTGAACTCATGTATCAGTTGTAGGAATGTTTTTGTAGATTTCTTGGGACTTTCTACATAGACAACTATATTATCTCCAAATAGGGATCATCTTGTTTGTTTTCTTTCTGATATATATGCCATTGATTGGTGGATGAATTGATTGATTTATCTATATATGCCTAGTGACCTGGCTAGACCTTCCAGTGCCATGTTGAATAAAAGTGATGAGATGATATCCTTGCTTTATTCTGCATCTTGGACAATAAGCATTCAGTTTTTCACTATTAATCAAAATGTTAGCCATGGGGTTTTTTGTAGATATACTTAATTGAAGAGTCTTCCCTTTTGCTTATTTGACTAAGAATTTTATTATGAATAGGTACTGAATTTTTTTTAAATGCTTTTTCTTCATTGATGTAATCATGTAATTTTTCTTCTTTAGCCTGTTAATATGGTGGGCTATATGAATTTTTAAATACTAAACCAGGCTTGCATCCCCGAAATGAACTCCACTTGCCCATAGTGCATACTTTATTTTTATATATTGCTGAATTTTATTTACTAATCTTTGTTTGTTTGTTTGTTTGAGACAAAGTCTTGCTCTGTCGCCCAGGCTGGAGTGCAATGGTGCTATCTCAGCTCTCTGCAACCTCTGCCTCCCAGGATCAGAAAATTCTCCTGTCTGCCTCAACCTCCCAAGTAGCTGGGATTACAGGCACCCGCCACCATGCCCAGCTAATTTTTGTATTTTTAGTAGAGATGGATTTCATCATGTAGGCCAGGCTGGTCTTGAACTCCTGATCTTAGGTGACTTGCCTGCCTCAGCCTCCCAAAGTGCTCGGATTACAGATGTGAGCCACCGCCTTGGCCATCTATAATTATGAGGGATAGTAAACTATTTTCTATTTCTGTACTGTCTTTGTTCTGCTATCAGGGTAATACAGATTCATAATATGAATTGAAAAGTGTTATTTCCTCTTCTATTTTTCTGGAAAAGATTGTATAGTATTGGTATCGATGCTTCTTTCAAAGTTTGTTCTTGTTACTTCTGAGCAGGAGTGGGATTTCCATTTCTCCTCATGGTTTCTGCTGATAGGCACAGTAGGTTGCCATCCTTATTTTGCATGGTATAAAAGACAAAATATACAGGAACACCTCCTTGAATGTACTGGTACTGCTTCCTACACTAGATATGATTTTCTAAGCCTGATTCTTTAGGGTGCATGGAAAAGATAAGGATGATGATTATCAAGTAATTCTCATTGGTATATTGATGTTTAAATCAAGTGATTTATTGACTTTATCTTTTTTTTTCTTTTTTGAGAGAGAAAGACTGTGCAGCGGCAAGTCTCCGCTCACTGCAACCTCCACCTCCCAGGCTCAAACAATCCTCCCACTTCAGCCTCCTGAGTAGTTGGCATACGTGCTTGCCACCACTCCTAGATAATTTATTTTATTTTTATTTTTTGTAGAGATGAGGTCTCACTACACTTCTCAGGCTGATTTCAAACTCTAGGCTCAAGCAATCTTTCCTCCTTGTCCTCCCAAAGTTCTGGGATTACTGGCCTGATTTTATCTTAATGCTAAAGAAGATGTTTGTAAACTGGTGACATGGAAACTCGGGTATTGTAATGTTGAGAATGTCTTAATTTTCTGAGAAGTTTCTCAGCTTTTATTAGGTAGTTAAAGGGTTCTGTGGACTCCAAATTAAATAAAATTACTACTATAGAGAATTTAAGCTGCAGAAGATACTTCTCTTGCACTTCAGCAATTTGGTACCAGTTTAGTAGAGCTTAGCAGTAGGTAATGTTTCAAATTATGTCCCCACGAGGAACAAGGTGTGGTCCTTAATAAATCATTCATAGGCAGAAACCATGTTTTGGCCTTCTGAGACAAATTGAATAGGCAAATCCTTTCATGATGTCCCCTCCCAGGTAAGATTCATTGAATCTGAATGGATTCATTACTGATCAATCTGCCCCATATCAGAGTTTTTACATCTCAGTCCTCTGCACACAGTAGTTTTCTTCAGGTAATGGTCATGTCTGACTCACTCCTATCCCTAGTTTTCAGCATAGAAAAACAATAATGTTTGCTCTATGTAAGTTATGGTCCAATTCCTGAACCATATGCATGAATCTAGCTCATTTCATACTCTCATAGCCACAGATGTGACCTAACTCCTAGCTGACTATCTGTAAATGCTTATCACTGATCACAAAGGAAGGCTGGAGAGGGAGCAGATTAAAGTTGTGTCATGCAAGGATTAAGAGCAGGGCCTGCCTCAAACTAGTCATGAGATCTTGGAGAAGTTGCTTTATGTTTCTGAGCCTCAGTTTCTTCATCTATAAATGTGGATGTTAGTAGCATCCATCCACCTTATAAAATTTTTCTAAAACAATGAGTTATTTTACATAAAACTCCTAATGCTGTGCTCATTACATAGTAAACAATCAGTGGGTTATTTTTTTTTCTTTAAGTATTTGGTGAAAATTCAAGGTCAGTTTTTGTAGTAGGCAGCTTCTACAGCCTCACTAGGATGGAACCCAGTGATTCCTGCCTCCTGGAATCCATACCCGTGTGTAATCCTCTTCCTTTGAATGGGGACTGAAACTGGTGACTCACTTTCAATACGCAGAATACAGCGACAATGATAGCTGTCACATCCAAGATCATGCTACAAAAAGATAGTGACTTCCACCTTGTTCGCTTCCCCTTACCCTCTCGCTTGCTCTGAGAGTGGTCAGTGCCATGATGGAGGAGTCCCATGGAGAGGTCCAGGTGGCCAGGACCCGAAGGTGGCCTCTGGTCAAAATCCAGCTTGTAGTCCAATATCCCGAGAATAACTGAATCTTATCAACAGCCACTTGAGTGAGCTTGGAAGTAAATCCTCCCTCCCTTGAGCCTTGAGCTGATGGCAGCCCTGGCCAACCTCTTTATTGCAGCCTATGAGAGACCCCAAACTGGAGCACCCACTAAGCCATACCCAGACTTCTGATTCACAAAGTGTCTGTTGTTTTAAGCATTAAATTGTAGAGCAATTTTGTTCCATGGCATAGATTAGCATAGTATTGCAAAAAAGACTAGGATATAAGACCTATTGGTGATAGCTCATAAAATATTTATATTCAGAAAGCTGCCCATTATGGCCATGTTTGTACATTTAGCCATGGGACAACTATGGAAGGTAAAAACATGCGCCTCCTGTGTGCTGCGCCCGCCATCTGATAACCCAACCTGATGTTTACCTGGTTAAACACAATTTATAATAAGCACAATATCTGATGCTGAACAGCAACATGGTGATGATGGGGTGGGGGGCATAGAAGGGGAGGAAAAAGAATTAGGACTGACATTTTATGTCTTTTAAAAAATCTGACCTTTTGGAAATATCACTGTGTACATTTAAAATATTAATAAAGGCTGTTACTCTTGGTAGGCAAAAGGGTTTGTTGTCATGTGTGACCTTTTATTGAAGTAAAAGAAAATTGACAGTTTTATTAGCAGCAGAATATCACATGAGCAAATGAAAAGGAGGAAGAAAAGCTGCCACAGTAGTAATTAGTTACATAAGCTGGATATTGTAAACAGCTGAGATTTTAGACAAGGGAAGCCTAAATGTGTCTTTTGAGCTTCCTCCACTGAAGCCAGGGTTAATTACGGCTAGATTGGGTAAGCACTATTCATAGACTATTCTTTTTGCAGGGATTATTTGTGGATTTTTATGTTTCCTTTTTAAAAAAAAATTCAGCCAAGACATTTTTCCCCAAGAAAAATAACATAGAAGAGCCTCTAATCCCTTATCCACAGATATTCATTTATGCATTCATTCAACAGATATCTGCTAAGCATTCACAATGTACATGACATGTTTCTAGGCTCAGAGGAATCAGTGATGAATAAAAGAGTAAGGTCCTTGTCCTTGGGGAGCTTATGTTCCAGTGAGAATGATGGAAAAGAAGCAAGCACTTAAATGTATATCACTACTACATTGAAAAAGCAAGATCTAGAAGGAAGAATCACAATAACTCCATTCTTTCTCTTCAGAAGTTATCCTAATGGTGTGATATTAGTTTGTATCATTTCCTGGATGAAATGTTGGTCCAACCCTAAAATGTCTTTAATTTATATCGTAACTCAGACTAAAGAAATTCTCTAATCACTTTACAGAACAAAACAGTTTCATTTCAGTAATGAAATAATCAAAATTCTTAACTACTTCAAGTATTGCTAAAGCTTCTCACATCACCAACTGATAGAAGCCCATAATAGGGCAAAGGGATTGTAGGCAACTATTGATCTGTCTTCTTATCTTGTGCTTCTCCTTTCCTCCTCCTTCTCCTTCCTGCCTCCTCTGATAGTTTCACACCCCTTTAGAGCTGGATGGAGGAAGAAAGGGAGGTTTTCCTTGTGAGACTGTCATGCCATGGCTTTGCTGTGCTCTAGGCTTGGTCAATGCACAAAACTTTTTCTGCACATGCACTGAAGGAATCTTCAGGGTCCTTGACATGGTTGACACTAATTCCCAGCTTTTTTCTGTGGGGTGCAGCCTGCAGCTTCTAATTGCTAAGATCCTTTCAACTAAGAGACTTGCCTCTAGTTCTGCTTCAGAGGAATTCCATATTAGGCACCTTCTCTGGCTGGTCCTCTTGGTCTGTGGGAAACGTGGGAGTCCAGGCCATTTCCGTCATGGTTGCCTCTTCTTGCTTCACTGTCAAGGCAGCTGGGGCAGCCATAATCAGTTTCTCTTCCTGAGACTTTCCACCTGAGGGTCTAGCACCACCTAGGGGACACAGTCTCTACCAGATTTCCTGAAGCCTGTTTGAGACTGGGTCAAACCACCCTGCTTCTCAGCAACACTGAGTAAGGGAGGGAAAATCCACAGCAAACCAACAACTCTCCCCATTTCTTTTTTTGATAGTTTTCTCTTAATTGACCCTTCCTTATACTTGAGGTGAGTCTTGGGCTCAGGCCATGACAAATTTTCTTTTCCCCAGTCTCTTCTGCAAGTCATGCATAAATAGCCCAATACCTCATTTTAGAATGTGCAAGTGCCTGCCACCTATTATTTTGTTCTTAGCTATTTATGATTATAGCAAACTAGATATAGATCAGCAATTAAAAAGCTATCTATCTATCAATCATTCATATTTTCCAGGTATTGATAACAGCAATAATTAAAAATAATAAGGCTAACTGTAGTATATTATATTATTGAGGCGATAGGAAAGTCTTTTTAAGGAATCAATCCACTCACCCTAAAGGGATTTTGCAAAAAGGAAATAGGGAAGAACAGTGGCATTGAGATGACCTTGGGCTTATTTCCCAAAACAAATTATTTTGTTTTTGAGATGGGATCTCACTGTGTTGTCCAGGCTGGAGTGCAGTGGTGTGATTACAGCTCACTGCAGCTTTGAACTCCTGGCCTCAAGAAGCAATACTCCTGCCTTTACCTCCCTAGTGACTGGGATTATAGGAATGAGCCACTGTGCCTGGCCCACATAGAACTTAATCAACTTGAAGGAAGGAGGACGGGATTATGACTTAAGCTTCTAGAGTGCCCCTAGTCCAGCACTATTCATAGAAAATTCTCAGTATTTTTTTTAATCTGTTGACTAAGTCACTGTTAGGCAAAAAGCAAAGCTATCCCTTTGATACTGGATTTGTTAGCCATGTGAATTCATACCCATTAAAGTACGCCATTTGTGTTGGTCAAGTTGGTGGGTGCAGTGTTTTGGGTCTACTAACCTCTGAGAATTATTCTTTTTGCTCACAGTTTTCCTTACTTTGTACTCAGCCTTTCTTTGTTTAGAAAAAACATTTTTAAAAAAGCACTAGAAAAAACAAACTGTGATGTACATTTTAGAGATTTTTAACTTCAAAGTGAATCTCAGGCTGAAGTTTGAAACCTGTCTTGGTTTGATATGTGATTCTTCTTTTACCGATATATTTATGGATGCAGAAAGGAAACTTGGACATTTACAGAAAACTTTATGAATATTTGAAGAAATGCCTATCAAGTGGAGTTAGGAGACTAAGTGCCTTTATAGCAGGAAAAAATAGCTGTCATAGAACTGAGAGTCAAGTGGGAGTTTTAAGTGTAAACTACGTGAAATCCACTTACTGGGAAATAAATATATATCCTTAAGAAGGACCCTGAGGCAGCCAAGGATTGTCCTTAGCAGCCACTCCTGGTTATTCCAACACTAGCCTCAATGCAAAAGTTACTCTGTGTCTAAGGAATTTCTGTCTTTAAATCAGCTTCCAAGTAGAATTGAGAGACAATTATGTACTAAATTAATGCTTAATTTTAAGCCACCAAGTTTTGGCATGATTTGTTATGCAGCAAAAGCTAACTTATAGAGCCCTTGAATTCTTTTATGCCCCTCCCACACAATAGAACCTAAGCTTCTAAAGTTGGGTGAGTACTATTGATTAGCTCCTTTGTAGCTTTCAAGTAGCAAGACTATTTAAATATTGAAGACATATTTCTTGTTCAGAAAACAATTTAATATTAGATGATACTGACAATTTAGAAGACAAGAAGGTGGGAGGCTATAAATAGTCTAGTTTTACCTGACTTTAATGTCAGTTGATTTTCCAGATTCTAAAACAATTTTCTCTCTAGGTAAGTTATCACTGAAAAGACCTGTTATAAAAATATATATATTGGCTGGGCGCGGTGGCTCACGCCTGTAATCCCAGCACTTTGGGAGGCCGAGGCGGGTGGATCACGAGGTCAAGAGATAGAGACCATCCTGGTCAACATGGTGAAACCCCGTCTCTACTAAAAATACAAAAAAAAAAAAAAAAATAGCTGGGTATGGTGGCGTGCGCCTCTAATCCCAGCTACTCGGGAGGCTGAGGCAGGAGAATTGCTTGAATCCGGGAGGCAGGGGTTGCAGTGAGCCGAGATACCGCCGTTGCACTTCCGCCTGGCGCCTGGTGACGGAGTGAGACTGTCTCAAAAAACAAACAAACAAACTAACAAAAAAACAAAAAACTGTAATCCCAGCACTTTGGGAGGCCTAGGTGGGTGGATCACGAGGTCAAGAGATCCAGACCATCCTGGTCAACATGGTGAAACCACGTCTCTACTAAAAATACAGAAAATTAGCTGGGCATAGTGGCGCGTGCCTGTAGTCCCAGCTACTCAGGAGGCTGAGGTAGGAGAATTGCCTGAACCCAGGAGGCAGAGGTTGCGGTGGGCCGAGATCGCGCCGTTGCACGCCAGCCTGGGTAGCAAGAGCGAAACTCCATCTCAAAAAGAAAAAAATAATGTATATATGTGTGTGTGTATATATATATATATATCACATCTTCAGTGATTCTGATCATTTCAGAATGTTTTTCACTATTTTATTATGCCCTCCAAAGATTTGAGTTCAGTCATTAAACTTCATCCCCTAGCAGACAAATTGCTGATATTATTTCCGTTTGAGTGGGATAATGCCATAATCAGGGTGCTCTTTGGAGTTCTATTCCTCTTCAGCGAAATTGTGCCTGCTTTAATGTGGCTGGAATTGAATGAGAAGGTGATGTGTCATATGAAACTTGGCTATACTAAAGATTTGAAGAAATAAGCGTTCTACTTTAAATACACATGGAAGGCAGAGGGTTCTTAAAGAAACTTTTCCTTTAAATAAAAATCTGAATTAACAGATGGAGATGCAGGTCATGCAAACCAGCTGTGGCTTGACATTTTTTTTTCCTCCTTATAACAAAAAGGAATTTGGGGTAGGAGTGCTGGGCAGTAGTTTACATAGTGTGGTACCTAGTGGGAAAGATGTGTGCTAGGAATATGGATCTTTGGAAGTTAGCAGAAGATGGGCAGAAAGTGGAGGAGGGAGTGATATGGTAAGAGCTGAACCCATGGCTAGAGAATCCCTGTTTCCACACAGGCAGCTTGTTTCTTGAGGGTGCTGGCAAGGGGAGTGAGCCTAAATGGCTGACATAATAGTGGGTGTGGAGATGAGAGAAAACCACAATGGGATGGTAACATCGAGGATTTTATGAAAATATGGGAGAAGAACTGGAACCATCCACATAGTGAAGTTGAATGTTCTCATTAAGGTTACCAAAATTTCTGACAGGCAGCATGACTCCAAATTATTTATATAGGCAATACATTGGAGGAAGTTTCTCCAGAATATGGATCTTAAAGAGCAATGTCCAGCAGTATCATTAAATCAGTCTCCTGGAACTGAGTGCACCAAAACCTCAACTGCACAACTGCAACTCATTGTGCAGGGAGTAAATATTGTTCCATAGAGGACATGGTTTTCCCTCTAACAGGAGAGATGTGGAAACTATTTTATTATAAGCATTAAAGCCCCCAGGGAAGCACTTCCAAGACTGGATGCTTCAGAGGGACCCAGGTGCATGAGATAGCCAGGTGAGTGATGTAAAATTACCAGAGTGGCTCATGAAATTTCAAACTGGAAGCTGGTAATGTTTAACTAAGATATTTTATTGTAGTAGAAGCTGGAGAGCATTCTAGAAGGAAAAGAAGCTTCATAGTGGGTCTTCATTAGTTGGGAGAGGATTCCCTGTACTCTAGGTACTGGACTGTATCAGTCCCATGCTGGTTATCAGCAACTGCTGGGCCCTAGTGAAGGCTACTCATTTCCAGAAATTGGAGATATTTATTCGCCAGGAGTGCAGTGTCAGGAAATAGGATATTTTAAAACTGATGTTAGAATAGTATCAATCAAACTGGGGTTTATGAATTCTTTAGAAGAAATTTTCCATTCATGGTTTTCATTTGATAAGTGAATAAAAGAGTTACATTTTAAAGCCTAATTTGGGTCCCCCAGATGAGCTCATATAAGTAAGGCTTGTCCTGCAATTGCAGTGTCAGCATTTGCATTTATGGAGACAAGTAATAGCTCTAAGATATCTTTACATGCTACCAATAAAAATTTTGTGGCAGTTTAATAAGAGAAAACTGGTGGGAGAATTGAGCCATCACTTTTGCAGGAAACAATAAAGGCATATCAAATTCAGAGGCAATACGATGGCATAGAAATTCTATTTTTCTTTAAAAGATATCTCTGTGTTCCTCATATTTGGGAAATACTGGCTTAGAATATGCCACTGAAATGCTGCAAAAGGGGCAGGCCTCTGAGCAGAAGGTGCTGGAAAAGCTGTGTGCTCTCACTTTGGGAATGCTTCCTGCTGCCTCCACCATCCAATATAGAAGCCCCTAGCCATAGGGGTCTATTTAAATGTAAATATAAATGCACTAAAATAAAAATGAAAAGAAGTGAAAACTCAGCTCTTTAGTCCCACGTTTCAAACGTTTCAGTTGTGAAACCTCACCCCGCCGCACTTCATGTGTTCCATGTCTACCTGTGCCTACTGGCTACTGCATTGGACAGAACAAATGTAGATAATGTTCGTCATCACGGACAATTCTACTGGACAGTACCTCTCTGTGGTCTCCAAGTTTCAGATGTCTGTTTCTTTAGGGAGATGCCTAACAACGCTTGCCCAGGTGTGTAGCAATTGAAAGAACTGTGTGGGTTTTCTATCTATTTGCGGATCACAAATGAGCAGGGAGGTGAAAGTCCGTATGCATTAAGATGTGAAACTGTGTAGCAAGTATAACACATGCACGGAGTGTATATTTTGGATAATCAGGCTGGTCTGGAATTATTAGTTCCAAGAAGAATGCTGGGCAATTTGGATGTCATCTAAGAAGATTCTAGAATTCTCACTCTCTGTGGAGTGCAAATGAGAGAAAGAAAGAGGGCTGTGGTACCGACAGCTTTCAAGGTATAAGATGGATTGGCCAGCAAAGTTTCAATAGACAGCCTTGGTCCCATGTTCAAGCAATTCTGCCTCAGCCTCCTGAGTAGCTGGGATTACAGCCATGTGCCACCACACCTGGCTAATTTTATATTTTAGTAGAGACATGGCTTTTCCATGTTGGTCAGGCTGATCTCAAACTTCCAACCTCAGGTGATCCGCCAGCCTTGGCCTCCCAAAGTGCTGGGATTACAGGCGTAAGCCACCGTATCTGGCCCTAATGTCTTTTAAGAAGAGGAAATTAGGATGCAGATACAAAGAAAAGACCTTGCAAAGGTAGAGAGAGAACATCTACAAATGAAGAAGAAAGGACTTAGAAGAAATCAACTGTGCCAACACCTTGATCTTGAACTTTTAAATTCCTGGACTGTGAGAAAATAAATTTCTGTTACTTTAGCCACCTAATCTGTCATACTTGCTTATGACAGCTCAAGCAAACTAATATAATTTCTTATTTTATTATATAATATTGAT
Source organism: Cebus imitator (assembly GCF_001604975.1). Lineage (NCBI taxonomy): Eukaryota > Metazoa > Chordata > Mammalia > Primates > Cebidae > Cebus > Cebus imitator. The sequence goes on from NW_016107346.1 coordinate 379,333, forward strand.
CCAAACTTGCCATTATTTTACACATGTGTTTGCTTATGAGCTTATTGTCCATTACCCCAACTAAAATGTAACATTCTTGAGAGTAAAACTGTGTTAGTGCTACTCACTGCTCTGTTTCCAGCACCTACAGCAACAGAACTGGGGACTCCATAGCTGGTTAATAATTACTTGTTCACTCAATAGTAAATCAATGAATTGGGAGGGATTCTAGGAAAATAGGGAAGCAAAATGTGACTCCAAAGTTTAAGTTTTAATACCAAAAAGATGATGCTTCCGTTGATAGAAATGATATAGTTCAGATGTTAACCTAGTTTGGAGAGTGAGCATTGGTTTCAGTGGTATTAAATTTGCAGCAATAAACACTATACCTAGGTAGAAAAGTCCATAATGCCATTGTAAATATGCAATTGAACTTTAAAATAAAGGTTAGGGCTAGTGACTAATTTAGGCATACAACAAAACCAACTAACAATGGCCTAAATAAGATGAATAAAGGCTTATTTTTCTTTCACAGACAAAAAGTCTGAAGGTCAGCTATTTAGAACTTAGATGACAGCCTAGGGATTCAGGGATGTTCTATCCTTAGCACATGACTTCCTTCCTTAAGATCTTCTAAGATTACAAGTGGACTGTGGAAGTTCTGGCCATCAGATCCACATTTTAGGTACAAATAAGAATGGAGAGCTGAAAAGACCTGCCCCTCAGCTGAATCAGCCTGTTTTAAGAACTTTAAAAAAAAAGTCCTATTTAATGACTTTTGCTTGTATTTCATTGGTCACCTTGTATACAAAAGAAGTCAAAAAATGACATTTAGCTGATCACTGATGTGTTTAAAAATATAAGAGTTCTATAACTAAAGAAACAGGGGAGGTGAATATTATAGTCTCTGTCACTAGCATTTTATATTACATTTGTATGGAAAAGAGAGGGTTTCATTTGTGGGTGCTGTATTATGAGTTTCCTAGGACTACCATAACACAGTATGACACAAGGGATAACTTAGAACAACAGAAATTATTATCTCAGAATTCTGCAGGCGAAAAGTCCACAATACAATCAAGATGTTGAGAGGACCATGCTCCGTCTGAAACTGGAAGAGAAATTCTTTCTTGCATTTTCCTAGCTTCTGGTGGCTTGCCAGCAGTCTTTGGGATTTCTTGGCTTATAGATGCATTGCTTCAATCTTTTGTCTTCACGTGGCATTTGCCCTATGCATCTTCACATAGTTTTCCCTCTGTGTCCATCTGTCTCTGTGTCTAAATGTCCCCTTTTTATAAGGACAGCAGTCATACTGGATCAAAGCCCACCCTGATAACCTCATTTTAACTTAGTTAAATCTGCAGAGTCAGAAATAAAGTCATATGCTGAGGTACTGGGGTTAGGACTTTATATATATCCTCTGGGGAAAGCAATTCAACTCCTAACACTATATATTGTGTACTCAAGACAAAGGTTTCGAAATCCTGCACTGAGGAAACCCACAGTGCTATTGTGAACTCACAAAGGTACAGTAGGATCTTTTAAAATTCCAGGGGAAACACAGGCCTACATAACATATGGTGGACCACACAAATTACTAAATCAAAGTAGCTCACAGTTTCAACATTAAATCATGCTACGTTCTTGTTAATGATGCCATAACTTTAAAAATCCAAGTTTGCAAATAAGCAAACATAAAAGTCAATGTGGAAAATAAAGTGAATGTGAGGATGTTTGATCTGATCCTGAATTTTGGAAAGTTTTGTAGTGGTCAACAGGTACACCCAAGCTATTAGTAATTGTGCTTGTTTAGAACTAAGCCGATATTTAAATATGTTATGTTTTCAAATTGCTACTAATTTGTTAAGACATACATACTTATTAAGTTGCTCAGATATAACTCTTTAATGAATGGAACCAATATTGTTTCCTTTGGCCTAAGAGCATTGTGCAACAAATCACAAAGATACTAAGGATGTCATGAATCCATGAAACCTGGGAGTGTCTGAACAAGATCATTAGAAGGAGACAGGACATATGAGCAAGCAAGCACAATTAAGTGTTAGATCTGAAAGAACTCTATACTGGCAACAAAGCAGATTGTCCAAATTCAGCAGAGAGATGGCACTTTTTCCGAGTTTCAGAAACAAGGGAGAATGAACATCATAACATCTTGCAGAATAAAGCAGAAAGGAGTCTGGAAAAAGCACATGGAATCTGAAATAGAAAAAAATTCATTTCCTGGCATGGGCTTTGGGAAAATGCATCAGTTAGAGCTCATCCTTTCTTTCAAGCATGAGAAGCAACTAAGAGGTGAGGAAATGAAGAAAGTGAGTACGTAGTCATCGAGATAGCTGATGCTAAAGGGAGTGGGGGAAATAGGACAGTAGCCCACAGTCTCTGGGACTCAGGAAAGGTATTAGTGTCCAGATTCTCTTGAAAGCGCCATGTAGGGCAAAGGAACTGGTGAAGGTAGTTTATCAGAATGTGACCTGGGGATAGGCATGAGGAAAGTGAACGAGACAGGGAAGGTGGAGCAGACAACAGGAATATGCTGTATCAAGGGCACCACTATAAGAAATGGGGGCTTGATTCCAAGGGCCACATTCACTTACAGTAAACATCTCAGAATTGTCTCCATGACAAACAGGAGTCTGGAGCACATGTCCCCCCACTCTCATTCCTCATGGACATTAGCTACTCTATATTTCTGTGCTATGTGCTAAGTAGCTCCTGCCACTTTGAAGGTGGCTCCAAGACAGAAGTGCAGAGAAATTCCCAGATGAAGGGGGCCTCCGGCAGCTTGAGACGTGAATGCAACTGTCCAGCACATCTGTGATTAAAATCTGAGAGGGACAGAAAGGATGTGATAAAGGGAAATGTACTTGTTTGCTGCAGAGAGCATTTCTGTGTAGATGGAAAAGCCATAGAAAGGAGAAGACACAGGTATTAGAGCAGTGATTTTCAAAGTGTGGTCCCTGGACAAATAGCATGAGCATCACCTGGGCACATGTTAGAAATGCAAATCCTTGGGCCTATCTCAGACCAACTGAATTAGAAAATCTGGTCTCGGGCCCAGTAATAAATGTGCTTTTGCCCATTTATTTATTTTATTGCATTTTGAATAGCTCTTCTAGATAATTCTAATGTGCACTAAAATTTGAAAGTCATTGTGTACGTGTTCATGTGTATGTGTGTGTGTATGTACATGAAAGAGACAGGAAGAGAGAGAAGGATGGACAGAGTGAGAGAGAAAAGAGAGAGTCAGGTGAGATGTGAGAAGTGTATGCAGTCCCACCATTATACATCATTCATTCAAATATTACTTATTGAGTATGCATGTGTACAAGCCGCATTCCTTTCATCATGTGAAGAACTGGCAAAAGCAGGAGAACATGGACCCAAAGGAAATACAAATATTCTTCTCTCAATTTTTTAGTCAGTAACTTCAAAATCCATTTCTATTCAGACTTTTATAAGACATATTAAATGTGACTAACCTGATTATTCTGAATTTTATTACATCTTTCTATCTCTTTTCTGACATGATAAAAAATGAAATGGCAAAACCATGGATAAATGAGAAGAGAATGAAGAGGAGGGTATGATCCACCAACTAGTTAATTGGTACTTGAAAAAGGCAGAACTGAAAATGTCCTCCTTATCCTGCTGTCCATCCTATATTCTAGTGACAACTAAAAAAGTAGTAAACTGTCAGTGCTTCTAATTGGGGTGAATACTTTTTCGATGTCACACAGGCACAAAGCAGTTATGAACAAGCATAATACATCACCCTCCATGCCTAATTTCTAAGAAAAAAATAAGCATGATAAAATTTCTATTCATTGCAATGACAGATAAAAAATTTTCTTTAGAGTATGAAATTTAGAGTTATGAACTGAATACTAATCTGAAAACCAAGCCCATCTTCTTTTTAATGGAAATATGTCCTGTACTATAAAAAAAAGTACTGTAAAACTTTTCTTTAGAGAGGACACAGATTTCTATGGTATTTCATGACCAAAGAAATAATTTCTTTCATTATTTATTGAACTCCGCTTACTCATGACTGAATCAGTTTACGATACTGAATCTTACAAACAGCATTTTATCTGGAATGCATTGGGAGTAGGAATGTTCCTCTGACTATGAGAGAAAACTAGTGCCTTCCATTATCTCCTCCAAGGTGAGGAGAATACCCATTACTCCCCTTTGTCTAATGGTCCAGTGAGGCAAGAGTATTGAGTTTCTTGCCTTGACGGAATACATTATCTAACTGTGCTGTTGTGAGGCATGGTTACCATAGCCAGAGGCATAATCTATCTGTAAATATTTCAGCACCTGTCTATTTCTTTTGTGTGAGTTTTGATGGAGGATGGCTTTTGATTTAAAAAGCCAATATAAAACCAATGCTGCTGCCTATAGCCAGGAGTGGATGCTCAGGAGACAGAGAAAATGAAAGAAATGAACACTTCAATATGTAGCATGGATTATGTCAGGATTATTAGCAAATAAAAATGTATACAACAGGGAGAATGCTCTATCAGAGATTAAATTTCTTTTCTTTTTCTGGCTATGCTCTGGAGAGAGATGATCCCTCATTTTGAAGGCACAAAACCTATTTCTTTCCATCACCCATGACAAAGTAGGGAAAGTGTGTGTGTGTGTGTGTGTGTGTGTGTGTGTGTGTGTGTGTGTCCCTCTCTCTCTCTCTCTCTCTCTCTCTTTAATCTGCCTCCATGAGTCAAAGGCAGAAAGTTTGCAGGCAGAAAGCTTTTTTTGATCTAAGAGGAGGCAGTATGACATCCTAAAGGGGGATAATGAAAGTTAAGTATTGGAAGATGCTGACCTTTATTTAGACTGACCACAGAAAGATGGGGTCAGTGAGCAGAGAAGGCCTCAGAGGATGGGCAACTGGCCAAGGTCTGATAGCAGCCCTCAGCTAAAAGAACGCCTCTCAGCAGTGATTTCTCTAAGCATAGCTTAACAGGTAAAAGACAGGTGTCCCCTGGTCTTGCTTCCCCCAATATACCCGTACTCTGGGCATGTCATCTGAGTGTCCTCCAGGTGCCTGGAGGTACAACCACATTCTGTGTCTCAGAGATGCCCCAGGGACATAGAAAGATGTGCAGGATTTCTTAATATTTAACAAGGTGGAAAGCTTGGTGTGTTCATTTTGACATCACTAACGAATCCCTGGAAATCCCAAGTTCCTACACTCTGGTCATAGTTTGGAGTGTGTTGAGAAACAGAGGGTAGGGGTAATCTCTGCTACCAATGCAGACCCTGACAACAGTGTGCATTAATAAATATCCACAGGTATGTCTTTCAAAATGAAAAATCTGGGGTTAAAAAATAGATTACTGATTTTTTTCTACTTTAAGTCTTACTCTACAGCTACAATGAATAAGACAGTCTCATATTGGTGAAAAATAGACAAGCAGATCAATGAAATAGAAGAAAGGACTGAGAAATAGACTCACACAAGTAGCGACTGATATTTGAAAAAGAAGCAAAGGCAATTCCATGAAGAAAGAGTAATCCTTCTAGCAAATAGTGCTGGAACAAGTGGATATCCACAAGAAAAAAAATTAAATATTATATCTTTCACAAAATTGACTTAAAATGGATCATAGACCTAAGTGTAAAACACAGAACTATGAGACTCCAGGAAGATAACATTGGAGAAACCCAGGTTGCCATGGTTTTTCCAATCACATTTCAGATATAATAACAAAAGCCTCATCTATGAGAGAAAAACGTTGACAGATTGGACTTGATTAAAATAGAAAATTTCTGCTTTCTGCTAAATCCTGTTCAGAGAATAAAATAACATGCAATAGACTGGGAGAACATATTTACAAAACACAGTTTTGATAAAGGACTGGTATTCAAAATATACAAAGAGCCCTTAAACTCAATAATAAGAAAACCAATTATCTGATTAAAAATGAGTGAAATATCTTAACATAAATTTACTAAAAATATACAGATGGGAAAATTTATATGTAATGCTCAATATCATACGCCATTAAGGAATTTCAAATTAAAACAATGAGATACCACTACCCACCTATTAGAATGGCTAAAATCCAGAACACTGCAAACACCAAAGGCTGACAAGTATGTGGAACAACAAAAATTCTAATGTATTGTAGGTAGAAATGGAAAATGGTATAGTCACTTGGGAAAACAGTCTGGCGATTTCTTACAAAATTAAATATACTGTTGCCTATGATCCAACCATTACACTACTTGGTATTTGCTCAAATGAATTGAAGACTCATGTATGCACAGAAACTTGCACATGAATATTATTTATAGCAGATTTATTCAGAATTGCTAAAACTTTGAAGCAACCAAGATGTCTTTTAATTGGTGAATGGATAAACAAACTGTACTACATGCATACAATGAAATATTGTTTGTTGATAGAAAGAAATGAACCATCAAGCCACAAAAAGACAAAAAGAAACCTTTAATACAAATTTCTAAGTAACACAAGCCAACCTGAAAAGGCTACATCTTGTATAACTTCAAACTGCATAACATTCTGGAAAAGGCAAACCTAGGAAAAACTGAAAAGACTGGTGATTGCTAGTTATTTGTGGGGAGAAAGGGAGAGAGGAATAAGTGGAACACAGGGGAGTTTTAGGACAGTAAAACTATTCTGTATGACACTGTAAGGCTAGAAAAATGTAATTACACATTTGCAAAAACTCGTAGAATATAAAACACAGTGAACTTTCATGTAAACTATGGAATCTAATTAATAGCAATTTATCAGTACTGGCTTGTTAATTGTAACAATTATACCACATTGATGCAAGATTTTAATAATAGAGAAACTTGGTGGGAAGAGGTGAAGATATATGAGAACTCTGCACTTTCTGATTATGCTCATGTCAAAAATTTTTGTCAATTCAAAACTACAGTCTATTAATAACAAAACAAATAACCTGGCTTTTTTTTAAAGGACAGAGAACTTGCATAGATATTTCCACAAAGAAGAAATGCAAATTGCCAACAAGAGCAAAACAAGATGCTCCACATCGCTGATCATTAGATAAATGCAAATCAACATCATCTCATACCAATTAGGATGACTACTGTAATAAAACTAAGGATAGTAAGTGTTGATAAGGATATAGAGCAATTTTACCTTTTATGTGCTATGGTGGAGAATATAAAGTCATGCAGCTGCTATTGAAGATCGTGTAGTGGTTCCTCAAAATACTAAAATAAAATTACTTCATACTTGAGAGCTTCACTTCTGGGTATATACTCAAAATAATTGAAAGCAGGGTCTTAAAGTGACATTTACATTTAAGTTTATAGCAGCATATTCACAGTATCCAAAAGGTAGAAGCTACCCGAATGTCCATCAGTGGATGAATAGATAGACAAAATGTGGTACATATATACAATAAAATATTGTTCAGTCTTAAAAAGGAAAGGAATTCTAAAACATGCTATAACATGAATGAACATTAAGGACATTAAGTAAATTAACCTAGTGACAAAGAGACAAATACTGTATGATTCCACTTACATGAGGTATAAGTAATCAAATTTATAAAGACAGAAAGTAAAGTGGTGGTTGCTAAGGGCAGTAGGAAGGGAAGGAATCAGGAGTGTTTAACAGGTATAGACTTTCCATTTTATACAAATAGCTTGAAGAGAAGCTTTGAAATGTTTTCAGCAAAAAACACGATAGATGTTTGAGATGGATATCCCAGTTACTCTGATTTGATCATTACACATTGTATGAGTGTATCAAAATGTCACATGCACCCCATAAATATGTACAACCATTATGTATCAATAAGTTTATGGATCAATAAAAAACTTTTTAAATTTAAAAATAACTACAGAAGGAAAAGATAAAAATTCTGGATGTTGGCTGCACTACAATGTGAATGTACCGAACACCAATACACTGTATACTTAAAAAATTGTGAAGTTGGTAAATTTTGTGTTGTGTGTGTTTTACCACAATAAAAATCTATTAATGCAAAAATAGATAAGTAAGTAGACTTCCAGTTTTAGCTTTCATAGGCAAAGAGATACTAGTTGTTACCCTCATGTTTACAACAACAACAAAAAAGCTGAGAAAAGTACGTCAGGGACCTTTCTTGGACCAATTAGAGAACTGAGGTTGCAGGATAAACCATCGTCCTGAATTTTGGAAAAACAGGTAAATCAAGAATAACAGCTAAGGTTTGCATACTTGGAGGAAAAACCATGTTAATTGTAAACTAGAAGAAACTCGACTGGTAATGTTGAAAAATTGCTGGAAGCTGAGTATGTAGTATTTGTGAAAAGAAGAACCTCCTGGAGACCAGTCTTGGGAAGACCCCATACTTTAATGAGTTTTTATCCCCATGAGACCCACCAGGTTCCTGGGATGAAGATCTAAGAAAGATCCCCTTTAGGCCCCGGCAAGGCAGAGAAAAAACAATTATTGTACAATGCACCCAGAACGTTCTCCATAAGAAAACCCTACTCTCCAGGGGAAAATGCTTTTTGAGAGCCTTATCAGATCCACATGGCTTTCTTCTTATTCCAACCTCCTCTAATATTCCTATCTTACCTAAGAGGGAATAAAAACACATAGTCAACAGGGATCACAGGCTGAAGAAAACAGATTTGAAATGCCTTTAGGGAAAGGAGTAAGGGAAAGAGGTGGGAAATCTATACCACTGGAGTAGCACATTTGAAGGTTACCATCTAGAGACAGGCCAACTAAGATGCAGACGTTTAATTACAACACTTTAATATATCCACCACCCCCCACCATCACCACACATACAATCACCTTACCAGCACACCAATACCATTCCAATAAGAATAGTGTATTAAAGCTGAAACAACTGTAAAATGTAGACTCTGAGGAAGAGTACTTAGGGAAGCCCAAAGTAAAAGAAGGAGACCAAAGCAATGACACCAGAGGTCTTTGAAATCTCTGGCACCTACAGCTTCAGAAAACATTAAGCCATGGTCCAATTCTAGCTAGATTAAACAAATGCTTTCACTAAATGACTATTTTCCACTCTTCCTATTAACCAATGCATGTCCAACTCTCAAGAAAAAGTTAACAGACACAACAAAAAGCAAAAAGTAGATTAGTGATTGCTTAAGAATGGGGGTGATGAGGGGTTGGTTGTAATACCTAAAGAGGATGGGGTTTCTTCTTGAGATGATGAAAGATTTCTAATATTTCATGTGATTATTTTTGTACATATCTATTAATGCACTAAAATTCAGTTAATTGTGTATTTTAAGTGGAAAAATGCATGGTATATGATTTTGTTAAAAAACTGTTGAAAAAAGATTTAATTTTTTTAAAAGTGAAAGGATAGAGAAAGATGTATTACGCTAAAAATAAACTAAAGAAAGCTGAAGTAGTCATATTAACTTTAGACAAAGCAAACTTCAGACCAAGATAAATTATCAGGATTAAAGAAGAGCATTACATAGATGAGTCAATTGTCCAAAAAAGACATAATAAAGCCAAATGTGTATGTACTCAACAGCAGAGTGTCAGAATATATGATGCAAAAACTGATAAAACTAAAAGAAAAACAATGAACAAAGCCACTATTTTTGTTGGAGGCTGAACACACCCCTCTCAGTAATTGAGAGATCAGGAAAGAAGAACACCAGCAAGGATGTAGTTGACTAGATCAGGACTATCACTCTACTTGATCAAATGACATTTATAGAATACCCCAACCAATCATGGAAGAATACATATTTTTCTCAAGCTCAAATGTAATAGTCACCAAAGCTCATCACGTTCTGGGCCACAAAACACACCTTAACAACTTTACAAGGCTAGACATCATAACACGTATATTCTCAGACCGTAATGGCATTAAGCAAGAAATTACTAACAGAAAGACAGCCGGAAAATTCCCAAGTATTTGGAAATTAATCAACACAATTCTAAATGACACATGTAAGTAAGATTTCTTAAGTAATATGAAAAAATAAACCAAATAAAAATGAAAATAAAATGTATCCATATTTGTGGGATGCAGCAGAAGCAGTGCTTATGGGGAAATGTATAGTATTAAATGCTGATATTGGAAAGAAAAATATTTAAAATCAGGAACCTAAACTTCTCTTTTGAAAACTAGAGAAATCAGAGCAACTGATGCCTGAAAGAAATCAAATAAAAGAGACAATAAAACTTAGAGCAGAAACCAATGACACTGAGAAAGGAAAAATTAGAGAAAAAAACAATGAAACCAAAAACTAGTTTTTGAAAATATTAATACAATTGATAACTCTCTAGCCAGACTTATGAAGAATAAACAGGTCATAGATTACCAATATCAGAAATGAAAGAAGGATCATCACTATTGATTCAATGGAGAGTAAAGGATTAGAAGGAATACTACAAATACTTCTGTGCCCACAAATTTAATAGCTTGAGTAATGGGCCAAGTCCTTGAAAAACACAAACTATAAAAACTCACATAAAAAGAAACACTTTGAATAGGCACATGTATATATGTAAAATATATATATATGTCATATATGTGTATGATATGCAAACTATGTATTATATATATATATATATATATATATATATATAATTTTAACAAAGCCCAATACATCAATATTTGTATTGCGTGTGTGTGTATGTGTGTGTGTATTAGAACAATATCTAAAAATAAAGCACCAGTCTCTCAGGGGGCTTCACTTGTGGCTTCTACCAAATATATTTTTTAAAATATTATTTATTTTCCACAATTTCTTCCAGAAACTATTAGGCTGGTGCAAACATAATTGTGATTTTTGCTATTTAAGAATAATGGCAAAACTCGCAATTACTTTTGCATCAACCTGCAGTCAGAGGGAGAACATCCTGACACATTCTGTGTTGCCCTAGTACTAAAACTAAACAAATAAATTACAAAAAAAGTACAGGTTAATATATTTTGTGAACGTATTTGCAAATATTCCAAAATATTAGCAAATTGATACCAACAACATATACAAATAATTGTACACCATTATTGAAATACTTCAGATATTTATCTGAAGCAGACAAAACTGACTCAGCATTCAAAAACCAATAAATGTAATCTGCCACATTGAGAGGCTTTAAAAAAATCACATTATCATACCAAATGATGCGGAGAAAGCATGTGACAAAAATCTAACACTCATTCATGATCAGCACTTTCAGCAAACTAGGAATGCTGTTAAATTCTCAGCATGCTAAAAGAAAATAACGCCCACAAAAACCTACATCTAACGTCCTGCTTGTTGGTGGCAAAGTGGACACTTTCCTCATAAGACTGAGAACAAGCCACAGATGTGCCTTCTCATTACTCATATCCAATTTCCCACTTGAAATTCTAGATAATACAATGATAAAAAAGAGAAATATAAACTTTCTAAACTAAAAAGAAAGATAGAACTTTACAGGACAAGAACAAACATTAGTGTGTGAAAATTTTAAAAAATCATTTAGGAGTTTGGGAGACCCTGAGATGGAATACAGCATGTGACCAAATAATTTACCTAAATTACAAATCTATGAAACAACTTCACTGAGCAGGATGGAGGAAAGGTACTGAACTCAATAACTTTGGATATCAGTGGAGTCCACTTTATAAATGGAGTAGAGTCTGTAAGACTAAAGACAAAAGAGAGTATACATAGACACTGTACTTTGGTGGATAGTGTTGATTTTCATGAATATATGGGTTAACAGTTCTGTTGCCAATACATATGTATCCTGGAATTGAACAATTAAGTGGATGGTAGGAATCAAATTTCTAGTTGTTGAGGGCAAGTTATTAATACATAAGGAGAGGAGAGTAAAATATTCCACATGGTAATAAATTAGAGTAGGAGACATCAATGGAAACTCATGTTTAGCTTAATATAGATACATATGGCTACATATACAAATTCTATAAATAAGTGAATATACTCCTGAAAGCAATGACACCACAGTAGCAATGAGCACACTTATGACCCAGATACTGGTTTATAATATCATTCACCATTAACAGTACAGTGTTGCTTGTACAAATGGTAGCTCCTAGGATTGGCAAATGAAATATACAGGATGAGCCTTAAAAATGCGGTATTGCCAAAAAGTACGAAAGTACCTGGAAAAATACCTCACTCTGATGGGGATATGGCAAAGGGACATAGAAGCCAACTTAAAGAGTTCTCAATGGTCAAAGCTAGAAAAATTTAAACAATAAAATCAATAGAAAAATGTTGGATTATAACCCAAAGTATAAAGTAAGAATTTATGATCCATATTCACATAAATAAGTGATTGCATAAATAATTAAATGGGGGAAATGAAGAAATCTTAAGTACAGAGTAATTCTAAATATAGTTTATATAAATTCTCAACCTTCAAGGAGGAGGTGGATATAAATTTTACTGTTTGGTATAAGCTGTGCATAGTTACTTTCTTCAAAGAGCACAGTATAAAAATTGTGAGGAAAAAGGTAACTTTATATGGGAGAAGCCTGACATATAATTATATAATATGTAAAACTATTATACATTATAATTATATAATGTAACCTATAATTATATAATAATCATATAAATATTATAAAGGAAAGTTACATCAAGAACTTTTACCCTATCTGCCTAAAAATTATTTCTGAATAACTCCTGTATTAGTAATAAATGTATATCTGTGAAATGACAGACATGGATGGGTAGAGTATAGCCCACCTGGCCTATGGCACTGGGAGTTCAAAACAACATGGTAACTCTTTTACAATCCCAGAGACCATTGGAACAAGTAAGCATGGTCCACTGAGATTGCTGAAACCCCCATTACTGAGACAATGCTTTCCAGAGCAAAAGTCCATATACTCAAACCGGTGATGGACTCAGCAGAGCCACACAAATAACATACCCTTAACATTCCTGGGAAGATTGTTGTGATAGATACAGTCCCTGAGCTCAGGACCCAGACTCTGACACAGACCAACGTGGCTTATTTCTTCCTAGTATACTGACTTTGATCTCCTGTGCTGGCTGGCCTACTTCACTAGCCAGTACCAGTAAGATCATCTAGAAACCATTAATTCTCCACAAACCATTAGACTTTTGATTGACCTCCAATTGCAGCCCCTGGTTCACAGTTCAGTAAAACTCAGAGGTGAAGAAAATGGTTTTAGATCAGTGATTCTTGGTTCAAGTCCAGGAGGCCTCTGCTTGATCTCACAGGGTGGCAGTGTACTGCAGTGGTTACCAGTACAGACCTGAGAGCAGACAACTGCCCTCCAAGCCTAGCCCTACTATGTCTCACTGTGGGATATGAAGCAGATGCTTATCTTTTCTCAGCCTTTGTTTGTTCAGCTACAATAGTGGCTGTTTTGTGGCATTGTTGTAGAGCCTATGAAATAATCCATTAAGTTGCTTGACATGGATTTCACCATCATCCTACTTCTCCAAGTAAGAAGAAGTTTCTTACTACTCCAAGGTGAAGTCTCCACTATAGGAGGCAGTCTCATCATTGTCCCAGAGCTCTGGGTACAATGTCTGTGAATGTTGTAATATCCACATAGATCATCTTCTTTTCTCTTACGTTGAACTAACAGAGTATGTATTTGGAGTAGATTTCCCCAAGCACTGTTTATGAGTTGTCCTGTTTTCTTAACTCTTAAGATACTTAAAATCTGTGCTGATGCAGATAGAACATGCTGCCATACATTCTAGTGCATTCTCATTTATTCATGACACACTAATGAAATGTCTACCATATGTCAGTCACTGTAATAGATGCTGAGCATACAAACAAGACCTTCCTCTTTCCTTAGAAGCTTCCAGTCCACTGAACTACAGACAGATGAGATGATCTCCATGCATAGAAGCCACTAGATGAAGTGCATCTAATTCTTGCTGGGCTAAGGCTAGAGGCCTCATAGAGAGGATGCCCTTCATGTGTTTTCTTGCCCTAATCATTCTACAAGTTCCTTGAAGCCAAGATTATCTCAGATCATTTATAATGCTTTTATATTGAAGATTACACATAGTACAAGCTCTGTAAGGCTACCTGACTAAAAGTAAATAATATCAACTAAAAATTGTAGTCACAACAATTGTTTAAAATCTCAATTATAATAATTTAAAATATAAAAATTTTTCTAAGAAAGACTGCTGGCACAATCTTTAGATGAACAGATACAGCCCATCTCATCAGCAAACTGAGTGACAGCCTCAAAATGTGCATCTCAGTGTCCAGCAACACCCACATAAATGGCCTCTGAAAACTGAGGCTCCCCACAGACCCTAGGCATGAAAGGCAGTGGGTGGAAAACTTTTTCTTTCGGGTTCCTTTAGGTCCACAAGAAGTTTCCATTGCCCACAGTCTCCCCCGCCCCTCCACACCGCCCGCAGTTTCACAGATTGGGCATAGACCCTTGCCCACTTTCCTTAGACAGATGGCCCAGTAAATTGATTAGCTGAAATCTCAATGTGGTTATTATGGTTTTTTCTAAAGGATATTTATTTTTCTTGACTAATTATCCAGTTTGGAGATTTCCTAATCTGTTCTGTCTGATCTAGTGTTTAGAAAAGCTTTTTCTCATGACTGATGGCTTTTCAGGCCACTGCAAACCCTGTTTAAGCCACAGAAGGAGAGGCAGGCAACGGAATGGCTTTACTTTCCAGTGTACACTATTTGGGAAACTTGGATCAGCTAGGAGAGAAGGTTGCTATGTTTAGGACACAGAAATGCATTTTTGCACCCCAAAAAGATGAGAAATGATTAAATCAATATATCCAGGAACATTTACCTTCCTCATCAGCAATGAGTTCTACTGAGGAATTGTCATCAAATGTGCAGCTTGCCCTCTCAGTGTTAGCCAGTCGCCCAACACTGTCACTTATAATGTGAATAGTATTGAGATAGAGCAGTGATTTTTAAAGTATGGTTCCCCAGATCAGCATCACCTGGAACTTGTTGAATGCAAATTGTTAGAAAATACTACTGAGGTTTAATAAGCCCTCCAGGTGATTCTGATTCATGCTTAAGTTTTAAAATTAATAAACAAAAAATGACATATAAGGGATAAGACTGCTGACTTTTTATTATCTGTAAAGGTTCAGAAAAGTTTTCTGTATTTAGGGTGTTCAGAATAGAAAAGAGTGCTTTGATTTTAACTTTAGTACATAATTCAGAAAGCTGAAGAATGTTTCAGGTAAGTTTGAGAACTTGTAACTCCTTTCTCAATTCTTTCTCATCACACTTCTGACCCCTAGAAGTTGAGAGATACTGTCTAAGCCAGTATTTCTCAGATACTGTCAAGATCTCTGGAAGTCAGCTTCGCTGAGTTCAGTGTGGTTCCTGCAAAAAGTAGGGGTTCACCCCCTATCTCAGGCATATTCTAGAGAATCCCATATATTTACCATGCCTCGATTTACACCAGAGAGACTGAGATAAACTTCAGAACATGAAAGAGAACCCAAATCAACCCACTTGCATAAGAATATTTCTTGAAAGATCTGCTCCTAAAGAAAATTTCCAGTGGGTTATTGACGTGAGTAGTTGTATTTAGAATTCCTGTGTTAGTATGACACTTGGTTGTAGGTAACAGCAAACTTACTTCTAGTGAGCTTAAACAAAAAGGAGTGTGTGCTTCATTATATAAAGTTCAAAATAGCCCCACTTCAGCCACAATGACAACTGTGTCTTAGGAAAGCTTCTCTTTATCTCTCAGTCCTGCTACTTTCCTCTGCTGAATTTATTTTTAGGCAACATCACCTCAAATAAGGACAAGGATGGCCCCTATTAACTCCAGGCTCATGTGCCACCAACATAGGAAAAATAAAGCCTCTCTTTTCTGGTAGCTCCATCAAAAGTCCTGGTGAGGGCACTCAGGGGCTTGCCTTGGTTCATGCACCTATTTTCTAGCCAATTACTAAGGTCAAGGCTGAATTGGTCTGACCTGGAGTAAAGACAATGCCAACTAGGAGAATCAAAAGAAAAGGAGGGGTTCATCTGAGTGGAAATTAAGGGCTCTGTTGTCCATCAAGTGGTATAAGCTGACAGAAACAAGTAATTTCTATTGTAAACTCCAAGAAAATGTGTAGATCTCAGGGTTTAGGAAGAAAGCTGTCTTCTGACCTTGCCATCTATAAGCATAGTAGGACCTTTCACTTCTTTGCTAGAGTACACATTTAGGGAGAAATCAAGACTATTAAATTCAGTGTGGACCACTACAAAGTATTTTGATAATTCGTTAATACATCATATTTATATGGTATCATGCTAGCTGTGGGAAAAGAGGGCTATATTGCTACGGTTTTTACTCATTTATGAGAACATTCTAGAAAATCAGGGAAAAAAAGGCACAAAAATAAATTATCTAAAAATTCCAGGACTAAGTGGTCTACAGAGAACTCAGTTTTGAAAATACATTCAACAAGTCACTGGTTAAAAAATGGTTCATAAGGTCATATAAACAGCTTTTCCATCTCCAAGCACATTTTCAAAACAAATATTTAACTTGCAAGGGGCAGCCATGCCCATTCCTCCTAACCTGAGGACTCATTCATTCCAGCAAGTATTCCATAACTTTTAAGACCCCAGAGCATAGCACATCCAGGCTAAGATACGTACTCTTTGATGCATAATAAGGAGTCGCTTGCATTTTCATTCCAAGTGTGAATGGTAGGTATGGAAGAGCAAGGGTAGTAAGGCAAGAGTTTAATGAATTGTGGGACCACAGTGTGGACCATAACACAGTGAGAGGCCGTTGGGTGCAGCTGCTGCATTGATGACTTGTCTTTGAGGAAGGAGAATGAGGGAACTCTGGCTGAAACAACAATGCCACCCCTCACTGCACTTCTGTCAGATAGAAGCCTACTGTGGATTAATTTTGTCACAGGAGAATCTCAGCCTCACCAAGACGTAGCCTCCCCCTCTGGTACTGCCCATTGCCCCCTCCAGGCTTGAAGGGGAAAAACAGTGCCAGCCTACTTTTGTTGTTAGTGTTGATTACCCGGGTGAAAAGGTCACTGGAGGTAAATTTTAACCCCTTCACTGTGCTGAGTTCAAAGGTACTACAGAGGGATGAGGTGTATGGCAAGAGGGAGAGAGGAAAATCAAATTAGAAATGGCAGATATAGAATGTTCAGGCTCTAGACTCGAGGAACTTGGGATTAGACCCCAGATCTACTGTTTATTCACGATGTGTGGTCAGGAAAGTTAAACTAATGCTTTACATCAGATTCTTATCTACTCAATGAAGTCGCAGATTTGGAGATGAGATTAAGAAAGACAGGTATATAACGTGCCTACATGGTGAGCACTCAGTTGATGGCAATTACTGTGAGTAGTATAATCTGAAACAAACAATGATCACTTTTCTTCCAGTTCTGGAACTTTGCAACAAGTAATCCCAGAAACACACAAAATTTTAAAACTGTGTACCATAAGTTGATTCTAAGGAAAATTTAGAAAATTCATGTTTATTTGTTTTCAGTATTTTTTTCATTGAGGCATTTCTGATTGCTTTATGCTATTTGACACTGGCAATAAATTGTCAAATTTTGATGCTGTCTTAAAATACTTAACTTTTGTGTTCATTAGGTATATTTTTGTAGTGAATTTTCAGCTTATTTGTAAGACTATTTCTGTCATTATTTGAAAATAAGATATAGTTTGATAAATGTTGCTGGTGAAATAATTTATCTTAAAATGTTGTTTTACTTTACAAGGTCAAAAATAAATTAATATATTAAATGTTAAAAGATACCACCTTTCCTTAAAATATATTAGCTTTCACCTTATTTTCACTTTCTGTAAAGTTTGTGGGCTCAAAAAGAGAGTTCCAGGTTTGAAGTAACTATTGAGAAAGCATTTTCAATTTGGTTTTGGGGAATGAGTGATCTGAACACAGCACATAATTACAGCTGAAAAAAAAAGGGTTTCTGTAGTGAAATAAATAAAATGAAAAGAATCATAAAAAGATAAAAGGAATAAGAAAGACATCTTGTTAGGATTACAAGAATATATATAAAAAAATAAAAAACTATACTAATGTCTAAATCCTAGAGCACTTTTAACTGCAAGATACAGAAAACCAGGCTAATCAAATTGACTTAAACAAAAAATTGAATTTAGTAATTTATTTACTCACATATCCTGAGAAGTTCCAGAAGTGAGTCAGGATTCATGCTTCACGTAGACATCAGTTTTTCCTCTATCTTTAAGTCTTGTGTCTTCTCAGTTGACATTCATCTTTGCACTCTACAACCTAGAAGCAGCTCTCTTTCCTAACAGGTAAACATGTTTATTAGGCGTCCTCTTGTGGTTTCAGTCAAGTCCTCATCCAAGAAGCAATCCCTGTGACCAAGGGGATGTGATGCCTTGGCCAGTTAGATCTGAGTGTTATGGTCACTCAAGATATAGTCCCCATCATAAACCACGTGTTGATGGTGAAGGAGGTGAGAGTTCCACAGGAGGAAATCAAATGCAATTATTGGAAAGGAGAAGATGACTGGATTCCTCAATGTCCAGTTTAAATACTACTTTCTCTGGCAAATCTTTCCAGAACATATCTTACACAGTGACCACTCTCCCTCTCAACACATAAAAGATACTGCAAGTGATATGCTTGCCTGACAGCCATTTTTCTAATTCCTTGTACTATTCTTTACATCTTACATCATTCCAGGGAATGCTTGTCTTACTCCATTTGGACCACTGTACCAAAGTATCATAGGCTGAGCCACTTATAAATGACAGAAATTTATTTTTTTGTTGTTCTGAAGGCTGGAAGTCCAAGATCAGGGTGCCCGCATGGCCAGGTTCTGGTAAGAGTCCTCTTTGGAGTTGCAGGCTGCCAACTCTCAGTGTATCCTCACATGGTAGAAAAGAGCAAGGGAGCTCTCTGGAGCCATTTTTATAGGGTACTAATCCCACTCATGAGTTCACCGTCATGATATGATTACTTCCTAGGACCCCGTTTCCTAATACTATCACTTTGGGCATTAAGACTTCAAGATACAAATTTTGGTGGGCCATAAACATTCAGACCTTGGCAATGCTGTTGGTGCCTCATCCGGATTCCCTTTATTAGCCAGTGCACTCTTCCCCCAGCTGCTGTGAGAGTTGACTGCTAATATCTCACAGTTGCTCTCCTTCCTCAGAGAACTCAGCTGAACTTAGCCCTTTGGCTAGAAACGTGTCCCATACTTCCACTCAGGAGCAGCCCAAATGTCCTCAACTCATTCTCTCACATGGAGAACAAGAGGCTGATTCCCTTACCTTGAGGAAATATCAGCTCTGTGGCACAATTCACACTCCAAAGCTCCCTGTGTGATGAGGCTCAGGCTGAGATCCTCACTGAGCTTCTCTCCTGCCCCATCCTGTTTCCCTCACTTTTACTCTTGTTCTTCTGAGATCCTCTCTCAGTAAGAGTCTCAAATCTCTTTTTCAGGTTCTAGGTCTGGGTAACTTAATATAAGATAATTGTTAAACTTGTCACATTCATTTATAGCTAATAAATGTGAGATTCCTGTGAATAGGAACCATGTTTTGTTCTATCCCTAACTTTTAATAGAATTTACATTTTTATATACATATGTGGTGCTTTTCCAACTGCTTTGAGAAGGCAAGACCATATCTTCTATTGCAATATTTCTCAATCTTTAATATTCATACAGATCCCCTAGAAATGTTATCAAAATGGCTTAGTAGACGTAAATAAGGCCGGAGATCTGTAGCTCTAAGAAGCTCCCAAGTAATGCTAATGTTGTTGGTCTGTGTACCACATTTTCAGTAACAAGTTCTACTATACATCATTAATTTTAAATCACCCACAGCATTTAGTACTATGCTTTCTATGCCATAAGCATTCAGTAAATGTTTGTTCTTGACTATGGCCTAATTGAGAAACATATGAATTGAAGGCATTTTGATTGAAAAGAAAGCTGATTTTAAAAATATGTTCTCTAAATTTAGATTTTCTTTCCTACATCAATGGCTCTCAGTAAAAGTTACTAAGGGAGACATTTTTTTTTCTTTCTAGATAGCCTACAACAGAAATATTTCCTGAACCTAATTTCTTCTGTTCTAGATTTCTCAGATATGCTAACAGAAATTAAAGATGGTAATTTTGTGAAGCATTAGAATATGATTTCTTACTTGGTGTGGAAAATTTAATGTCCACACTGGGCCTCAGCTTCTGACCTTAATCTTAAAGTTGCTCACACTTGGGCATTTGCTTCATCTCCTTAACAAGGATAATGGCTGCAGTCAGGCTTCTGCTGGGATGTGCATTTCAGATCTTAGAGCTGTATGTGACTTCATCCCAGGGTTCACAGTTCATCTGTCCTTCTGATATTCATCCTATTAATTATAGATGAGGTACCAATCAATCTCTTATTCTGGAATTCTGGAATTCTGCAGAATCTAGCTCTGCTCTCATCAAAGAGTGAGAGTTCTTCGGTTTTAGCATCAGATCTTTCTTTTGGAACAAAGATTCGTGTTCATTATGTTTTTCTCTGAGAGGGAGAAAAACTGTGTAAGCCTGATAAATCCTGATGTGCAAACACTGAAAGTGTATAAAGCAGTACAATTTATTTTGTATAAATATGTGGTTTTCAATCCTGAGTGCATCAGAATTGCCTGAAGAGCTATGTGAAAATACCGTTTTAGTAGATCTGGGGCATGGGTCTGGAATCTCCAGTTTTACTTAAGCTCCCCAGAGGATTCTAATACACAAAGATGAACATCATTGGTATAAAATGCTAATTCCCAAATTTTCATGAGCATCAGAATCATCTGGAGGGATTTTTAAAACACAGTTTCCTTAGTTCACTCTAGATGTTCTGACTCAGCAGGTCTAAGGAGGAACATAAACATTTGCATTTATTATTGTTAGTTGTAGAGATAGGGTTATGGCTATGTTGTTCAGGCAGGTCTTGAACTCCTGGGCTCAAGTAATCCTCCCGTCTAGGCCTCCCAAAGCATTGGAAGTGCAGGCGTAAGCCACTGAGCCCAGTCTATAATTTGCATTTCTAAAAAGCTGAAGTAATGCTGATGTCACTTGTTCATAGATTACATGTTATATATGATATGGTTTTGCTGTGTTCCCATAAAAATCTCATCTTGAATTATAGCTTCCATAATTCCCATGTGTTGTAAGAGGGACCTGGTTGGGAGATAATTGAATCGGGGGGTGATTTCCCTCTTAGTGTTCTCATGGTAGTGAATTAGTCTCACAAGATCTGATGGTTTTATAAGGGTTTTCCTCTTTCCCTTGGCTCTCATCTCTCTTGCCTGCCACCATGTAAGATGTGACTTTGCTCCTCCTTTGCCCTCCACCATGATTGTGAGGCCTCACCAGCCACATGGAGCTGTGAGTCCATTAAACCTCTTTTTCTTTATAAATTACCCAGTTTTGGGTATGTCTTTTTTAGCAACGTGAGAACAGACTAATACAGTATAACACTGGTATAGCTACATATTAGAATCACTGCAGAAATTTAAAAATTCCATGCTCAGAGCAAATACCAACATCTCTGGGAGTAGAATCAAGGCATTTAAAAAAATCAGGTTATTTCAGTGTTTAGTTCAGGCTGAGAACCACTGGTGGAGAGCAACATAACATCAGTCTTACCTTCAATTTTTAGAGGGAGCCACCTATGGAAACATGGAATAGTGAAAAGCATTGACTTTATGACAGGTAGATCCTGTTCAAATCCTGACTCTGCCATCCAATAACTGAAAGCCTGGTTGCACTTTACCTAACCCTTTAAAACCTCAGCATTCTTATCTATAAAATGGGTATACAGCAATAGTACTTTCCTAAAAAAAAAAAAAAAATCAAAGCTTTTGCCACAAAGGCTAATACACAGTAAATGCTCAATAAATGCACATGGATATTATTGTTGCCATTGTGTCGTTTATCATTATGGTCATTATCTAAAGAATTTTAATGAGCATATTTCTGTTTTAATTATTTTTTAACTTTTGTTTTAGGTTTGGGGGTATACATGAAGGTTTGTTGCATAGGTAAACTCCTGTCACAGGGGTGTGTTGTACAGATCATTTCATCACCCAGGTATTAAGCCCAGTACCCAATAGTTATCTTTTATGCATCTCTCCCTCCTTCTGTCTTCCCCCTTCAAGTAGACTCCAGTGTCTATTGTTTTCTTCTTTGTGTTCATAAGTTCTTATCATTTAGCTTTCTGTTCCTTCATTAATTCTTATTATTTGGTTTTTGTTCCTTCATTAATTTGCTATGGATAATAGCCTCCAGCTCCATCCATGTACCTGCAAAAGACATGATCTTGTTCTTTTTTATGGCTGAATAGTATTCAATGGGATAAATATCACATTTTCTTTCCTTACCATGCAGAATGCTTTCCCAACTACTTGCTTATGCCTAATGTTCTTTATTTTAGAGTCTATGCTGTGGGTGTTTTGGGGACTGGGGACAATTCTTCAGCATTATTTAACATATAGACAAATAGTACATTTAGCTTTAAATGTCATTCATCTCTCTGTGAAATATTTCTCAGTTAATTACCCAATCACAAGTTTTAAAGAGAAGTAGGATGTAGACTGAAAATCTTGGGGTTACAGAACACCTGAAAAGCTGGAGGAGAGACTATTTTCAAAAATGACTCCAACCTTTCACCCTTTCCTGTGTCTACACTCTGCAATATGACTGTGCAGTTCTTCCCAGGAAGAGAATAGATCTCTTTTTCCACCTCTTCAATCGAGGCTGTCTTGTGAATAGCTTTGCTGATAGAATGTCGTGGAAGTGATTGGCAGCAAGTTCAGAGCCTGGGCCTCATGAGCCTTTACTTATGTCTGTTCTGTCTTCTGCTCTTCTTTCTTCATCATGAGAACATGCTAGGCTGGCCTGCTGGAATATGTGACATGGGGAGCAGAGCCAAGTCAACCAAGTTGTCCCAACTGAGGCCCCAGACACACGAAAGAAACCAGCCAAATCTCCTGGTCAATCCAAATCTCCTGGTCAACTCACAACAAATGCATGAATAGTCAACTCAGATCAGCAGAACTGTCCAGCCAACTCATAGGATCACGAGAAATAATAAATCGTTGTTGTTTTAAGTCACTATGTTCCAGGCATAGTTTGTTATATGGCAGTAGCTGACATAGAAGATTAAATACAAAGAATTTTTAAAAAATAAGTGAAGATAACAGGGAATAATGGAAGCTTCATTTCACTACTTCAAAAAAATTGTTTAGAGTTGGTCACCTGGGCATATTACATAAAACCTGAATGAGCTAGCATTTATTTACTTTCACAAAAATAAATTATATCACATAGGGGCTCTGAAATGGTATTTTTTCCTGATCTTTTCTGGTAATGTACTTGAAGAATAGAATGGGCGTGATGTGATGTGATGTGTATGTGTGTGTGTGTGTGTGTGTGTGTATGCGTGTGTTTAAATTTAATCAACAGTCTGTAGACACCCAGGAAATCTCTAGGAGGGAAGGCTTCCTGGTAGATTCTGTTCCAAACAATTGCCAGATGACATTTCTAGTGTGTAGGTCATAGACAAGGCTAAAGCAATAATATATAGTACCACTTTCCTATTCTAGGCTTATGGGATTTATCAGAAGCTACAAGTTACAGGCCTATCAACAAAGTCACCCAAGTAGTGGGGATTGAGGAAAGGTGGCAGGAAGGAAACTACTAATTTTTCTTTTTAAAGCAACTGCCTCTCAGGAGCATGAACATACCACATTTATCTTCATGAATCCATTGGAAACCCCACAAAGGAAGGTACTTTGAGGTCATGAGCTAGTGTCACTGTGCACTAATCAGTGCTGAAATCCCAGGTTATCTCATCCACCCCTCATAGAGATAATAAGAACTACCAACATTCTTCTTCAACACAGAGTCCTTTTATAAATGTGCTTTAACTGCTCAACTCTGTAAGACAAGTGCCTTAGAGTGTAGTATCTAATTATTCCACACCAAAATTGAGTTGGTATTTAAATATAAAGTCTGTAAATAAATTTGGCAAGCAAGCTTATGGATGGCAATTTGACACATAAAATATTTCATTTGGGGGTGTTGGCAGCGCAAGTAATTTGATTTAGGTACTTTGTAATCCACAATGTGGGACACAGGGACAACTAAGAAAGAAAATTGTTCTCTCAGGTTAGTTTGATCCCAATGCCTATGACAAGAATGTCTCAACTCCAGGAGTCGTGATGACTGGGCACGTGATTTCTGGTTCACAATGGATATTTACTGAGCATCTTCTGTACGTAATGGGACCCTATGTGGGCCAAAGCAATTGAGAAACATTCCCTATCTTTAGAAACAGGTAACACTGGAGGAATCAACACTAGAAGGAAAATCAGACAAAGTAACAAACAGTTAAACTATAATGTAAAAATTACTATTAGAAGCAAAAAGCAAAGGGCTGGATTGCAAAAGGGGTGAAATTAAGAAAATTGTCACTGGGTTATTGAAACTACTTTTGAAGGAAGAGTATGAATTTGCCTACCAAAAAAGCTGGGGGGGACCAGCTCTGGTGAGAGAAACAACTTGTGCAATATTATGATGCCATGATGGACCTTTGTATATTTGGGACACAGCAGTTTCTTGGGTGTGGCTAGAGGTTGCATTCACTAGGAAGAACAAGAGGAGCTGGAGCTGAAGAATCAGATCTGGGTTAGATGGTGGATCACCTAGGGGTGCCATGACAAGGATTTTATCCTGGAAGAAATGGAGAGGGTAAAGCTAGAAGCAGGGAGGCCACATAATGGCATATAGTGGGAGTCTACATCACAGATGGTGAGAGCCTGAAATAAGGTATTGTGCTGCTGCTTGTTGGGAAGCAGACCCTGAGCCAAAAATTTGTGTGTAAGTGGTTTATGAAGGCAGTACTTTCAGCAGAATGTGTGAGGGAGTATGAAAAGCAAAACATAGAAGGCAAAAAAGTCAAGCAAGGGTGTGAGTTCAGAAATAGCATCACCCTCAGCCTGGTCCTAGGGTGAGCTCTGTAGCATAAATTACTTCTCACTTTGTGTCCCCACCAGCTAGGCATGGGCTAGAATCGATCCTAAGAGAGATGTAAACTCTGAGGCACTTGTGACTCTCTCTGTGAGGCTGGTTACAGGCCCAAGGTCAGTCCTCTGAAGGTCAAAGATAAGAACTTTTAATGGGAAGAGCACAGCTGTGTGATAAAGTTGGTTAAAAGACCCTAGAGGATCTGAATGGGGTACCAAGGGTATGTACTGCACAGTTGTAATGGGGAAAGGGGGACAAAGAACAATAGTTCCCAAACTGTGTTTCTGGGGACATTTAATTCTGTGAAATTTATACAGGTATTAGCAATGGGAATGGTGGTTATAGTTTGAAATTGCTGGGTTACATGAAATTAAAAACCTTGTTTACTGCAGAAATTCTCAGATTCTTTGATATCCCAAGAGGCCAATAAAATGCAAAGCATTTCCAAACTCATTTAACCAGAGCACACCTTGAGAAGTGCTTGATTTGGGAGATATTAGGAGCTTGCATTGATTGAACTAAGGAGATCAATATAAACAGTGAAGGTAAGAAAGGGGTCTGGGTGACTTTCGTATTTCCGACTTGGAAAGTGGGATGGTAGGGCAGGTTGTGGGTAGGGGAGATGAATAGTTCAATTTTGGATCTGAGCTCAGGATCCAGACCTGGCTGAGCAGAGATGAGTCATCCTCAGAGTGCTCTTTCTGAATTCCTGACCCACAGAATCCATGCAAATGTTGAACTTTTGCTTTACACCATTAAGTTCTGGGATAATTTATTATACAATCTTTAAAGAATTTTAAACTACAGGGTAAATACAAGTTGCTAGACAGGATAGAAATGTGTCCAATAACAGTAAGGGTGATATAGAATAGCAATAGTGGTAGAAGTAGTAGTCGCGGTATCATTTCAGTAGTAGTAACATTGCAGAAATAGTAGCACTACATATATTTTTTTCACATAACATTTAAAAAGAAAAAATTAAGATAGTGCTTTTATTAACCCCGTTTTACACGTAAAGAGAGAAAAAAATCTCCAACTTGTCAGTAAGTGGTAGAGACAGGATAATGCTCCAGGTAGTCTGGCTTCAGGGCCTACACTCTTAAACGTTTGAGTGCATGGGTAAAGTTTGGAGAGTGTAGAAATCTTAAAATTATTGCTACTGATAACTAGCATTTATTTAGCACTTACTCAGACTCTCTGCCAGGCGCCATGCTTAAGGACTGTAAGTGAATTGTTTTAATAGGCAATGCAAGTTGGAAGGCTGGCTAGGAGTGTAAATGAAATGTACTCTTTTTAGGAGGCAAAAGAGACAGGTTTGAAAATTGTTTTTCCTTAGTCATGAATTTTGGAACTTATTTAAAATGCTGCAGAATGGAAATGCCTAAGAAGGTCATCACAAGCCTTATAAGCAGAGAAGCAGTCAGGTGTATAACAGAAATAGCAGTGTAGATTGCGAATTAAACCCGAGTGCTCCAAATCGCTGACAATCTATGTGGCACATAAGAAATCACTCATGAATGTCCTTTTATTTTAAGCCGACATTCTCAATAACTGAATAGCACTGGAAGAGAATCCAATAAAGACCCAGCCTGCAGGCCTACTTTAAAAATTATTATTAATATGTAATGGTGCAACATTTATTGTGAGTGACTCATGATAATTTTCAGATCCAGAATAAAATTAAGTTCTTTTTCTCTTTAGTAGAGCAACTCTTAAAAATTAAAACAGATGCAAATGTGTAGCCTGCCCACGCACATTCTGATTCTGCTATCAGATATTCATCTGACATATCAAAGCCTTCTCAGGATTTAACATTTACTGCGTGATGAAATCTGAAATCTGGGAGGACAGAATGAGAAATTCTTTTTCTACAACATATGTAAGGTTTTGGTTTTATTTTATTTTTTGTTTTTTACTTTACCTTAATTGTGATGTTTGATCACTGGATTAAATTATGAACTCTTAGAAGGCAAGCACTGTCCTATCGAATCTATTCCCTGCATCCCTCAACCAGAAACCTTATGTGCAAAAGGACTTGACATTTGGGAAACAGTGGCTATGCAGACAAGGTGGCCCTTCTCTCCACAGCCACATCCTTCTTCATCTTTGTAACATTATGCAGTTTTTTTTTTTTTTTTCCAGATGAACCACATGCCCAAACCTAGGAAATAAAACTTGATTGATTGGAGTCAATCCTGTCTACTATCTACTTTTTTTCCATCCTCCACTGCAGCTATGGGTAGAAGAAGGCATCCAGGAAAGATTCTATCCCAGATGAAAAGACGGCTGCTTTCTGCCAACTCAGTTCTACCTTCCTACCTGGCCTGCCATGATAAGAATGTAGAGATATCCCAGAAAGTGAAGGGAATGAGTCCAGGCGCAGTGGCTCATGCCTATAATCCCAGAACTTTGGGAGGCCAAGGCAGGTGGATCACCTGAGGTCAGGGGCTTGAGACCAGCCTGACCAACATGACGAAAACCTGTCTGCACTAAAAAAATACAAAAATTGGTCTGGCTCAGTGGCGCAGACCTGTAATCCCAGCTACTTGGGAGACAGAGGCAGGAGAATCGTTTGAACCCAGGAGGCAGAGGCTGCAGTGAGCTGAAATTGTGCCATTGCACTCCAGCCTTAGCAACAAAAGTGAAACTCCATCTAAAAAAAAAAAAAAAAAAAAAAAAAAAAAAAAAAAAAAAAAAAAAAAAGGGAATGAAATGGGCTGGAGGAGCATTGAGAGGAAGAGCCTGGGTCCTATCACCAAGTGGCTGAACCTGCCCTAGATCGTTCACCCCCAGGCATCTTGCTTTCAACTTCCTGACTTCTAATTTTAAGCCACTTTTGGTCAATTTTAATGTTACTTGTGGTCAGCTATATCCTACAGGAAATAATGATGCTCTGTGTATACCAAGAAAGATTTTTAGTGAAACCAATATTTATGGATGTAAATAAGAGTTGTATCTCAAAACTATAACCCCTGTATGTTTTCAGGAAATATCAGAGACTTAAAACCTATACCAGGTCTCATTATAGCACTGTCTGCACTCCTGGCACAATTGCCTATATAATTGCCTTAACCAGGCAAACTTTCACTAGCATGTAGATCGTCATCCGGGATACAGTCAATAGAATTTGTTACTCAGCATGTTTTGTGGGGACTGTTATGTTGCTAATAGATAGAAAGGGAGGTGGGGGAAGAGATGCTTCCAGGAGATCTCAAAATGATCATGAACACATAAGGAGAGGGAAAAATATAATGCAATCTCTTGCAATGTTAAGGTAGTAGAAAACAAATCAAGATATTAATTCCGGCTATGTCACAGGCTAGATTTTTGCATTTAGACAAATTTATTTCCCTCTTTATGCCTCAGTTTTCTTTATTGTAAAGTGAAAATAATAGTAACACCTGCACTATTTGATTATTGTGAGGATTAAAGGAAGTAATGTTCTTATTACAGTACATGGCACATAATATGCATTAGATATGGCAACTATGGCTTTAAGAAATCCAAATGTATTTCCTGACTAAGGTGATTCCACCAGAATTGGTCTTTTATTCTTCAATTTCCCAAGTAAAGATATCTCTTTTTCTTTAAATCCCTGAAAGTTGCCTTAGGAAGATTTTTTTCCTGCTTACCTCTTTGTCTGATGAATGGTTGGCTTGGCTTGATTTCATCTTTGTAAAAAACATCGGGGGGTTACTAAGGGTTTCATATTTCTTGTCCTAGTCCTCACCTCCTCTTTGATGCAGGTCTACTATAATAGCAACTATTCTTAAATCACTCAATGAGGCTTCCCTGAGCAACAAACAAGATGGTAAAAGAAGCAGTTCCAAATTAACACTGATTTGTTTTAGGCTCACTGCCTGGTTCTTCATAACTCTCCTGCCTAATTTTGTTTGTATCAGAATTTATAAACAGGATGTTAATCTGCCCCGCAGATACTATGTTTGTGTATGTGTGCTTGTTCCAGAGCTGCATTATTTTTTAAACTTTTTGTTGTTTGATCTGAATGCTTTAATGAAGGATGTGTTCTCTAATTTAGCTCTTTTTATAGGGTGCTCCATGATTCTGAAACTTGTAGGAAGGCAAATTCCTGGCCCACCCCAGATCTGAGGGTAGGCCCAGGTCCAGGGCCCTAGTGAGTACCCCCGACATTTCAAATACATGCTTAAGTTTAAGAACCGCTGATCTCTTTTGCCCATTATTTCACTTTCTTCTCTCTTGACAATCTGTTTCTCTCCTTCATGTTACCTATAATCAATTGACTTTATGACCCCTGGTTTAGAGTCTGAACTCATGAACAGTTTTTATGCCTACATTTTCTCTGTACCATTCACTGTATTGCCATACACCTGCTGTATTTGTATCCCTTAACACAGAGCCAGACACATTAACGGACCCCGATCCAGCCAGGAGTCAAACTAAATCAAGTCATAGAATCCTAGTCAGGAGAAAAGGCCTTGGGAGGAGGATGTGCCAAAAAGTTACAAGAGAAAAGCCCATTAAGTAAAGTTAATCAGAACTGTAAATGTGAACAAAAGGAGTGTGAAATTTGAGGGTGGACAGAAATTTCTGCAACCTCACCAGGCAGATAATTTCATCTAAATGTGGGTAAACTGTAGGGCTC
Source organism: Cebus imitator (assembly GCF_001604975.1). NCBI lineage: Eukaryota > Metazoa > Chordata > Mammalia > Primates > Cebidae > Cebus > Cebus imitator. The sequence goes on from NW_016107346.1 coordinate 408,946, forward strand.
ATTTTGCTCTGACTTTGTAATACAGATTTATTTCAAGAATTTCAGTCTTGCCTCAGTGTTCCTGCCTCGCCCTGCACCCCAGCTCACACAGAGGTGGGAGATGCAGGTTATCCTCCTCCTCCCATTCTAACCTTCTCTGAAACACATCCCAGAAGCTTCCAATTTTCAAATCAAAATCTCCCATAGGCCTTAGGGACATACCATTATGCTTTAAAGACATCTCTAATTTAATTATTAAATGGATTTTTTAAAAAAGCATCTGAAATAGGTAAACATATACAGGGAGGGGCAAGTCTTTGCCACACAAGCAATGAAACAAATTGATAAACAGGAAGAAAATGACTATGGAACTATAACTGTTCTATTCTTAACTAGCAATCTGCATATTTTCTCCCAATTAATGCCTAGAATGGGATCTGAGTTCGCTGAAACCTAATTACTGGCATATCACTTTGTTTATTCAAAGCCCTACAACAGTCACTGCTCATGTTTAATTTGCATAAACTCTGCAAAAACCACCCCTAGGATGTCAGTGCTTTGCCACCAGAAGTCTATGCTGAATCTAGAACTTTTCGGGCAAATGCACACCACTTTTCCTGTTACTTTGCTGAGTAAATGTTCTGTCACTCAAAGTCCTCATTCATTTAAGAAGACATGTGTCTTGTAAAGACTTTTTCCAGGAGCTATTTTTGCTAATGGTGTAGTGAGGTAGTTTGGGGAGATTCTCATAATATAATTAAGAATAAGTGTGAAGACCTGACTTCTGTAGCTGGTGTCCATCATCTCATTTTAAAATTTTTAAATTGTTTTAGAAACAGGATCTTTCTTCTTGTCCAGGCTGGAATGAGTGCAGTGGCATGATCATAGCTCACTGTTCCCCTTAACTCCTGGGCTTAAGCAATCCTCTCACCTCAGCCTCCTGAGTATCTGGGATTGCAGGCACACACCACCATGCCCAGTTAATTATTTTCAGATTTTGTAGAGATCAGGTCTTTCTAAATTGCCCAGGTTGGTCTCCAAGTCCTGGCCTCAAGCGATCTGCCTGCCCAAAGTGCTGAGATTACAGGTATAAGCCACCATGCCTTGCCCATCTTCTCACTGAACAAACATAAATAAGCAAAGAAAACACTTCCCATTGAACACTGACACTCCTAATTTTCCCACTACCCTGGGAATAGATGGTACAGGTTTTATTACCCTTATAGTCAAAGCTTTGCTTGCTTGTCTCTCCTCCCATTGCACTCAACATGGGTGGGTCCCAAATGACCTCCCCTGAAAATACTGCGTCAGACATTATATTCATAGCTCCTTTATTAATTAGGCCTTTTGATGTCCGTGTTTCTCACTTAGCTTTTGCTGGAATGCCCCCACACTAGCTATTATTGTCTTCTGTATTCTCCTCAGCATCTAAGCTAACCCACAGAGGCGTTCCTTACCCATTTCAAGGAGAGAAACTGAAGCTGCTGGGGAAGCAGAAACATCTTATCTTCCTGCATCTGCTCTGAAGATTTCTCCCTATTACAGCTTCCATCGAGTCATTCACCCAGTCATAGAAAATCTGATGTTAGTATCTCTGCGATTTATTTACATTGCCAAGCACCCTTATTGAGGCCAGAGATATGAGTAGAGAGAGGAACCAAGTGTGGACAGAGGCTGGGTGGAGTGGTGGGGGTGAAACATGTTCCAACGCATCTAGTACACAGGGTGTTCATGATCTGAGCCATGTCTGCTTTTCCAGATCTAGCCTTAGCCAGCTTCCTCACTCTGTGTACGCAGTGGCCCACCTTGACCACCTGCTGGCTTTGCTCTTCTCTGCTGCTCTTGTCATGGTTTCAGTTTCTCTCAGCCTCATGTACTCTTGCCTGGAGCCCTTGTCTTTAGCTCACTTAATCCTGCTTTTCCTTCACAACTCAGCTCAGGTATGAGCCCCTCTGAGACGTCTTTTCTGACCCCTACAGCTTGTCTTAGGTACCCTCTCATGTGCACAGCTGCATCTTGGGGTCACCTATTCCAATAAGCTTTTGAAACATTTCTCTATGACAATTGTTCATTATCTTGTTAGTGTAAATTCTTTCACCTACACCACGATCCATTAAAAACAAGGTTTTGTCTTTTACATTGCCGAGATTCCTACTACTATGCACAGGGCATGCCATGGGATAGGGACTCAGTACATAATTCACTAACAAGTGAGTACATGTGTAGCCAAAAGTCCCAACCCAGTTGTGTGACTTGAGAAAATCATTCAATCTTTTTGAACTTTAGTGTGTTTCATCTCTCAGACAGACTTCTAAGCAGTACCATTTGTTTTCCACCTCCCACCTTAATAAGCCAACAAAAAGGCATTTAGCCTGAAATTATGCATAGAAAACCCCACTTCAAAAAGAAAGTGGTCTCCTTGATAAGGTAATCGGGGAGGGTTTCTGAGAAAGATTGCGGAATCAAATTCTTTTGAAGAATTTCTCATCCACGTTGGATTAGATTAGCAAGAATCTGCATAAAGATTGGAGGACAGATGAGCTCTTTGTAGTCCTAAAGACCACTTTTATACTATAAGACTTGAAAGTTATCTTAAAGTTTATTCTAGTTTAACCGACCTCTTTTACAGATAGAGAAACTCAAGTCTCTTGATCTGTAATCTGTGTGAATGCTTTTATAAAATCTTACACAAAATGTACTATTATTGGCAGTAAACCAAAATGGCATGCTCCTTAGCAGTGGGGAAAATTAAGAGACTCTCCAAAAAAATGCTGCCTTTTGTAGGTTGTAATTTTTAAGGTTTACTTTGGAGGAATGGCCATAATAAAAGAATAGAGACAATGAGAAAGGCTGCAGAATGCTTACCCACTTTAAAAAAAAATTACAGTGTCTATTTGGAAAACAACATAGATATTTTATCAAAGAAAATGTATTCATTTAGCAAAATGTGGGCTTCTATTGAGAAATATAGATTTTCTCACCGATAGACCTTAAAAAAGTGACTCCCAGAAGCAGAGTGTGGTATGCAATAATGTCAAGTCATGGGATGCATTCCTGTCATTTTCTGACAAGGGTTTTTTGAATGTAATCACAGTTATTAGTTGCAATCTTGCACAGGCAATCCAAGCAATGATAGCAGTGCATAGCAAGCCCCTTTACAGACTATGTGTGTGGCAAAAAGCTCCTTCATAAACCAGTTAGTATTTACATTCCGTGGTACCTCAAATATTGCCTCATCACTTTTGGACTGGCTGATGGCAGACTTTATACACTGGAGAAAATATTTAGTGAACTTGATTCTTATTTTACTAAAACTCTCGAATCCTGAAACACTGAGGTGTCTCACCCAGAAACATTTGCAGGTGATTTTTGTTTGTTTGTTTGTTTTCTGTCATGACAACATAGAACACAGTGGGGGGTGGGACTCACTTTAAATTGCTAGTGAGAAAGGGAGGCAGTGGCTCACTTTTCAATAGATTTTTATACTGCTCAAGACTTGAACATTCTGGTTAGTGTGGCTGGGAGGTCAATTCTAAAATAGCCAGTGCTGCTCTGAGTTTTAAGCCTTCAGAGGGGCAAAACAACTATGGTCAAGTTGCTCTAGAAAGGCAGTTTAAAGCAGTTTTCAAGTGCAGAAAATAAAGTGAATTAGGGATTGAAGTATTGATTTGTAGGCAATTCCTTATGCAAACAGATAAGAATGATTACCAACATGTCATAATTAGGCCTTTTAAGGTACTTGAACATAAGTTATTCCTTTAACTAAGGTGAATGGAAGCTCCATGTTTTCATTTACTCCATTAATTTATTTAGCAAACAGAAAGAATTACCCCACCCCACAGAAAGATAAGTTTAATTCTGTTTTTTTTTTCCCCCCCTTCTGAGCTATTTCCAAACTCAAATGAGTGGATGTCAATGGGATAAGGTCTGGGGCATCTCTTTGAGGCATTCTCTAATCCAAACTGTTTGCAAATCTGAGACATTTTCCTCTGAGTTCCCCCCATGTAATGCCTTCTCCCTGGCACAATCAGGTTAGCATGGGAACTGAGGCAGGTTGTTCATTGTTTCAGTACTGTTCTGGAATTTCCAATAAAGGTTCACAATCTGGACAGGGATGATTCTTTGACAAAGGACAAAAAAAGATAAGTGGGATACTCCTATAGCAGCATTTACCGAAGTGCTAAAGTGAGTCAGTTTCCCTGGGCTTTATCGATAGACATTGCATTGTTCTATATTGTTTGATAATGGCAACACAGTCTTGGTAATAAGCTCACTATTTCTACCCAAAGAACCCTGTTTGAGTCTCCGCTAGTTCTCCATTTCTTCATTCAAGGAGATCTGCTAAGACAGTTATGTCACAGTTACCTGGGCCCTGCCCTGTGTTGATAGGAATTACAGCTTTGTCCCTGGATGAGTCTTCTCCAAGCCTAGGAGGCATTTCCAGCCTGGTCATTTCTGGGCTCTAGGACACTGTTGCCTACATTGGGTCCTGAGAAATGCACAACCAGGATGGCAACATTAGAAATAGGGCTCTACCTGCATGTTCTCTGTACCTCAACCTTTCCTACTGAGGAGCTGCCACCATGGCAGAGCATGTGATCAACTGAGAGCAGGAAGACTGGGCTTCGATACTGATGGGTCCCTTCCGACATGAACAATGCAAAGTTCAATGAAAAACACCTGGTAAACTTGCACCTATTATTTTTCAATCAGGAACTTGGAGACTTGAGGTGGGACAGAATGCTCGTACCAATAGCATGGGAAATTGTGATCGTGGAGTTTTGAAGACCCTTTGAATGAGAGGATCTAGTCCTATGTCAGAAGTGGGCTAAAAGTATAGGTCAAGGTTAGTGAGAGAATTTTTATATCACAGCCTTCATAATAGGGACAGAGGACCAAGACACTAATTTCTTTTTCATAGTGTTTCTCTAAATATTTTGCCATCTGATCGATAATTGAGTCTGGGATTTCTGTTTGCTAGTTTATCTGTTTCCTCATCAAAATCTTCAAGATTTACTGTTTCTGGGAAGAAGAAGGGGATTTTTTAAGCTTCTGGGGTGTATGATTTACAAGATATTTTCATCTGACTTAAGCATCCAGGTATATGTGAGATATTTTGATCTTAGCTTTCTTCTAGAAAGTAGGCCACTCAAAAACAAAGAGTAATACAACTGACATGTCGTCTGGTTGACAGTTACTTTTACCTTTCATTTGTCTATCCCCTTAGCAGGGTCAAAGTTGTTTGACTGTTTTGGTTAAACACATAATCCCAAAACAAGGTTATTAGCTATGGATCGGATGAATATTGAAAAATACCACGAGAGAAAGTATTAAAGATGAAATCCAGACTCTCCATAATGGTAGGACTGTGGCTATGATTCTGAAATAAGAAAAGATTTTGGCTCATACGCCTCTACTGTGATATACGCCATGCTCTGCCTCATAGGGGAAGATAAAGCTCCTGTGGAAAGTACCTAGCGTCCGTGAGATTGGCTGTAAAAATCCCTATGGATATGACTAGCTTTGAGAGTCAGAAACTCTGATCATTTGCCAAGACTCTCCACTGGCAAGAAAAAAGTAATCAATTTGTGAGAATGATGTTTATGATGTGCAATAAAGCTAGACTCTGATCTTGAGATGAGCAGATATCCTATATCTTGGGGGTCATCCAATTAAATCAAGAATGTTTTTGGCTTTGTCTTTTCAGGTGAAGGCAAAACTGGGGACTGATAATCTTCTGATTTCCCTTTCAAGGTTGAAAATATGGATAGCACAGCCCAATCTTTGCTACTGATATTCTTGTTAGCCAAAAGGATGTTGTAAAATAAGATTCTAGTATGTGTTTCTTTGTCTCCTGATATAATCCCTTAAATGAGTCTTTAAATTGGTGCCATGCATGTCAGTGATACATTGACTTACCCCATGGTATTAAAAGACTAAGGCTGTGTCCTCTTACAGAGACAATCGAAAAACGTGAAGTATTTACTTAGCTAGTAATGGCATCAGAAATGCTTCAAAACCTTCTGCCCACTGGTCCATGTACCTAGGCTGTAGTCTTCAATGGCTATTTTTGCTTAGTCATTTAAGCTGGAAGGAGAACATTTATTTCCCTTCCTACCGAAGTCTCTTCCACTTTTTTAAATTCAGAGAGTATTACTGAAAAAAGACACTCTGATGTTCAATCCCCTTGTGCTGGGAGCTCCAGAACTTTCACAGAGCTGTAAACTCTTTAGCTGGAAAAGGCACTAGCATGAAGTTCAGATGCCCTGTTACAGAGGAAAACAATGTGATGAAAAGCTACTAGATAAGATACTATCCATGAAAACCCTAAAAATAAAGAGCTACAGGATGTCTTATCCTGACCTAAGTAACCAGATACTTGTTAGATATTCATTTACTTACATATAAATATAAATATGAATACAAATGTAGTTGAATACATCTAGCATTGAGTGAAACTTCTCCTAATGAGACAAAATTATAGCTAATTCTCAAAGCAGAAAAGGACAGATAAAATGTGGTACTCCATTGTTTTTTTTGGGAAGTCCATCTTGAAGTGGATTTCAAATGTAAGTGGTTTATTTGGGATGTGATTTCTTGGGATCCATCCCAGGAAATCCCAATGGGGGAGTTAGGGAGATAAAGGAAAGAAAAGAAAACTCAACTAAGTGTGTGTTATGGAACAGGATACCACTGAAAACAGTTGAGTCCCTGTCTTTCTGGGGAACTCCAGGAGACAGTATAGAATATGCCACCGAGTTGTCCTAGCTGAGGGGTGTGGAAGTGGGAGTATTTAAGCACCAACTCCTATCCTCTTTCTGAGGGCTGTTCTCAGTGGTGTTAACATCTCAAAATTTCTGATCTGCCCCACATAAGTTTGAAAGAAAGCCCTTGGATGAGAGCCAGGTGTCTTCAGTAGGATGCTGTACCTGTGTACTGGAATGGTGGCAGCCAAGAGGATGAGGCCAAGGCACTTACAGCATCTGCTACAATTCTCCTACAATAAGCAAGAAGAAAGCTAAAAATCCATCCTAAGCTCTAAGGCCAAGTTTTGGGACTCTCCAAGGGGAGACTTATAAAGTCTTGGGCTGCTATAAAAAAGGATACCTGATAACTGAGGATGGATTTTTACCAAGGTTTAGGACCTGCAGAAACTTTCTGATTGAAATAGAGTATATTATCAGAGTTCATGGAAGTTCTTGACATAGGTTCACAAGAGTTTGGCATTGTACGTGAACACAGAGTCCAATGTCCTCTTTCAGTTCAATGTCCTCTAAAATGGTTCATGCATCAGGCTTGGGAAGTAGTGTGTAGTACTATTGTTTTTTGTAACCCTTGGAGAGTGAGAACAAGAACTTTAACAGTTCTAGTAGCTCCATGTGTAGGATCATGGAGGTTAATGGAAGTGCAGGAGTTAGCAGGGATTCTAGTCAAGTAGTGGAATCTTTACCATAAAAATGAGTTAGGAGCATGGAGAGACCAGTGGCAGGGCCAAATGAAGACTCAGCTGTCTCTCTTTTAAGGCAGCTTTCCACAAAAGAGCCAGGGCAAACTTGAGTATTATAACAAGAAAACCACAGATACCTACTGGAAGACCAGCTCTATCAGATGGAAACAGATCTGCTGAGAGCAAAAACAGAGACACATCCCCTTAACAATAACAGTTACTATATCTCATCATTAGGAGGCATTTGGTGTTGCCATTTTCTACTGGAAAAATTCAAATCTAGAAGAGTTGAGAGAAGAAGAGATCTTCACACAGATTATGAATATGAAGAGTCAAACGAGATTCGATCAAGTTTAAAAATGAAAATTGATGAGGACAGTTATGACATTGAGCCAAAATTGCAATGGGATAGGAAAATATGATTTAAAGTGTTGTGTTTAATAACAATGATTTAAAATAAAAGAGAAGGATTTTCAGTGTTTTACTGCTCTCTATAATGTTTTCTACATTTATAAAATATTATCTGTACATACTCAATATTTAGAAAATGTTTGCTGAATGGATGAATATATATTTCCCACTTAGTTAATATTGTACTGTTTGTAGGACCATACAAACCAACCAAAATATAAATATAGTTGTTCGTGGTAAAAATATTGTTGTATATCAGGGGTTCCAGTGTTTCTGTTTCTAAAGTCATGTGATGATTTTCTTTCTTTTTTTCTATTCTCCAGTCAAACTTCCCCCTTGGAATTCCCCTTTAAGTCCCCTACCTTGTTTCTTCCCCAAGACTTTTACTTTTACTGGGTTATTTACCTGAACTCTTTTCTAAAGATCTCGGCAAAGTTTACCCTTTCTCCATTTTCTAGTTTTGCTCAATATTTCTTCCAACAGATGCTCCATATCCAAGTTATCTCCTGTTATCCTGTATTACATCTTCACTCCACAGTACTCCTAATGTCTTCTATTTTGAATTGTTTACTTGGTTGAGTTTGCTGCTTCCACTTGGAGGTAATCTCCAGAAGAGGAGAAACATTTTCTGTCTTGTGGCATACTTTTTCTCTCATTCATAGGTCATTCCTTTGGGCAGAGAAGATGGCTTGGTTTGAATACACAGAGACAATAACTTTGATTCTGGTAATTTCTTTGAGATGCAACCCAGGAAGCAGAGGTGAGGGACTGGGAAAGTGAGAGGGAAGAGAGGACAGCCAGTCAAGGGTGTAGTGTTAAGTAGGTCTCCATCATGTGCAACTGGATCTTAACCCCCCTGGGAAAATTGCATGGGACGCACCTCAGAATTATTTCACTGAGACAGTGAAAAGCTGAAGTTCTTATCCACCGGTTCCCATCTCTCATTGGTTGATGCTTGCTACGGGGAACATTACTCCTCACCACTTCTGGTCTATCTCTTCAGCCCATGTTTGTAGCCACAAAAAGCCTTTAAGCAGAGAGTCCCAGATCCTGAAAGTGGAAATTGTTTCGTAAATCTACAGACAATTTCCAGGGGAGGTCAAGGGGCGATGGCAGTGCACTGAAATATCTACTAGAGCAGGTATTGGGTAAGTGTTAAATGAGTAAATAAATGACCCAATTTGAAGGAAAACAAAATGAATGGTTTATAAAGACAATGTAGAACTTTTTATATTAATACATAATATATCCTTAAAATTACAGGCCAAGTGTTATAAAGGATTTTTGTTTGTTTGTTTTTAGTGTGTGTTTGTGTGCTTGTTTTCAGAATGGCTTTAGAGTAATTAAATAGTTAAAGTTCAGAGCTAAGTAAGTTTTTGGATCAGTTACACACAAAAGAGTAAATTACTTGTTAACAGACTTACATGTAGCTCTAAGAGTTTTATTTGACAGGAGTGTTTGCATATATAGAAAATGAGAGCTAACGTTACTGGATATTTTATTGTTCATTTAGGAGCACTGTTTGGTTCCAGTAATTTCTTTTTATGACATGACTTCTATGATGCTAACTCTGTTTCAGATAGTCTCAGCTCATTCCTTGCTCTAAACCTTGTGCTGTATTTACTCTTTGTTTTGGACCTTGCAGTAATATCTGGGCAAAAGAAATAAATCTATTCTAATGTATGAACCAGCAGCAGCACTAGTAAGTGTTCTTCAGGGGCTTATCCCCTTATTCTCTCACTACCTCCCAAGGCACTCCTAAACATTCATGCAGTGGAGTCTGTGGCCTCTAAACTTCCATCATACAGAAACTCTAGAACAACTGCTTTATCTGGATCTAGTTTATGATTGCAGCATACACTCTGGGCTCTGTCGCTGTTGTGCAGTGCTCACCCTTTCTGAGAATAATCAACACATTCCGGAAGTGGAGCAGATACAAGACTGTTCAAGTTCATGCAGGTGTTGACATGGGACCCCAGGAGTTTGACGTTTTATAGGAACGCAGGATTTAGTTCCCCCTTGTGGTTCAGAGAACTCCAAAAGCAGATACTCATTAGAATAAGCCCTGTAGACCTGCTAACAAATCTGGAAATGTATGTTCCTTTTTAACTTTAAAAATATGTGTAATACTTTCAAGTTTATAGAAAAGTTACAAGAATAATACAAAAACTTTCATGCACTCTCTACCCATATTCATCCACTTTTCCCATTTTGCTATACTAGTCTATTTTTTTTCTGAACTATTACATGGTAGGTTGAAGACAACATGCTCTTTTATTTCTTGATGCTTTAATACATATTTCCTAAAATAAAAAACAATTTATCACATAAAAACTAAAATAGTTACAAAAATAAGGATATTTAACATTAGATTTAACACTTTCACATAGTCTGCATAGTCCAATTTCAATAACTGTCCCAGTACAATTTTTCATAAAAACAAATTTTAAAAGATTGAATCTAGCTCAACATCATTTACCATTTTTAGCTGTTATTTATTTTTAGAGCTTAATCTTGGATAGCTGCTCAGCTTTTGTCTTTTGTAACATTGACATATTTTAAAAATATAGGCAAGTTTTGTTTCTTTGGTTGGTGGGTTGGCTGGTTGGTTATTGGTTATATGGCATGTGTCATGGATATGACTGCAGCTCCCAATGGACATAAAGAGAAAGAAATTCAGCACAAAAAGCAGATCTAAAATTGGAGCAGAAAACATGTCCTAGATGCCTTGAAATATCATGGAATTATATAACAATGCAAGTTTTAGTAAGAAAGCTAACATCTAATGTAAAGATTCTCTCAGAAAAATATGGGATGTTTTAATTCATTGCTGTCTCCTCCAAAGGTGTCACCATTTCTTTTCCTAGACAAACTGGCATTCTCATCCTACCGTCTTTTGACAGGACTTAAATTAACTCTGGTCTCCATGAATCTCATTGGTCAAAATGCACCTCTCAACAGTCATGAAATATGAGTATCTCCAATGCAACCAGCTGCTATCTTATTTCTAGAGTAGCTGATAGCTCTTCTCCTTCACAGCTCATGTGAAAGTATAAGGTATATAGTATAGAATTATTCAGATGCATTCCTTGTTTTTGTTCATTGTTTTGTTTGTTTGTTGTTTTTTAATGCCAAATAGTTCTGCTTTCTATAATTGGTAGTTATCAACATTAAATTACTATTAACTGCTATCAACCTGGCTTTAACTTCAGGTAAGAGCAAAGGCATTATGGGATATAAACAAGGTCACACAATGAAATGCTGATACTCTCAATTGAAGTGTTTCAACAAGATTTCATCAATAGCTTCAAAATGTCCCGGTCCTGTGCTAGGCATTGGAGTTCCAAAATTAACCAAGCAGATATGCCTCCTGCTCTCTGGAAGTTTACAGTTGAGTTAGAGAGAAAGAAAATTAATTATGCAATTATAATTGATAAGAAAAACTATTAGGGAAGTATATCATGATGCTGAGGTACATAGGAGGATATGTTATCCAGATCTCAGAGGAAGGAAGCATTTTGGCAGAAGTTTCTTCAAAGCTGGGGCCATGAAGATAAAGAGAAGATAGCCAAACCAGGTGTGGTAAGAGGAAAAGTGTTTCAGGCAAAAGTTATGGTCTGTGTAAAATCCCAGAGAGAAATAGAAATAGAAAAGTGATAGGAAATGAAAGACTGGTGATGTATCAGTCAGCTATAGCTCTAAGAATTCTGTGTAACATGTCACCTGAAATTTCAGTTATTTCCTACCATAAGCATTTATTCTCACATTCATAGGTTGGCTGACCTACAGTGTGCTCAGAAGGATGTCTCAGATCTAGACTGTTATTCTTCTAGGTCTAGGTCCAAATGTGGTTTGCAGTCAGACATTATTCCATGTGTTTATTCTGGGGGCCACGCTGAAACTGCCCAGCAGTTACTGGCAGCAATCACTCAGACATATTCTTCTCATGACAGATTATTGTGTTTAAGCTCAAAGCCATGATATGGAAGAATACACTCTTCCCTTATTGAGGAGGTGTGTATGAATATTTATTGAACATAAACCTAGACTATTGCATATGATACAATTGAATTATGTAATATAAAGAACTGAAGTGGTAAGCCGTGGCCATACCAGTGATACACAGAGTCCAGACTTTATCCACGAATTTTTTTTAACTAAGGAGAGAAATAATCATGTTCGCACTGTAATATGATCATGTTGGTTGCAGTTAGGAGACTAGACTAACACAGAACTATACTGAAGCTGGGAAACTATAAGAATGATATTATAAGGACACATTCATCTTTGAAATCATATCAGATAAACTACGAAAAATATAAACTAGCAAGACATTCAAGCCTACATTATTGGTTATTTTTTACTTCTTCAGTCTAACAGGTCAAAACAAAAAACAGGATTAGCAGAGGGTTCAAGGGCCATACACATTGGATTGTAATTGGTGGTGGGAATTGTAGTGAATTTACCTTGAACACTCTGACTTTAACTATTTTATTGGTTGTTTTATAGATATTAGTTTGCTTTATAGTACTCTCGCTGTAGTATTTTAGGGCTGAACCCCAAGAAATGTGTCTTATAGGAGGTTATTACTCAAAGTATGGTCCCTGGATGAGAAATATCAACAACACTTAGATGCTTAGAAGTCTTTCAAAAATTTGGAATATTAGACCCAAGATAGACCTATGAAATCATAAACTACTAACATTTTAATAAGTTACCCAATTTAGATTGAGACCACTAAATTAAGTTTTCAAACATCTAACTAATCTGTCTCAGTTCCATGCATCGAAAATGGATTCCTGTGAACAATGAGGTCCAAACATCCTGTTATAGAATATTTAAAGAGTGACCTCAAATCAGAAAAAAGGCACCTTCATAGTTATTCAGTCAAAGCCCTACATTTATAAAATGTTATTATCAGCAAAATGGTGCATGCAAAGTTGTATTATTCCAGACCTCTCACATCTAAGGAGTTTGCAATCTTGTTGGCAGAAAGTCACATGAAAATTTCATACCTAATTATTGTGGTGTATGCTAACAGTGTTAATATAAAGTGTTAGATCATTAGCAACAATCAGTATTGCCTTGGAGTTGGAAAACTTAGTTGAAGGTATGATATGCAGAATAAGCTTTGAAGTATTCCTGGGATTCTGAGAGGCAGTTATGAAAGGAGAAGACATTCTGGGAGGCAGTTCAATGTAGATAGTTGAGGAAAGGCAGATGTATTAGTCTATTTTACACTGCTGATAAAGACCTGAGACTGGGGAGCAAAAGAGCTTTAATTGGATTTACAGTTCTGCATGGCCGGGGAAGCCTCACATTCATGGTGGGAGGTGAAAGGCACTTCTTACATGGCAGTGGCACGAGAAAATAAGGAAGATGCAAAAGTGGAAACCCCTGATAAAGCCATCATATCTCATGAGATTTATTCAGTACCATGAAAACAGTATGTGGGAAACTGCTCCTTTGATTCAAATTATCTCCCACTGGGTCCCTCCCACAATACATGGGAATTATGGGAGTACAATTCAAGATGAGATTTGGGTGGGGACACAGAGCCAAACCATATCAGCAGGGCATATAAAAAAAAATGGCCAGTTGTGGTGGCTCACACCTGTAATCCCAGCACTTTGTGAGGCCGAGGTGGGCAGATCACTTGAGATCAGGAGTTCCAGATCAGCCTGGCCAACATGGTGAAACCCTGTCTCTACTAAAAATACAAAAATTAGCTGGGTGTGGTGGTGGGCGCCTGTAATCCCAGCTACTAGGGAGGCTGAAGCAGGAGAATTGCTTGAACTTGGGAGGGTAGAGGTTGATGTGAGCCAAGATCGCACCACTGCACTCTGGCCTGGGTGACAAGAGCAAAATTCTGTCTCAAAAACAAAACAAAACAAAACAAATCAATAAGGGTCCAAGACAAGTTTAATTGGATCAACCAAATATGAGAGAAAGCAGAATTTAGAGTATGCTTTGGAAACAGCTGGTTTAAAATGGTGCACAAAGAAAACAGAAGTTAAAATTAAAGATACAAAGATAAAGTGGCTGGTTTGAGGTAGGGAAAACAGTGGGATTCCAGAGAGAGTGGTGGTCAAGAGCACAGGCTCTGGAGCCAAAAGATTAAGGGTGAACTTTCCATTCTGCTCTTTACTATCAATGTGAACTTTGCCAAGTCATTTAATTCTTTCTAAGGCTGGGGTTTCTTCATTAGTAAGAAAGGAAAAGGTTATACAAATCTTGTCATAGTTTTATATAGTAATGGCTCCCAGAAAATCTTACATCCTGCTTTCCATTTGCTTCTGTTGACCCACGTTGACTCTCCTGTAAGTCATGAAACTTACGAATTTGAAGCAAGCTGAAGCCTGCTAAGTTCTTGTGCATCCAGGCTTTTCTTTTAGAATGCTGTCTTGAGACCACCATGATATGGAGAAACCCACCAGGAAGGAGCCCAGGTGAAAGGCCGTGTGGAGAGAGAAGCCCAGTCATTCCAGGCTTTCTAGATGAGTTTAAACCCTGGCCAATTAGCCAGCTTAATGCAGCATATGAGGGATCCCAGTTAAGGCCATCAGAAAAACCACCCAGCAAGCTGACAGAATTACAGGAATGAATGAATCCTTATAGTTTTAAACTACTTAAGTGTTCAAATGTTTTGTTACATGGCAATAGATAACTGGAACATATCTCATGGGTTGTTACGTGCATCACCTCATTTCATCTTCATAATAGTCTGATGAGATACATATTTACTCATACGGAGAACTAGATAAACGTTAGATACTATTTTTTAACCTCGAAAATTCACCTCATAAAATACAGAAGCATAATGTGTAAACTGTATATGCTAGCCCACAATTTGTCTTGTCTTTCTTCTTCTTTTCTAATTTGAAAATGTTATCTCTTGGGGATTTTTTCCTTGTCAGAATACAAAGCTCTACTTCATTCTTTGTAATTATCTAGTAGTCTATTGAATGGAGGTTTCATAATTTATGTAGCCATTCCCCTGCTTATTGGCTTTATGTTGCTTCTCATTTTTTAAAAGATTACAGACCATTTTGTAATTAGCATATTTATACATAAATTTCAGTGCACATTTGTGAGTGTTGTTGTAAGATAAATTCCTAGAAGTAAAATTCCTGGCTTAAGGTATATGCACATTTTATTTTGTGATTAATTTTTAATTATTACTTTGCTATCCAATGAGGTTGCAGCAATTTATACTCTCATCAAGAGTAAATGAGACTGCCTGGTTCCTTTAACAAATTGTTTTTTTTTTTCCCATTTATTTATTCTATTGCATTTTAGGTTTTGGGGTACATGTGAGGAACATGAAAGATTGTTGCATAGGCACACACGTGGCAGTGTGATTTGCTGCCTTCCTCCCCATCACCTACAACTGGCATCTCTCCCCTTGCTATCTCTCCCCAGCTCCCCACCCCCCACCGTCCCTCCCTTATTTCCCCCCAATTGACCCCAGTGTGTAGTGCTCCCCTCCCTGTGTCCATGTGTTCTCATTGTTCATCACCCGCCTATGAGTGAGAA
>NW_016107346.1:428106-472187 GCF_001604975.1 Cebus imitator
GAGTCTGATGGGCTTCCCTTTGTGGGTAACCCGACCTTTCTCTCTAGCTGCCCTTAGTATTTTCTCCTTCATTTCAACCCTGGTGAATCTGACGATTATGTGCCTTTGCGTTGCTCGTCCTGAGGAATATCTTTGTGGTGTTCTCTGTATTTCCTGGACTTGAATATTTGCCTGCCTTGCTAGGTTGAGGAAGCTTTCCTGGATAATATCCTGAAGAGTATTTTCCAGCTTGGATTCATTCTCTTCATTGCATTAAGGTACGCCTATCAAATGTAGATTAGGTCTTTTCACATAGTCCCACATTTCTTGGAGACTTTGTTCATTCCTTTTAACCCGTTTTTGTCTATTCTTGCCTTCCCGTTTTATTTCATTGAGTTGATCTTCGACCTCAGATGCCCTTTCTTCTGCTTGGTCAATTCAGCTGTTGATACTTGTGCAAGCTTCACGAACTTCTCATGTTGTGTTTTTCAGCTCCATCAATTCACTTATATTCCTTTCTATTTTGTTCATTCTCGTTAGCATTTCGTCAAATCTTTTTTCAAGGTTCTTAGTTTCTTTGCATTGGGTTAGAACATGTTCTTTTAGTTCACAGAAATTTCTTACTACCCACCTTCTGAAGTCTGATTCTGTCATTTCCTCACACTCGTTCTCCATCCAACCTTGTTCCCTTGCTGGTGAGGAGTTGTGATCCCTTTTAGGAGGAGAGGTGTTCTGGTGTCGGGCATTTTCATCCTTTTTGCGCTGGTTTCTTCCTGTCTTTATGGATTTATCCACCTGTCGTCTTTGTAGTTGCTGGCTTTCAGATTGGGTGTCTGAGTGGATGTTCTCTTTGTTGATGATGAGGTTATTTCTGTTTCTTGGTTTTCCTTCCGACAGTCTGGCTCCTCTGCTGTAGGTCTGCTGAGGTCCACTCCAGGCCCTGCTTGCCTGGGGATCACCCGCAGCAGCTGCTGAACAGTAAGGGTTGTTACCAGTTTTCTTCTTCTGCTATCTTTTTCCCAGATAGATACCCGCCAAGTGTCAGTCTATCTCTCCTTTATGAGGTGGCTCTTTGGATATACAGGGGTCAGGAAGCTGCTTGAGGAGATGGTCTCTTCTTTATAGGAGCTCAAATTTTGAGCTGTGAGCTCCGTTGTTCATTCAGAGCTGCTGGGCAGGTACGTTTAGGTCTGCTACAGCAGAACTCATAAACCGCTTTTTGTTCCCAGGTGCTCTGTCCCAGGGATTTAGGGCCTCATGAGTTTCAGTTATGCTGCTGCCTTCTTTTTTTTTTTTCCCTTCAGAGCTGCCCTGCCCAGAAAGGATGCAGCCTAGTCACTGTCTGCCTGTAGAGGCTTTGCTGAGCTGCTGTGGGCTCCTCCCAGCTGCCGAGTGAACTTCCCTGCAGTCCTGTTTATATGGGTGTAGTTAGAACTGCCTCAGCGATGGTAGCCTGCCCCTGTTGAGGTGGAGTCTCTCTGCAGTGGCGGGTTGCCTTGGCAACGGTGGGCTGCCTCAGCAATGGCGGGTTGCCATGGCAACGGCAGGCTGCCTCAGCATTGGCTGACTACCTCCGTAGTGTGGGCTGCCTCGGTAATGGCGGACGCCCCTCCCCCACAGCGCTGGACCATCCTGGGTTCAGGTGCGGCTTGCTGTCAAACTCTCAATCCAGAGAGTTTCTGATTGCTGTTCTTTTGTGGGAGTGAGACTAGCCGAGCCTGATCGCTGGTCCCTGCCTCAGAGCCTTTTTTTTTTTTTTAAGTTGGTTGCCCAGTTGCCTGTTGAAGAGGCACCGCGTCTGAGTGTTTTCCCCTTCGGCAAGTCACTGCGCTGGCTTAAACCGCGGCACTGAGATTCGTGGCACTTTTTTTGCCCTGGAATCTACTGTCCTGGTTCCTGCTCGGTCCCCTTTTTAAACAGATGAATGGGCAACTTCCCATGGCTCCAATCACCATCCAAAGGGGCACCCAAACCAGTGTATTTTGTACGCAGAACCACTGCTCCCGGGCAAAACTGCCACGTGGGGCAAAGCAGCGGCGCCGGCTGACACAGCCACGCTGGCCGAAACAGCCGGGCTGGCGACCCATGGAGCTCCTCCGCCTGGGAATTTCCTAGTCTGTGGGCAATAAAAATGCGGCGTCCACTCACCCTCTGTGCTTTCACTGGGGGCTGCAATCCTGAGCTGTTCCTAAACGGCCATCTTGGATCAATCACCCCCTCTCAACAAATTGTTAATAATACTATATATTATTACATCTTTCAATGGCTTCCAATTTGGTGGGTGAAAAATCTCATTTTTTGTTTTAATGTGCCTCTACTTAATAGGAATGATGTTGAACAACTTTTTACAGGTCTATAGACTACTTGTAATTCTGTTTTTTGGTCTTATCTGTTGTATATTTTCTATTGTGGTTCTAGGCTTATATTATTAATTTAAAAGAGTGTTTTTTTATTCTTTTACTTTAAGTTCTGGGATATATGTTCAGAGGGTGCAGGTTTGTTACATAGGTATACATGTGCCACGGTGGTTTGCTGCACCCATCAATGTGTCATCTAGGTTTTAAGCCCTGCATGCATTACGTATTTGTCCTAATGCCCTCCCTCCCCTTACCCCAACAGTCACACAGGCTCCAGAATGTGTTGTTCCCCTCCCTTTGTCTATGTATTTTCATTGTTCAGCTCCCACTTGTGAGTGAGAACATACGGTGTTTGGTTTTCTGTTCCTGTGTTAGTTTGCTGAGGATGATGGTTTCCAGCTTCACCCACGTCCCTGCAAAAGACATTAACTCATTCTTTTTTAATGGATGCATAGAATTCCATGGAGTATATGTGCCACATTTTCTTTATTCAGTCTGTCATTCATGCACATTTGGGTTGCTTCCAAGTATTTGCTATTGTAAATAGTGCTGCAATAAACATACTTGTACATCTGTTTTTAAAGTAGAATGATTTATAATGCTTTGGGTATATACTTTATAAATTATGGGAAATCACTCTTTCTTCTTATGTGCTAAGATACTTTTTCCAGGTTTGTTATTTCTTTTTTGACCTTTGTTTATGGTGTGCCATTGTTGCCACACTGAACGTTTACATTTTGTATTGTCAAATTTATCAGTCTTGCATATTTTCTTTAGGTAGTTTTACAGTTTCACTTTATTTAAGTGCTCAAATCTTTGCTGCATCTGAGTTTTTAAAATTATTTTTATATTTTTATAGATTCGAGAAGTACAAAGGCATTATACTGTATAGTGATGAAGTCTGGGCTTTTAGTGCACCTATCACCTGAATAGGGTGCATTGTACCCAGTAGGTGAATTTCCAACCCTCGCCCCACTCCTACCCATCTGGATTTTATTTTCCATACAGCAATTTAGATAGATATCCTCTGCATTATTTCCAAATATTTAGCTAATATTGTCTCAATTCCTTAAACTAAAATATCAATTCACACTGATTTAAAATCTCATTCTGATAAAATAGTGAATTCAATCTCATTTGTGAGCTCTTTTCTCTTTCATTCGCCCTGTTTTTACGCATGCCCCTGTACCAAAATAATTTCATTATTGTAGCATCATAGAGTCTGGAAGACCTAGGCTACTGAATTGCTCATATAAATATATGAGAATATATCATTCACATATATTTATATTTTCACAAGAAGTTCAGACTAGTCTAAGGAAAGCACTTTTTTTTTCCTTTTTTTTGAGACAGAGTTTCTTTCGCTCTTGTTACCCAGGCTGGAGTGCAATGGCGCGATTTCAGCTCACTGCAACCTCCGCCTCCTGGGTTCAAGCAATTCTCCTGCCTCAGCCGCCCGAATAGCTGGGACTACAGGCTGCGCCACCATGCCCAGCTGATTTTTGTATTTTTAGAAGAGACGGAGTTTCACCATGTTGACCAGGATGGTCTCGATCTCTTGACCTAGTGATCCACCTGCCTCGGCCTCACAAAGTGCTGGGATTATAGGCGTGAGCCACCGCACCCAGCAGGAAAGTACATTTTTATAGGGATTTACAGGTCAATTTTGGAGTGACACCATAAAGTAGGGAACTGCCCTCACCACAAACTATAAGTCTTCTCCATGTCCCTTAGGCCATGTTTAAAACATCCTTGGTGATGGCCAGTATTGAACCTCTGAAAATACATTTATATTTTGGAAATGGCAGAAGTCCTTCAGAGTCAAGCAAGCTTAATAATTATGGGTAACTAAATTAATCCTTTTATGATCAAAAGCAATATTAAGGCTGAATAACACTGCTGTTCTAGAAAACCCGTTCTCTAAAACGGATAAAACAGGGCTAATAGAAGAGAAAAGAACTCACAAATTAGTTTGAATTTAGTATTTTATAAAAATGAGATTTTAAATCAGATAATTTTTCAAAAGAGGTATTCTAAATATGTTTGAGTAACTCCCTTATGATGGAGTAGACTGATAGCCCCTCAAGGTAATTATATTGAACTAATAACACTCAGCTGCACATGCATATCTTAGAATGTTTATTTAACCATCATCAAAATAGTGCAACCTAATGAAAAAAGTGCTCAATATGTTAAATAAAACTGAACACAAATTCTACATTCACCAGGATTTCATCCATTTATAAATTACTATGCCCTTGACAAAAATGCAAAAAGAAACCTCTGATAAAATTGAGAGATTTAGAGAGATGTACTCTTTTTCTTTAAAATTGAGGTTAATGCTCTTATAACAGTGTTCCTCTAATAAAACAAATTAAGAGCTTAATGACTTTGTAGTCATATCCCCTAAAGAAGACTCTTATGAGAAATACAAAGTACAGACACAAAGAAGATGCTTTTCTGGCCGACATGTAGAGTTGCACCCTAAAGTAACAGCTCACAAGCAGAAACCAGAATCTAATGGTCTGTCTTCAGATCTCCAGCTCTGTTGTGTTCCCTGGGGCTGATGTGACTCTCAACATTTCTTATCTGTAAAATGAGATGGTTAGAATCACTTCATATGCTGATTTAGAACCTTGCTCCTCAGAAGTGTAGTCCTTGGGCCAGCATTGTCAACATCATCTGGAGCTTGTTAGAAAAGCAGAATTTCAAGCCCCAGACCTCCAGAATCACAGTATCTGAGGGTAACATCCAGCACTCTATGCTTTCACAACCTCTCCAGGTAGCTCTTATGCATGCTGAGGTTTGAACAGTGCTGATTTAGAAAACTAAATGAATCAGATATAATTACAAACACTGCTTTCCATGAGTTCATTATCATTAGATAAATCCAAGTTAACCATGTGTATTGGAGGCCTGGGAATAATCAATTTTCTCTTAATTTCGGAAATTTGTTTCCTTTTTTTTTTTTTAACTTAGCATTATTTGGTCTTAGACAAGAAATTTAAACACTTAATAGAGAAATATTCTGCCTTATAATTTCACAAATATTTGTTGACTTCTACCTACGTCCTGGGCCTTGCTTTACATGCTGGGGATTCAGCAATAAAGATTGCAAGGAAGAAAAAGTGCCATCTTTTTTTTTTCCCCATTTATTTATTTTATTGCATTTTAGGTTTTGAGGTACATGTGAAGAACATGCAAAATTGTTGCATAGGTACACACGTGGCAGTGTGATTTGCTGCCTTCCTTCCCATCACCTACATCTGGCATTTCTCCCCTTGCTATCTCTCCCCAGCTCCTCACCCCCCATCTTTTTTTTTCACCCATTGCAAGCTTCATGGCTGACACCCCTATAACAAAAGACAGAGTTAACAGGAGAAAAGACAAATTTACTTAACAATGTTCAATGTGACATGGGAATCTTCAGAAATGAAGACCCAAAGGCCCCAGGAAAACGATGTATTTTTATACCAAGTCTGATGAAATAAGTGATGATTGTAGAGAAATGTTATTGACAAAAAGGGGTATGATCTAATGGTAATGAACTGTGGGACACTTTAGCAAGGCCTGTATGTTCACATGCTTTTCTGCGTCTCTGCATGGCATTCCTTCGCACTAAGAATAGGACACCTGCCAAAAGAGGATCTTCAAAGGAGCATAAATGAGGTCAGACAGTGACCTTCCTAGGTTGTATGGCTTATTCTCTGGAGAAAGGAGTTCTAGTTTTTATATCCAACAGGGGAGAAGGGCAGAGAGATCTTGTTTCTGTAACCCTCACAATCTCCTTCACCTCAAAAATATGCAGCATCCAAAGCACCATGCCTTGGGGTATCATGTTTGGAGCCCCGATTACATGGCCTCTGCCTTCAGAGAGCTTATAGGCCAACCAGAAAGGCAGACAATAAATCAACAATAACAGATGTAGAGAGGCTTATAAAAGAAACATCACTAGTTGCTACGAAAATATCTAACTTGGGGCTCTTACCTTTGAGTCAGAGGGTAGACATTCGAGGATCCGTAAATCCCTTGCATTTCATTTGGATTTGGAACATATACATCTTCATATTTTCATTGTTGTGGAGAGAAAGTTTCAAAGAGTTTTTGAAACCCAAACATTTTAGGACCCCTACTAAAATCAACATTATTGGCCAGTTCATTATCCTGGTGTTTTGAATCCATTGTCTGAGTAAGATTTCTTCCCCCCACCTCTCATAGGAGTGCTTATTTTGGCTTGAATTACACAGGTATAGATTCAAAAGTGTGTCATCAACGGCATGGAGATAATCCCTCTTTCTTCTTCTACGAAAAATTGAAAGCAAATTATCTCTAGACATGGCTTGATCAGGTGCATGGCTCTACTCCTTAATTAAAAGACATGGTTGTAGATGAAATGTCCTAAGATGAGCTCTCTTAAAAGGACCTTCCCTGACATCTGTTCAACATTTAATTCACTGTTCTTGGAGATGAACAAGCAGTTCTAGGGATGTAGACATAAAAGCCTCCAAGTTGATTAAAAGCTGTGCTTAAATCTGGACCAATTAATAAAAAGCCCCACAGGGCTAATGTTAAGGGTGGCTCTTATTATGTTTTTCATCTTCATTTCAGGTTTCTGCAAGTGGATTACTCAGCCCTTTGTATTCATTCTACCACCAGAGCAACAATTCATTTTGATTATTATGTTCCAAATACCAGAGACATTCAATAGACCTTGCAGAGAAATTTATATGAGTTTGGGCAAATATCCACTGTAGCATATGGGGCAGATCAGATAATAATAGCAGCTGCAGGTCCTGGAACATCACAGAGTCCCTCCATGATATGCATTGAATTGGAATATCAACCTACTAATGTAGTTCATCCTTATTATCTAAAGCATTCTACAGTAAAGGCAAATATAGCACATGTGTTTAAAAATCAGCATTCATATCACCTTTTATATAGTCCAAATAGCTTTAATAGCAAATGTCAAAGAGTCTTAATTACTAAATGCCAAAAATAAGAAAGTAAATGGAATTTAACCCAAACCCTCCTCAGGTGCTATGGGACTTTAACCCTAAGGCTATTAAAAATAGGCATTAAATCCTTATTTTTTATTTTCTCACAAACTACTGTCTCAGTGGGCCTCAGTTTACCACAATTGCTTGTGAGTTACCCAAGTTTTAAATCAAAGTCTCAGTTGGTAGTTTGGTCAACCTCTTGGTTGACAAAATGGTCATTTCCATTTTTATCATGTTTCCTCCACACTTCAAATGAAAAAAACAAAAGCAGTGGCCTTTGCAGTTTGTGTGGCCAGGACATCCCTTGCTGTCCCCAGGTGGCTCCAGCCATGGGTCCTGCCTGGTCACACCCATGCTTTCCCCCAGCTTCCCAGCCATTCTCACGACTTCAGCTTCTGGTAATTTTATGACCAAGAGAATAAGGGAGAGGCACTATTTCTATTTTTTAATGTCTTATGTTGGACATTAACTGGCATCATGTCTCCATCTTCCCTAGAAACCCACTATTGTCTCCCTACTCATGGATGTATCTGGGATTTTAGGAATATGGAAACCAAGCCCGTGTGTTGCCTCCCTGCCGCGGACATCATCAGTCCTCTTTCTCTGGGGAAAACTCCTTGCTGCTGCTTCTCCCTTTTCTTCCTGACCTGTTTTGAAAGGCACATATGTGTCCTGAGTCCTCTAGTGACAGGAAAAGAATTACAAGGAGGCTGGTGCCTGTTCATTGAGGAAGACGGCTGTCTTCCCACCTGGCTTCACCACCTGTCCCCAATACACTGATTTGTTGCGTTGACCCAGAAGCAGCTTCACATTTACAAGAATCACCAAGACTGTGCCATCAAGAGAAAAAGGGAAGACCTATGGCGTGTTTATTAATAGTTGGTTAAGTGACATCACAGATTAATCTGACTGTTATTAAAATTATCCTCATTAATAATAATTGACAAGCAGTACCATTAGCAGTATACAAGACACATGATAATTGAAAAGTGCATCATTTTAAACAGATTTTTTTCCCCCTAAGCCTGTTGTTACTCTGGAAATTGCATGGGCAAATTCTTTTTCAGGCAATCTCCCTCCATTACCCAGAGAAGGTATAGCCTAAAAGAAAAAAACTCACAGATTCAATCACAGCAACAGGAGAAAACTAAAAAATGAGAAGCCTGTCTCACCCACTAGGAAAGACACTTCCAGTTCACCTGCTCCATGGCTCAGCTGAGATGCTCAGTTGACAGTCATGATGTGGAACTGCCATTCTTTCCACTTCAGTCAAACTTCTAGAAAGAGAACATAAGAGGAGTTTTTTAAAAAAATGAGGCTGCAGAAGACAGGTGGGACGTATCTGTGTTAAATTGTTGTGTGAAAACTGCCATAGGAAACAGGACTCTCTTCTCTCTCTGACCTTCTTTCTCTCCCTTCCCCCTCACCCCTCCTCCTTTTTTTCCTTCCTGACACGTGGCACTGAGGAAACATATGGATTACACATCCATTCTACGCTCAGTAGTTAGACATTGTTGAATGTACAGAAGAAACACTATGCATTTTGCCAGTTCAACATCTATAAACTGTAATGCTAGCCTTCTGGTGGTCCATATCCCAGATTTACAGCAGGTCTGGCTTCTTTCTACCCTGCCAGACTCTCATGGTTTCAGTCACATGTGAGCTGCAGGAAATCTGGGTCATTTAGTTAAGAGCAAAGGATGAGCAGGGAAGAATGTCCAGGTGTGTGGATCTGTGTATCTGAAATGACATTCTATAAATATAAATTAATATATGGTCTGGTTAAAGAATGTTCAAATACAAAGTAAGATATGGTCTGGTTAAAGAATCTGTTCTAAATACAAAGTAAGATATGGTCTGGTTAAAGAATCTGTTCTAATGTGTAATTGCTTTCATCAAAAGACTTACAAAAGTATAAATAGCAACCCATGACTATAGATAAAACAAATCACCTTTATGAAAATAGCACAGTACTAATTTACAGAACCAACCTAAGTGCCCATCAACTAATCAGTGGAGGAAGAAACTGTGGTCTAGGTACACCACGAAATACTACTCAGCCACTAAAAGGAATAAAATAATGTCTTTTGCAGCAACTTGGATGGAGCTACAGGCCTTAATTCTAAGTGAAATAACATAGGAGTGGAAGACCAAAAACTGTATGTTCCCACTTATAAGTGGGAGCTAAACTATGAATATAAAAAGGCGTACGGACTGATATAATGGACTTTAGAGACTCAGAAGAGGGAGCGTAGGAGGGAGGCCAGGGATAAAAAAAATGACACATTAGGTACAATGTACCCTACCTGGATGGTGGGTGCACAAAAATCTCAGAATTTACCATTGCATAATTCATCCATGTAACAAAACACCACTTGTACCCCAAACATTATTGAAATTATAAATATAAATATATATATATACATATATATGAATGTACATACACATACATATCTATACTCACTTATATATATATACAGAGAGAGAGAGAGAAGATGGTTATTCAAGATTTGGAATGTTGTGAGAATTTTGGGATAGGAGATTATGTAGCTTTATGCAATAGTAGCTATAGCCTGAAAGATGATTTGATTGCAGAGATACCAAAAGGTTGCCTGACCCCAGAGAGCTCAAGAGAACTCTCTCCTGCACCTCATGTCCTCCTCAGCTCCCCCTTTGGCGCAAGCCTCTGTATCTCTAGAAGGTATCAGGTAAGGAAAATGAATGTCTTGGGAAGGGAGACCTCCTAAGCAGTGGATGAAGCACATGGGTTGATGTTCCAGTTATCACACAGAAAGCAACATCTCTGGAGGAAATAGACAGATATGTTTGAAGGAGTGTTTGCAAGGGGCATGGTGGCCCAAATGGACTCTCTGGGACATAGCTCTGGGTGGTCAAGAGAGAGCAGAAGTACCAATGGAAGCCACATTGTGGTGTCTTCTTGCTCCAAATTCAATTCTACAACCCCAGTACCCAACCTCCACTTACCATTTATTGTCTCCGTCTACCCTGCCCAATGTCTCCCAGAAATACACTGATAAATAGCTTCATGTGTAATGTTCCCTAGGTCTCAGTTTCACAGGCTTTTTGCTTTCCTTTCTATCTAAAATGTAAACTAAAATTAAATACTTCTCTCAAAGAACTCAGAAATGTAAAAGGATGTAGTACTAAGAAGTGGCAAAGCAATCATCATTGAGATTGAACCATTCTGAGCAGCATGGCCATGTTCTCCATGCACCTCGAGTAATCACAGCACATGCTTGGGAGTCAGGAATAACACTCTGTCCTTTTCCATATTTAGATTTTAGTGAAGGGCAGAAAGCTCTGGTGTACCTTCCATTTGAGTTTAACACGGAGAGAATACAGATATCCCTGACTTAGGATGGGGTTGAACCCTGATAAAGCCATCATAAATAACCCTAACTCTAACCCTAACCCCCCCAAAGTAAATAAATAAATAAATAAATAATTCCCTAACCCTAAAAAAAAGCCAACATAAACTAAAAATATCCTAAGTCAAAAATGCGTTAAATACATCTAACCCACCAGACATTATAGCATAGCTTAGCTTAGCCTACCTTAAATGTGCTCAGAACACTTACTTTAGCCTGCAGTTGGGCAAATCATCTGGCAACACAGTGCACAGTAGAGTGCCAGTTGGTTGCCTTTGTAATTACATGGCTGACTGGGAGCTGTGGCTCGCTGCCACTACCCAGCATCAGGAGTGAGTATACTACCCCATATTGCTAGCCTGGGAAAGAGCAGAAATCAAAATTCAAGTACAATACATGTGTATCAGTTTTGCACCATCATGAAGTTGAAAACTCATAAGTCAAACCATTCTAATTTTGACACTGTCTGTATAATACAATATAAATATAGTATAAAGAGCCCTGAATGCAAAGTCAGATTTGAGCCACAGTTTTGATGCCATCACTTTGTAGTTTTGTGACTTTGGGGAAGGCAACTAACTTCTTGAAGAATTGAGTCTCCACATATTTAAGCCAGATTTAATAATATAGGGCTCACAATGATGTGTTAAGACTCTACAGACATTAAGTGATTTGGAGACACTGTGGAAGCAACATTTATAATTATTGCTCTTCTTGATTCAGTCCTGAATGAGGTTGGGTGAACCCTGTCTGGGGCACTAATTGCTCTGCCCATATGGCTGTGCTCTTATGGACTCAGGGCATGTTAGTCCCACTGCCACCACCAGCACCTGCACTTCCTTACCTGAGGTATTTTTCTGGCTGCTGGAGCCTCCCTTGACAACTGTGTAGCATGCAGAACATGCCGGAAAGCAAGCCACCCATTTTCACCAGAGCAGCCTTCAACTAATGAGTAATGGAAATTGCTATGTAAATATACCAGGTCCCTCATGCTTTAGGTAGGATAGCCCTAGGGTGTACATCTATACATGTTATCAGTGTTCTCTGGGGGTATTAAGTTCCAGTCACCTGTAGTGTAACTTGATTGAAAGCTTAGCATTTGTTGGCATCTCCCCCTCTTCACTGTCTCATCTAAGATTCTACAATGGGCCATAGTGATGAAAGGAAATGATTCCATTTTGACAGTTGCTCTACATGTTCAGATCCTTGAAAGACCATTCAATCATTACATTTGTCAAGACATACTCTGTCTTTTAATACTTATCTTTAGTCCATTTTCCATTGCCTATAACACAATACCTGGAATTGGGCAATTTGTAAAGAAAAAGAATTTATTTCTTACAGTTATGAAGGCTGAGAATTCCAACGTTGAGGGGGACCATCTGGTAAAGGGCTTCTTGCTGGAGGTGGGGTGACTCTGCAGTATCCAGAGACAGCACAGGACATCACATGCCAAGGGGTGTGATGCTAGCTCAGGCCTCTCTTCCTCTTCTTATAAAGTCACCAGTTCCACTCCCATTAGAGCAACTAATGGATAACTAACTAATCCATTAACCCATTAATCTATTAATCCATGAATGCATTAATCCATTATGGGGGCAAAGTCCTCATGATCTAATCACCTCTTAACGGCCCCACCTCTCAGTACTGCCACACTGGGGATTGAGTTTCAACATGAGTGTTTGAGGGAACATTCAAATCATAGCAATATTTAACAAGCAACCTAAGCAGCTTTACTTGATAAACAACACTTACGCTGTTGCCTTTTTATCTATGAATCTCTTAGTATTTGTGTAAGATGTCCACACAATGTCATCCTTTAAAAAAAAAAAAAGGTTATTAAACACCTGGCAGCAGGTTATGGAGAGAGATTGAATGGGGAGTCAAAAGGCCAGGGAGTTAAGTTCAGAGAATCTTTTTTTTTTTTTTCAAGAAAAGTTTAATAACAGCACCTCTATACAGAGAGCTGTACAATCTTCCTCTGTAACTACCAGAACCGATGTGCTTAAGGTGTTTTTCCCTGCATCTTTGAGGAACACAAGAAAGTCAGGACACTGGTGTCTCCAATGCCTTTTATGGAGATAATATCCAGTTTAAAAAATTGTCCAGGATAGCCTTGATGGAAAAAATCCTAGGCAGTAGATAACAGACAGATTCAATGTGTATGAGGAAAGTCGTAGAGAAAAGTTGCTAATCAAACTTCATTGCTCTCAAGAAAGCTCAGATCATCTTTTCCTTGAATCTTTATTTTGTGGGTATCAGGAGTCTTCTCAGGAGCAATATTGGAAGCTTCATTAAGGCAAATAAAGAAAGGCTTCTATTTCTTATGTATATCCAGTTATATTCGTTTCTTTCCATCTACCCATTTATTCAACCATCCATCCATCCATCATGCCTCTAGCCCTTCTTTCTTCCATCTTTTCATTCCTCTTTTAAGTCCCCCCTCGATGTTGCTTTCTATTCAACCTTCCATCCTTTTTTCCGGTACTTCTTTTCTGCTTTCCTTCTTTCTTTCATTCTTTTATCACCTTTTAAAATCCCTCCTTTCATTCATTCATCCAGCCTACTGCCTTCTTCCCTTTTCTCATTCATTAATATTGTTAATAGTGGCATTGGGGCACAATAATTAAGTTTCAGACTCTGGAGTCAGGCTACCTGGATTCAAACCCATTTTCATTATTCATTAGATTTGTGCTCTCAGGCAATTTACTTAAAGTTCTTCTACTTGAGGTTCCTAATTTCTTTGTCTATAAACTGGAGTTAAGAATAACCCTTATTGTATGGCTTATTCTGAGGATTAATGTACATATAATACATAAAGATTGACTTACATTAAGTGCTCTATAAATAGTCATTGTTGTTATAAGTACATTTTTGGTATGGGGTTAAAGTCTGCAAAGATAAAATTTAAGACATAGCCCTTGTTTATAAGGAGATTCCGTGTCTGGAGAAAGGTAATACAGCATCCAAAGATGAGCAAGTAATTCACTTCTCAAGAAGAAGATTAGCTTACTGTGTTCATTTCCTAAAGTGTATAATTCTACATTATTGCCTCTGACAAATGGTGAAATAGCTGAGGGTCCTGTGTTTCCAAAGCCCTGCTACTCTCTTATAAATCCTGACCTTTGCCCTGTTTCAGTTATTTTCTATCAAGTGTGTTCATCTGAAGCTTGATTTGCACACTGAGTTTCTTGCCAGCCTCCTGCAATACAATTTAACCTGAGAGGCAATATAATCTTCTTGTTGGGCATAGCAGCAGTTCAGTAGAATAGATTGGGAACTCTTGCCAATGGGAACATGATTTAGGTCGCCTTGTTATTGGGAAAGCTCTGCATGCTCTTTCAGCTCTGTTGAGATGAGGCCTTTCAAATAGTAACTATGATTCTAATACATTCAGCTAATTTTTTTTTTTATTTCTAGTAAATCACTACACTTTTTATTTAAGGCTCAAGGACTTTAATACCCAGACAATTTCAAATGAATACTTAATAACTATCAGACCTAGTTTGAAAAATTAACCAAAAAAATAACTTAAAGTTTACTTTGGAGATCTACTGAAACTCGTACCACGACATTTGAATAAACCTGCCTAGCCTCCTAAGTCACAGAAGCAGAACTTTACAAACTTGTCTCTGCAGATGCACTGAGATCCAACATCTTCATGATCAGTAAGAAAACAAAGATTTATAACCCTCAGCTGGGACCTATAGTTTGAAGTGATTACAAGTGGAGTATTAGGAAAAAATAACTTAGATCATGCTGTGGCAACCAAAAAAAAAAATCATAAAATCTCAGTGGTTCATCACCAAACTTTTATATATAAAAGTATATTTCTGGCTCATGAAGGATCTGAGGCAGGTTGACGGAAGCACTCCTCCACCTTGTAACTCAGGGATCCGGACTCCTTGCATGTCCCCTTTCCACCATCTCAACTTGCAATTCCCAAGGTTACTGAGGAAGGCCACAGGGTAAGAAGGAGCTGAGAAACTCCTCTTTCTTCTCTTCACTGCCTCAGCTATAAATTGACATCCCTTACTGCTACTTATGATCCACTGATCAAAACTTACTTGTCTGCATCCTAATGGCAAGGGCTGAGAAATTCAGATGAACACATAAAGTATTTGTTGCCCCTGAACATCTCATCCATAATCAGTATAGATATAGACATTCTAAATGAGAAAAGAGGTGCCAAAATGATAAAGATAATGAGGGATGTAGATTGCTTCTAAATGACAATGAAGGGGCTCAGGCAAGAATTGTTGAGACCGGAGGCTCCATCCTAAACAGCCCAGCCACCGGCACATCTCTTGAAAGTCTCATGGCCTATCTTTAAAACTAAACTCCTCATGAGTTTAAAAATATAAAATTTCAACCCTGTTTCAGCAATGCTGAGAAGGTGACACATATTTATGCTTAGACTATCTCCTAGCACAACGTATGCCCTCCCAGGAATCTGACTTCCCTAGTTTAATGAGAACTCTCTAAATGTTGAGTGTTATTTAATGGTGGTGATGAGGGTGCATTTAAGTTACAAGGAAACATCACCATTAATTTGAAGAAACTGCACCATTGTTGAGTATTTGTCTGTATACCTTGTGTGCCACATGCCAATCAGAATGCTTTATACTCTTTTTGATTAACTTTTATCTTGTATCCCCCTCAGTGTCCAGTCATGAAAGGCCATGAACCCAGAGGGTAGGAATCTGTTCAAAGCCTACTGAAGATTAACAAGGGCCTGCTATTAGAATTTATTCTTCTCTCTCTGTTTCTCTCCCTTTTCAGCCAGGGAATTTCATGGAACAACAAAGGCAAGCCTCACACTAGTGAGTCCTAGAGATATTTTCTTACCTTCAAAGGACAAATAAAGCTAGAAACCTTCTAAGATGAAGCATGAGTTTACTTGTTTCTAGGTTTTTCTGGTCTCAGTTGCCTCAGAGCTGTTCTCACACTCCTCAGTGTCTCCCACTTTTTACCCCAGAGTCTAAATCCAGTACCTCCTCCATTCTCAACATCCTGAACACCTGAGCTCTGAGGCCTGCCTGGCTCTGCAAGATCCTCCCCTCGCTTCTACAACCCAACCTGATGATAGCTCTTTGAAAAGAATTAAGCTATTACTACCACATATGAAATAATTACTTCATTAAGCAAATCCTTATTGTATATCTATTGTCTTCTAGCCTCCATTGTAGGTGATAGGAAAAACAAAAGCAACATCGGGCCCCTTTTATTGTGCAGTTTACTTTCTACAAGTGGGAAACAGGTAAAGAAATTAAGATGATTCTGGATGATGATCAATTCTACAAAAACAAGAAAACAGGATGATGTGACAGGAGTGACTGGGACCAGGAGCACCATGCACAGAGTGGTCAGGGAAGGCTGCCCTGCCCAGAAGCAGCTGCCCTGGGAGGATGGGTGGGAAAGTCAGGCAAAGGTGCTAGGAATGAGCTTGGAATACAGGATAGAAAGGATAATATTCCCTTCTTCCTCTTTCTACACCCATAAAGTAATGCGGTGCTTCTTTTTCTGATCTCCATTTTAGTGGCCTAGATCCTCCGTGTAAGCAAGGCTATAAATTTCATATTAACTGTAATAACAGAGCATCTGGAAGAAAGCTCTCATTTCTCGCTTTCCCAAATTAGCATCTGTCCATGGGGCTAAACAAAACACATGCCTTGATCTGTGGTCAAGCTGCTGTGACCAAACTTTCTCTGTTTGGACCAATGGCTGATGACAAGTTATAATAGAAACAACTGCTGATCTTCTGCTTGCTCTCAATCAGGCAGATGACATCTCCCTGCCTGAATAAGACACTGGAGGAACTATTTTCCCTGTTCCCAGTGACTGCTGATGGACTGCACTGACATGTCATTGCTCTCCAGCCCTTCTTCTAGAAGACATCAATTTCTGCAGATTCCTTCGCTGAGTTTGCAGCTATTTATTTCAGTTGCTGGAAGAATTGCCTCAGAAGTACATGTGACCGTGTACCCAGTGGGAGCTCAGTGAAAATGATGAGGACAGGATGAGAGAGGTAGACATGACACAGACTTACCAATTAGATCAGCACTGCACTCGCTCAGAAGGGGTCAGCCTCATTACTGTTTTTTACACCATAGCTTCTTTCTCTCTCCATCTTTTCTTGGTGTGGCCCTGTGCTGTATTCTCAAGGCAAATGCAATAACAAGAAAGAAAAGGAAAGAAAAGATGGATGCCACCCAGGGTGGATTGGCGTGGGCACAATTATGGTCTTCTAAAAATAAGGAACTTTCTCAAGGAGGCTAATCTGGAAGAAGATGATTTAAGAACCAGTAGTTCCTAAGTCCATACTTTATGTAAAACAGATTCATTCTCCTCCCTCCCCTTTTTTCAAAACAAATAACTTGAAAATCTGCAATATGTGACATGAACCAAGCAAGGAACAGAGTCTTGAGGAGGTTTAATTCAGATCCCATTTCTGTCAATAGCTCCTGGGCAGCCTTGGCCAAATTTCTCAGCATCTCTGGTTTTCAACCTCTTCATCTGCCAACTAAGGTCTCTTTTTGTCCTAAAGTGCTATGATTCCTATGCAATAAGTAAGATTCAATTTAACTAAAATAAAGAACTTTTTGACACATACCAGTTTAAAAATTTTGAAAAGGGAAGTTTTTTAATGTCTTTTTCAAAAAACAAGTTATCCAATATATCCACATGTTAAGCTCTGACTTCTTAGTGTAGGAACATTCTGCCTAGGTCTAGATGGGACAAGTGGGAATCCTGAAAACATTATAAGAAACACTTTTATTTTGTCATGTTTTGAAGAACACCTTTAAAATGATCCTGAAAACAGTATTGTAAGGGCATGATAAATTAGTGTTATTAATTCATTTATCTACTTATTTGCCAATTTAAAATTATTTAATTAATTTATTTTCTATGTTGTTCTAGAAAAGGTTTAAAGTGACAGAAGACTTAATTATCTATCCATTAGCTGCTGTTTCATTTTGTGTGTCAAGACCTAAAGATCTATTTGTTTATATTTTAAAGGCAAAAGATCCTCATTATCCTGTAAAAATGGGTGATATGTTTAAAATGTTTCTTTCTGGGCTTGCTTAAAAATTTTAAAATTCGCATGGTTCTGTCTGATCCTCAGTCATACTCTAAAGTTGGTTAGAATCAAGCACTTTTGAAACGCATTTCAGGAGAGTGTTCCAAATCTATTTCACAAGGTTTAACTGGGTGTTTGAGAAATGCCAGGGAAGCTCAGAGTCTAGCTGGGGAGACAAGCATAGAAAAAATAAATGACAATCCAGAGCTAAGTTGTACACCCTGAAGGGCCCCATGCCACGTGCACGCTGAGGTCAGGGGGCACTCAGTGTCCTTCCCAGTGTCCTGAAATGGCCGGTACTCCTAGGGTAGTCCCCAGTGGTTTCCTGCCTGAAGATGCTGACTCTTTCAGTGGTCAGAAGTCCTGCAGCCCTCAATGAAATTTCTTAACATTGGCCAAAGTATCTCCTTCCATGATTGGAAGGAGAGTGCTTCTCAATCTTGGAATCACTTCTGCCCAAGCAGCACCCTAGACTAGTTATAATGCACTATTCCTTGGAAGTAGAGGCCCAGGCATCAAGTATGCTAGACAATTCCAATGTGCAACTGAAACTAAGAACCTCTGGCTTAATGTACATTAAAATCCGAGTAGAGTGGCACTTAGAATCAAATTCGTGCTAAGGTGGAAATGACTAATATCATTCACTTTTATAAGAGGCTTTGTTAGATTAAAAAATTGATTGACACACCATAATTGTACATAATAATGGGCTATGTAGTGATGTTTCAATATGTGTAATGTACAGTGACAGACCAGGATAATTAGCATATTCATCATTTCAAACATTTCTCATTTATTTGTGTTGAGAACATTCAATATTCTCCTAGCCATTCAAAACTATATATTATTATTCGCTGTAGTCACCCTACGGTGCTATAGAACTCTAAAACTTATCTCTACTAGTTAGCCTTAGAGGTTATTTTTGAAAGGGGGAAAAGGTAAGTGTGGAAAAGTAGCAAACATTGTTAAGATAGTCACCTGATCTCTCTGAGTCTCTGTAACTTGGGTTAATGATAAAACCAACAAAACATTAAAAAACCTAGGAGACTTCCAATGAATGCTACATTGCATTATTTTAACCCTCAGATAACCTTAAATGTAGGTATCTTGAGTCTCACTTTTGAGGTGTGGAGAGGTTAAATAATTGTACAGGAGCTTATAATGAGTAAATTGTAAGGAAAGGCTCAAAACTACATATCTCTGTTTATAAAGTCAATGTTTTTTAAGAAACGGGGTCTAATTCAAAGGATAATGGGATGGAGCATATATTGTGTCTTCCTCTTAATAGCTGCTGAATAGGTTGGGCTCCTTCAACACTCCAGGGAAAAGGATTTTCACACATATACTCCCTTGGAAGAAAATTCCTTAAGTAGGTCGTTCTAGGAGAGGGCTTGGGTGATGAAAAGAGCAGGTGCTTAAGATTTCTTAAGCATGACAGAACAACAGGGCTCTAGGCTAATTGAAGGGGATGACTTGTACCTGAGTAGCATATTTAGGAGCAAACTGGAAGGGGCCAGGCTCAGAGCTGGGTAGCAACCTGTCAAGGTGAATTAGGGTTACGCTGATTGCTTACTGAAAGATTCTAAATGCAACATAGAGGCCGCCTATAATCAATCAGTAGAGTTGTGCTGCTTCTCTAACTGACATGCCGTCTGGCTCTGCCCATCTAGCAGTGATCACATTAGAATCAGGCCTCCAGCTCCAAGCCATCAAAGAGTATTGAATTTGCTGTATTTTCTGAGCAATAAAAGCAGACTTCTAATTTAATTAATCTTATCCTTGATTGCATTAACTATCCACATGGCCAGAAAGTACAGCTTGGACCTCAGGCAACCAGACACTGTCCACATTAACCTCTCAGGCATTGAGGTTTCAGGGTTCCTGTGAAAAGACTGATTCATTTTACTGTTGATCAGAAGTCTGATTAACAAAGAGCCAGCCTAAAGACCCCTGCTGTCTTTGGGTATTCGATGCTCTAAAATCAAATTCTAAATTGGGCTGGAGGAAGATCCAAACATTTCTATAACAGTCTTTTGATCTGAGGAATACAGAACCATTTTCTTTGAACCAATGAAACCTTTTATCCTCAAACTTATATTTCCAAGAAAGCAAAATGATAATTTTACAGTGATAGATATTCACTGGGTTTGATCTTGACAGTCTGAATACTGGGCCATTGGTATGCGGGATTGAACAGACACTATATGTTGCTGACAAAATCAGTCTGTTTTTAAGTAACTAGGTACACATGAAATTGGATAACTTAGAGAATATTGGAAGGCAGCATCCAAAATAATGCAGGGATAGAAGAAAAAAAATGTAATGAGATGACACATAATGGGGGAAAGCAATGTTTTCTACTTAAGTTACCAAACTAATCTGTGCAAAAGCAGAAAGAAGTATCTAGCCTTCAACACCAGTAGGTATGGAAAGATACTTATTGATTGTAGTAAATGAGAAAGCCAATAAAAATTTTAAAAAAATATGATGCAGCTGATAGAAGCCAATGTTACCCTAGGCACTGTAGAGTCACTTGTTGGTGCCCTTCCCAGATCTGCTTTATTAGGCTCCCATCCCCTAGTTCCTATGATTGTTGGCTGCTAAATAGCTCAGAGCTGACCCCATTGACTGAGAATTGCCTTTGGCTGCTAGGAGCCACATTGCCTGAAAGGTAACACTTTTCTCTGGTAGTCTATTGCCAATGACTGATGGAATTGCAGATGCAAGAGGCTTACAGGATCCTTTGCCTTTGGAAATGGGGTTCAATCCTGTGCTGCCATTCACTGTCTAGAGCTTCCTGTGGGATCAGCATGGACTCCAGCTGAGACAGCATTCTTGCTTGGCTCTTTCTCCTAGCCAACCTGTTTCCCTTACTCTCATTCTTCTGAAAGCAACTGCCCAATAATTACTTCCCCATGCTACTAGTGCAGGCTCTGCCCACCAGGAACCGGGCCTAAAACTGTCTGCATTGATGAAGTGCTTTGTCCAGAACGAGAGGGCTGTCTTACCAATCTACCTTGCAGCACCTCAAAATTGCTGGATTTGGAACACTGCACCCAAAGAAGCCAAATCACATGCTAGACTTCCACAGGGAGGCTACCCAGATGAGGAAAAATTGAGAAATGTTTAACATTTAGGAACTGTTTTGAAGATTGAGATTATAGAACATATTTGGAAAGGCCTAGAGCTGTATGGGTGCTGAAAAACTGTTTGTTTGTTTCTGGAAGAAAGGACACTTGTTAGTCTGGTGGAAGAGTGTAAGATTTATTTATGAGGCTCTAGAAGGAAGAAAACACTACAAGAGGACTTCTAGAGCACAGATGTGGACTCAAAGTAAAAGTTTTCTGCAAACAGTTATCCTGTATTACAGAATACAAATTCTGAAAGAAACCAAAGCTATTTCTTATACGACCACTTGCTTTACTCAGAGAGCTATGAAACTCATGGAGATTAAGCATCTTGGTCAACATCACACTGCTATAGAATAGCCAAGCTGAAAGCCATACCTCTCAGACTCCTATGTCTCTCCCTTGTATGCTATTTATCTCTACCACACTCCCAGTTAACAGGACCATCTTTTTTTTAAGGTCCATTGTGTGTAAGATGAAGTAAAATTATAGCATATTCCAATATCTCTACTCACTTAAAAACATTTATTGAGCATTTATTTTGTCTTAGGCAGTTCAAGGTACTTGGTGTTAAAATTATTTTAAAAAAGGAAATTGGAGATCCTAGATCAATTTGTATGCGTCCATATCTCAAATAAGGTAAAGGCTCTTGCCCAGATAGGAAACCTTCCCTGTGTTCTTGAATGTATTTGGAAATGAAGTAGAGTGAGGTCTCAGTTTGAGCAGATAGAATCCTGAAGAAAATAAAGATCTTTGATACCAGTCTGATGTATCAAAATAAAAGACCTGATAAAAGTAAACTTAAATATCTAATTTCTTATTGTGTAATTTTTTTCCTCTTCACTGTTCAGAGAAAAAGGAGGAGGAGGGAGCAAAAGAAAAGGAGAAAGAGGAGGAAGAAGAATAAGAGAAAGGAGGAGGAGGAGAAGGCAGAGGAAGAGGAAAGAATTGAGTGATATGATCTGATTTCAAGTGAGTCAAGAGTCTTATATTTACCAGTGTGCTCTTTCTCTCTCCTGATGAATTAGCTACCATTCAAAATTCTCTGTAGGTCAGAGTATTTACTTACAACTGTGGGTATTCTGCCTAGCATCTGGTATGGTAACCATTCCACCTTGGATCTCACAGGATCCTCAGTTTGGCCTCTGTTACTTACTCAAGATCCTGGCTTCCCCACTGGAATCACGGGAATTCATCTTTAACAGCAGCACCTTTCATCAGCTCTCTGATTACAAAGATCATAACTCTAGTTCTATTCCTCACCATTGGAAGTTGCAAAGTTCTAATGAAGGAAGCATCGTCTGGGCTCTCTTGAAGGGCATCATTTGGAAGGGCCTAGCAAGTCATATTCAGATCCAGATTTCAGCCAACCAAATCGTCAGCACCCCTGACAACCGTGTGAATATTCATCCATGTTGACAAAATTAGGCAGGCCAAGAATTGTTTTTGTTTCGTTTTTTATTTCACATTATTGAAATCAGTTCTTACACATATTTATTAACATTTTTGATGCAACCTAGCATAATATTACACTTTGTTTGCTATGTAGTCATTTCTTTCTATATGTGTCTTTCTAAATGGCCCCTGAAATATGTTGGAATCTTACTTTGTCTAAAGTCTAGAGAGATGATAAAGTGAAGTGAGAAGAGATTATTTCTCTTTGCAAGAGGACTTCCTCAGGTGAGGGTCTTCTACATGTCCAAATAGCTATATCAGAGAGGAAAAAAACGCTTCTTTCTGGCCATGTGTGGTGGCTCATGCTTGTAATCCCAACACTTTGGGAGGCTGAGGCGGACAGATCAATTGAGGTCAGGAGATCGAAACCAGCCTAGCCAACATGATGAAACCCCATCTCTACTAAAAATACAAAAAAAATTTAGCTAGGTGTGATGGTGGATGCCTGAAATCCTATCTACTTGAAAGACTGAGGCGGGAGAATTGCTTGAATGCGGGAGGCAGAGGTTACATTTAGCCAAGATCATGCCACTGCACTCCAGCCTGGGTGACAGGGCAAGTCTCTGTTTAAAAAAAAAAAAAAAGGCTGGGTGCGGTGGCTCACTTGTGTAATCCAAGCACTTTGGAGGCCAAGGCGGGTGGATCACCTGAGGTCGGAAGTTCAAGACCAGCCTGACCAACATGGTGAAACCCTGTCTTAAAAAAAAAAAAAAAAAACTATTTCTGCCAGCCAGAAAGGCTCAAATGAAAGTGAAGATTTAGGATCTTATAGATTTCAGATAATTTATAAGATCTTAAATACTCACTCTCATTTGAGTAGATTAGTAGAACTATTCTAGTTCTTATTTTCCCTGACCAATTCTCTAAAAGACCTGATGACACCACAAAGTAAGTGGGCATTGTAATTTAACAACCACCAGAATCAGACTTTTTGTTTAGTTTTTAGACCTGGAAGTGTAAGGAAGAGGAGATTAAAAATTCATAGAAAGTGATAGTAATTCTATCAGTTGAAAGAGAGCTCCTGGCTTTCAGCCTAAGTTTTGAGGTGAAAATTAAGAAATGTGACCTTGTTAGTGTCTTTTCTCAAGTCCAGTCCTGAAAGACACAATATCTTTCATTCTTTGAAATATTTTTATATTATTTTATAGAAGTAGCCAACTGATCTCCCAAAGCTGTGCTTTTATCTTTAGTGACCAGAGGTGAGCATTAAATTGACTTTTTTCCATGCTGTTCCTGAGCCCATCCTTGAATTCTAATTGCACCTTCACCACTAAAGACCCCAGCCAAGGTCAGATGATCAAATTATTCTCAAATTTCTTTGCCAGTCTGTTGACTATATACTTAGGCTACCTGCCTACTTTTATTACCATTTTCCCTATCAATGCCAGCTATGATATTAACTAGGCAATATTTAGGTAGAAAATACAAATTTAAAGAGAATGCTGGATAGCTTACAAAACACCAGAGAACCACACTCAAAGCTTTGCATCCAAGGGTGATACCCAAACCATAGAGCAGTGGAAGAAATAGCTATTTGTATGTCCTTAACATTGGTGCATGCTTTGTTGTTCCTATTGCTACCCCAAGAAACTTGACTTATTGCATGCACATCCAAGTCTCACACTGCTTTTAATGCTACCTCAGATATTGCCACAGCAGCTCAGTTGTCAAATAAAGTACTCTTTGTGGAGTTTCATTTTCAGTAGCACTAACTCTATAGGTTAAAGACCTATGAGTAGAAGTAGGATTGACTTGCAGAATCTCATTTTATGCTCAGGCCCTAGCTTCAAAAACAAAAAAATAAGCATATGCGATGTTCCGCTTATAGGATGGGAGGGAGCTCAGAATCCATATGAAAAGAATCATGAATGCAGCAGAGGTTTGGGTTTTTATCTCATATGGCCCAGCCCTTGGTTCAACATTTTCTGTTCCCATTTCATGCTTCATTAAGCAATCCACTTTTTGTCTGGGAATCTCTCTGTTAGAAAGTCCAGTACAGTGCTAATCAGGTACTTTACATATTGGGTGCTATTTGTAAGGAAAATGCCAGGCATGGTGCAAGATGCTTCATTTCATTAGCTTGATTTGATCAAGATAAACTTATCACTAAGAAGGTAGTGTTCACCAAATTTAGAGAGAATAAATGTGTCCAAGATTATATAACTAGTAGGTAAAATATTAGCTTGAATGAAAAGGCTCTAATTCCTGACACATTCCATAATCAACTCCTTTTTCATGTGACTTTGCAGTTTCTTTCTCTAAAAGCAGACTAGATTTACCTGACCCTTAATTTCAGGCTTGACCATGTGATTTAGTTTGACAATTGGAAAATTAGCAGATATGATACAAGCAAAGTCTTAAAAGGTGCCTGTGAACATGGAGTTGCCTCCTTGTGCTCCTGCTGTAACAAGGTGCAAATCAAGCCCCAGGTAGCTTGCTGGTGTAAGAAAAATGATAAAACTGTGGAGCAGAGCTATCAATTCTGAGGCTCACCTAGCTAACCCCAAACTAATTTTCAGGCTGTGGAGGAAGAATAAACGATTGTTCTTGTAAGCCCAGAATTTTGAGATGATTTTTTACACAGTCTCATCATGGCAATAGCTGACTGATACTGAAAATCAGGCAGATCTAATTAACTTGGACTGAATCCTGTGGTCCCTGTTACAGAGTAATAGAAAATAATTTTACTTAAAAAGGATATAAAACACAGAACTTGATTTATAATTAACTAATGAAATGGTTGGCACAGGTTTTTTGTTCTAGTAAGAGAGCTCAAAGAATTAGAAGAGAAGCAAATGCTAAAGTAATCAGGTAAGGCTGTATCAAGGAGGCAGAACATGAATGAACCTTGAAGTATTGAGAAAATTATTGTTGGCATTGTTCAGGAAATTTAAAAAGCAATGTCAGGAGTAGCATCAGCAAGATGGCAGAGTAGGAGATCCCAGCCTTTACCTTGCCCCCACAGAAAATAATTAGACACATACCCATGAGCACAAATAGCTCTAAAAGTTCGGGAGTCCAGTTAAAAAGAGGCAGGAATACAGTGGAACAAAGAAAATGGGGAACAACCGTACAGAAAGTGTAGTAAGAACAATTTTAGTTTGTTTCCATCACCCCACTTCTAAGATGGTATATCTCAGCACTGAGAGGGACCTCCCCAGGCCATGAATTTTCCTCATGGGGAATAGGAGAGCAAGGTGAGCAACCAGCTTGCTGAGCCTTTCGGCACCTGAACCCAAGGATCTGCTTTGGTTTTACATCGTCTAGATCACTGGGTATATTGGCATAGGCCCATGTGTTTAGGGATGGCTAGGAACATAAAAGAAGGTCACGGGCTATTAGTATCATCCACACAGTTGGTGTTACTGGGGACCACAACATCCTTTATTGCTGAGAACCTCAATAGTTATTACAGCTGTCACAGACCCCTTTGCCCTACAAACAAGAGAAGGAGATACTGCTGTGCCAGTCCAGGCTGAAGCCACCAGCGCCCCTGACCTTCTGCCACTGCCACAAACATACTTGGGCATGGCTCACTCCATGCACACCCATGCTTCTGACCCCAGCTCAGTGGCTGCTCTGGGAGCAGCTGAGCCTTGCAACTTGTGCCACTGCTGTAGTGGGAGCCTGATCCTTGGACACTGGTGCCACTGCTAATTGCATTTTTTTATAAAAAAGTAAAACAAGACTCATATGTATGCTGCTTATGAGATTTATCTCATGGTTAAAAATATAAATTGAAATTAAAAGAGTATAAAAATATGTTCCATGCAAGTAGAAACCCAAAGTGAGCAGGATTAGCCACACTCATGTCAGATAAAAGGAACTTTAAGTCAAACGCTGTAAAAAACACAGAAAAGTAACTTTATAATGATAAGATAAAAAAATCAGTCTAACAAGAAGACATAACAAGTATATGTGCTCAACATTGGAGCATCCAATATATAAATATTAATAGATGTAAAGAGAGAGATAGACTTCAATACAACATTACTTGGGTATCTTAACACACCATTTTCAACAATGGTCAGATCATTTGGACAGAAAATCAACAAAGAAACATTGGAATTAAACCATAGACCAAATTAATCTAAACGACATTTACAGAAAATTCCATTCAACAACTGCAGAACACACATTCTTCTCAAATGCAAATGAAATCATCTGTGGGATAAATCATTTTAGATCATAAAACAATGTCTTAACAAATTGAAGAAGTTAGAGATTATATCAAGTATCTTTTTATAACAAAAAGAAATAAGACTAGAAATCAACAACAAGAGCAACCTTGGAAGCCTTATAAATACATGAAAATTAAACAACATGTTTCTAAATAACCAATAAGTGAGTATATTAAAAGAAAATTTAAAAAATTATTTGAGACATATGACAATGAAAACATATGCAAAAATGTATGGTACACAGAAAAAGCAGTTCTAAGAGGAAAATTCAGAGCAAAACATGCCTACATCAACAAAGAATAAATGTTTCTAATAAACTAACCATGCAACTCAGAGAACTAGAAAAACAAAAGCAAACTAAACTGAAAACTGGTAGAAGGAAGGAAATAATAGAGTTCAGAGAAGAAATAAGCAACAGAGACTAAAAAGTCAATTTTAAAAAGATGAACAGAACAAAAAGTTGTTTCTAAAAAAGAAACACAAAATTGACAACCCCTTTGCCAGACTTAAGAACAAAACATACAAGACTCAAGTAAATAAAATCAGAGATGTGAAAGGAGACATTACAACTGATATCACAGAAATATAAAGGATGGTAGGAGATTATTATGAACAACTCTACAGATTTGAGAACATAGAAGAAATGAATAAATTTCTGGATACACATGACCTACCAAGATTCAATTAGGAAGAAAAAGAAAATGTCAACAAACCAATAATGAGTGAGAAAGTGAAATGAGTTATAAAAGTCTTCTATCAAAAAGAAACCCCCAGGATCTGACCTGATGACCTTCCTGCTGAATTCTAGCAGACATTTCAAGAAGAACAAATGCCAATTCTACTAAAACTATTTCACAAAATTAAAGAGAAGGAACTGCTTCCAGGCTTATTTTATAATGCTGGTATTATTACCCTGATTTCAAAACCAGACAAGAACAAAACAAAAAAGAAATCTATAGGTAATATCCCTGATAAACATATATGCAAAATTTTTCAACATAATACTAGCAAACTGAATCCAACAGCACATTAAAAAATCATTTACTATGAACAAATGGGATTCATTCCAATCATGCAAGAATTATTCAACATACACAAATCAATAAACATGATACAGCTTGTAGTATGTATAAAATATAACAAATTATATTATCATTTCAATAGAAATAGAAAAAGCATTTGACAAAATTTGACATCACTTTATGATAAAAATCCTCAACTAATTAGGTACTTGTTTTAGTACCTCAAAACAATCATGGCCATATGTGACAAAACCACAGCTAACATCATACTGAAAAAGGAAAAGCTAGGAGCTTTTACTCTGTGATGAGGAACAATACATGGATCCCCAGTTTCACCCCACTCCTA
The DNA here is from genome assembly GCF_001604975.1 of Cebus imitator. Taxonomy (NCBI): domain Eukaryota; kingdom Metazoa; phylum Chordata; class Mammalia; order Primates; family Cebidae; genus Cebus; species Cebus imitator. Next base: position 456,045 of record NW_016107346.1, read on the forward strand.
TTTGATATACTACTGGAAGTACTAGCCAGAGCAATTATACAAGAGAAAGAAATACAAGGCATCGATATAGGAAGGAAGGAGGTCAATTGCCCTTGATTGCAAATGACATAATCTTATAGAGACTTATGAAGACCATAAAGACTTCACAAAAAAATCCTATTAGAACAAATGAATAAATTCAGGAAAGCTGATACAAAATCTATATACAGAAATTAGTAGCAGTTTTATATACTAATAGCAAACTACCTGGAAAAATAATCAAGAAAATAATTCCGTTTACAATGGCTACAAAGTAAAGCAAGATACCTAGAAATAAACTTAAGCAAAGAGATTTTAAAAAATCTTTATACTGAGTGCAACAATACATTGATAAAATAAATTGAAGAGACATATAGACCAGATGCAGTGGGTCATGCCTGTAATCCCAGCATTTTGGGAGGCTGAGGTCAGTAGATCACTTGAGCCCAGAAGTCTAAGACCATCCTTGGCAACATGGTGAAACACTATCTTTAGAAACAAATAAACAAACAAAAAATTAGGCAGGATGGTGGTGTGTACCTGTAGTCCCAGCTACTTGGGAGACTGAGGTGGGAGGATTGCTTGAGCCCAGTACCTCAGAGATGTTTGCATTGTCATGTTCATTTTATCGATATTCGCAATAGACAAAATACAGAAACAACATAAATGTCTGTAGATGGATGAATAAAGAAAACATGGTGTTATATATAACATAATGGAAACTTATTCAGTCTTGAAGGAGGAAATCCTGCCATTTATGACAATGAAGATGAATGTGGAGTACATAATCCTAAGTAAAATAAGACAGACACAGAAAAAAATCCTGCCTGATTTATATGCCTGATATTATCTATATGTGAAGTGTAAAAATGCATAACTCATAAAAATAAAGAGTATAATAGAAGTTACTAGGGGCTGTGGGTAGAGGGATATGTGAAAATGTTGGTCAAAAAGTTTTATTTATGTAAGATAAGTAAGCTCTGGATATCTAATATACAACAATATAACTATAGTTAATAATATTGTATTTTATACTCGAAATTTGCTAAAAGGGTAGATCTTCAGTTTTCTTAGAGGCCCTCACCCCCACACATACACAGTAACTATGTGAGAAGATTGATATATTAATTCACTTGATTGCATTGACTATTTCAAAATGTATATCCAGTCATTAATGTTTACACTTTAAATATATATAATTTTTAGTGGTCAACCATACCTCAATAAAGTTGAAGGAAAATACAATGACAAAAGGAAGTTGCAGCCGGTAGTGTAGGGAACATTTCTCTTACCCCCTCTCCATGCCCAGTAAAAATATATGTAGTGTTTCTCTTCTACCTTATAACCGTCATTTGAAACGCACTTTCCTGCATCATGTCATTATAGAGAATAAAATAAATGGAATTGAATTCTGTGAAAAGAAGCCTTCCAGCCCAGCTGTTTGTGTGTTAGTCTAAATATTTAGATAGAATCCTTGTCAAAGCACTTAGGTACAGAAAGAGTTCTATTATAACTTTGGAGCAAAACAAATGAGAGTAAGAATATGAGGTGAAATTAGTTGTTTAGCTTCATTGAATTTGTATCTGAGTATTCTTTCTTTAGCTACTCAGGAAGAAGTGAGACCATTTACCATGTGCAATGTACTGCAAAAGTACAAAAAATATAGAAAACAGTATATTGTAGAGCTATTTGAAAATTGATAAAACTAAAACACAACTGTCTCAGCTTTCTTTAAAACATTTTAGATGTATTATCTCATTTTTCCAAATGGGAAATCGTAATCAAGCCTGTTAAATTATATTCAAACCTATTAAAAAGTAAGCATTAATTATATGAGAATATAAGATTCCTAAGGGCGCTAACAGTATGAACTCATTCCCTAAGTGGTCAATACATACCTTCTTGTTTAGAGCACACTATCCCCTTGAAGCAAGGATTTAATTTGAAAATGGGATCTGTATACATTTAGAAAAACAGACTGTTGCATGGCAAGGGTGACACCATCTTGAAGCAAAACTGCCATGATGACTAACGTTTGACCCCTGCATACCAGGGTTTTCTGCAGCAAGGCTTTAAACTGTGTCTGTAGCATAGAAAACTCCTCAGAAATGGCTTTCTAGCCTACCCAGTGGTCACAAATTTTGGAAGAAAGTCTGAAACATGACCAGCTGCCTGTTTTTAACCACTAAAATCTTTCCATATAAAAGATATTTTCTATAGGTACAGGGATTCAATCTCTCATGGCTGCCTGAGACATTGTGTCTTTCCGTAAGTCTTTATTATTTTAAAAATTTTTTATTTTCATAGATTTGGACGGTATATGTGCAAGTTTCTAACATGCATATTTTTTGTGTAATGGCAAAGTTAGAGTTTCTAGGGTAGCCATCACCTGAATAGTGACCATTCTACCCAATAGGTAATTTTTAAACCTTCATCCTCTGCCCATTCTTTTCCCTTTTGGAGTCCCCAGAATCTATGATTTTCCTCTGTATGTCCACAAGTACCGAGTGTTTAGCTCCCACTTGTAAGTGAGAACATGTGATATTTGATTTTCTGCTTCTGAATTATTTCACTTAAGATAATGGCCTCCAGCTTCCTCACATGTTTCCTTCTGAGAAACTGGAACTATCAGCCACTTTCTTGCTCACTGCAAAATAATACAGTGTAATCCACCCCTTTGCACACTTTTCCACCTGGCCTTCTCCAGCAAATATATCATTTGGAAACATATATGTAGCCTTCAAAGTTTATCCCATTATTTCACACCTAACTTTAGCTGCTACAGCATTGGCTTCCTTCCCAAAAGAACATTTCTTTGTACCAAACTGAATTCATTAGAAAAAGCAGGCCCATGATTAGCCAGCAAGCTAATATCTTCACCATTCATCATAAGCAATATAAACAACTAAGCCAAACAGACATCTTAACCAGGATCATCTTAGTGTCTGGTACGGGGATGAAAGACAATCATTCTTTAAAGTGCCTTGAGGTGCGATGAGAAAACTGGGCAAAGCATATAACCTCTATGGGCCCCAGTTTCATCCTCTAAAAATGGGCATTAGATTCTAATCCTCAGTGATTTTACAATATACAATACTGTGGGTTAAATCTTATCCTCCAGGTACATGGCAGCTTTCTCACTATAGTATAGCTCTTTGCCATTGTTTTGGACTCAATCTACTTAAAATATATTTGTCTAGTTTGGCCTTTTCTTATAGACAGGGCTTTTTTTTTTTTTTTTTTTTCAATTTGAATATCTTTCTGTACACAGGTAACACCTTAAAACATTATATTGCCAAGGTTCTATTTTTTCCTCAAACCTAGCCTTTAAGTAAATTATTTTCTTATTTCTCCTTAATTTTAAAAATGCCAGGCCGGGCGCGGTGGCTCACGCCTGTAATCCCAGCACTTTGGGAGGCCGAGGCGGGTGGATCACGAGGTCAAGAGATCGAGACCATCCTGGTCAACATGGTGAAACCCCGTCTCTACTAAAAATACAAAACATTAGCTGGGCATGGTGGTGCGTGCCTGTAATCCCAGCTACTCAGGAGGCTGAGGCAGGAGAATTGCCTGAACCCAGGAGGTGGAGGTTGCGGTGAGCTGAGATCGCGCCATTGCACTCCAGCCTGGGTAACAAGAGCGAAACTCTGTCTCAAAAAAATAAAAATAAAAATAAAAAAATTTAAAAATGCAGCCCTTTTAATGAACATTATCCTATATGGGGAGGTGGGGGTGGGTGGAATATGGTATTTTTCAGTAGCAATTTGGAAAAAGTCTGCATTAAATAATAACTCCCATGATTATTTCCTATACAAAAGTTACAACAATAAGATGTATTCAATGCACCCCAATTATTTTATATTAAGTTGAGCTCTGCTGTTTGGGGGAAGCTAAAATTAATTGCCAATTGATGTGTCACAGCCTCATTGCCATAGGGGCTTAGGACACTCTTGTGGACCCTAATTCTGCAGCAGGTAGTGTCTCATTAGGTGGACAAACCAGTTGCAGTGTTAACGGGAAGAAATAAAATGTCTGAGGTTATCTCTTTCATGCTCTGGCTCAGTATATGCGGAGAGAATTTTGATCAAAGACTTATATTCTATTGCATGGTGCCTGAACATTTCCTGTCAGCACCAACTATTCACAAGACCCAAACTCTTGACCAAAGAAAAATGTCCTAAGAAAACAATGTCAGGTCTCAGTTGGCCCAATTTACTGGCATTTAAAGATTCATGAATTTATGCTGAGTCAGGTTTATGGGTACTCTATAGAATTCTTTTTCAGACGTCTTTATGGTAGACCCTCACCCCAAATAAAAAGGGAATGGAATTATCATAGTATTAAAAGTACAAAATCACGATATTTTGCCAGTGTTGAAGGTTTCCGCTAACTGAAGAAAGAGTAAGATAGGACGTAATTAAGAAATGATCACTGGTTGATTTAGACAAGAAGCTTGGCTTTCACCATTTCCTATCATTAGCTTAGAAATCCATGGTATACCAATGTGAACACGCAATTGTCACTACTTCATGAAATTGCTTCCTGGGGTGGCCAGAGAGCATTGGCCCAGGAGTACCATCAAATGCATATCTATCGGACTCTGAAATGTGAATAGAAGTAATGTACATGGAAATGTTGGAAAAGCAGGAGGGAATTTTGTCTACTCTCATGTAGAAAGTGAAGATAATCAAAGAGAATCTAAATATTATTAGCATTCTTTATTCAAGAAAAAGGCAACTTCCCCAGCGTGAAGTATAGTGACCCACGTGAATTAATAAAATGAACACCCTCTCATGAAAAGCCAGTTAAAAATATTTTAAATGCATTTTTAAGTTATGATTATACGGGATTCTTCATTGTTCAAAACAATAAAAGCAGAAATCCAAAGGAATGAGGTTGGTGAGTGTTTTGAAGGTTTAACGTATTTCCACCTACCTTAAGTTTTGATTTTTAAAAAAATTATATTACTGTTTCTTCTTTAATTGTTTTAAATTTAATTTTTAATTGAGATATCATATTTGTATGTATTATGGGGAACATGTGATTTTTTTGTCACATGCATAGAATGTGTAATCATCAAGTCAGGCTAGTTAGGATAATCATCATGAATATTTATTATTTCTACATGTTGGGAACATTTTAAATCCTCAATCCTGGCTATTTGAAATAAACAATACATTGTCGTTAACTATAGTCACCCTATTCTACTTTTGAACTATAGAACTTATTCCTTCTGTCTAGTTTTATGTTTGTACCCATTAACCAATCTCCCTTCATCTCTTCCTCCTGCCACCCTGCATACACACTCACATCCTTCCTAGCCTCTGGTAACTATCATCCTGCTATCTATCCATGAGAACAACTTTTTTAGCTCCCACCTATGAATGAGAACGTTCAATATTTCTCTTTCTGTCTGGCTTATTTCACTTAGAATAATGACCACCAGTTACATCCATGTTGCTGCAGATGACATGATTTCATTCTTTTTTATGGCAGTACAGTATTTCATTGTATAAATATACCACATTTTTCTTTATCCACTTATCCACTGATGGACACTTAGGTTGATTCCATACCTTCAATATTGTAAATAGTGCTGCAGTAAAAATAAGGTGTACGTATTCCTTTGTGATACTAATTTCCTTTCCTTTGGGTAAATATCTATTAGGGAGATTGCTAGATTGTATGATAATTCTATTTCTAGTTTTTAAAGAAATATCCATAGTGGTTATACTTTACAATACTGTATGAGAGTTTCCTGTTGGCACTGCTTTTGCTGTATCCCATAGGTTTTGGTATGTTATGTTTTCATTTAACTAGTGTGAGACATTTTAAAAATTTATTTCTTCTTTATTGACCAGGTGGTCTTTCAGGAGCATGTTGATTAATTTTTATGTATTTGTACAGTTTGCAAAATTTATCTTGTTACTAATTTCTAGTTTTATTTCACTGTGCTCAGAGAAAATACCTGACATGATTTTGATGTCAGGTATTTAAATTTGTTGAGGCTTGTTTTGTGCCCTAACATATATTCTATCTTGGATAATATTCCATGTGCTAATGAAAGAATGGGTGTTCTGTAGCTATTGAATAATATGTTCTGTAAATATCTGTTAAATTCATTTGGTCTAACGTGCAGCTTAAATACAATTATTTTCTGATTGTCTTCTATATTCTTTGTCCTTTTTTTTTTTATCTTTATGATTTAGTGGTTTTCCATACTGCTAACATAGATTTTTTTCTCCTTCATATGTTCATTTCCTCTACCAGTGAGTTATATACTCCAGTGTGTTTTCATGATGGTAGATTTTATCGTTTTGTTCTAGGTTTAATAATCTCTTGAGAATTTCTTGTGGAACCAGTCTAGTGACAATGAATTCCCTCAATTTTTGCTTGTCCAGGAATATGGTTCTCCTTCAATTATAAAGAATAACTTTGCTGGGTGTAGTATCCTTTGCTTACAGAGTGTTTTCCTTTCAGCACTTTGAACATATCATCTCGTTTTCTTCTGGCTTACAAAGTTTCTGCTGAGAAATCTGCTGTTCATCTGATGGAGTTTCCTTTGTGTGTGACTACACACTTTTTCCTTGCTGTTTTTGATTTATCTCATTGTTATTGACATTTGACAGCATGATTGCCATATTCCCTGGAGAAGACCTTTACTATTTTATCTATTTTGGAGTATCTAATCTTCCTGTATGTAGATGTCTAAATCTCTTTATAAAGTAGAAAATGTTAGGTATTATTTTGTCATATAAGTTTTCTGTGTCTTTGCCCTTTACTTTCAGGAACTCTCAAAATTCAGAAATTTAGTCACTTCATGATGTTTCATACATTATTCAGGCTTTTTGTAGTTTTTAAAAAATTCTTTCTTTTTTCTTACTAGGCTATTTCAATATACCTGTCTTCAAGTTCTGAAATTCTTTTCTTCTGTTTTATCTATTGTATTGTTGAAGCTCTCAATTGTGTCTTATTATTTCATTTATTGAATTCTTTAGTTCCAAAATTTCTCTTTGTTTTTTTAAGTGATATTGATCTCTTTAATGAATTTTTCATTTATCCTAAATTGTTTTGTGTGGTTTTTTTTATTTCTTTGTATTGTTTTTCTGTATTCTCTTGCAGGTCACTGAACTTCTTTAATATCATTTTTAATTTTTCTTTGGGATTTACCTAAATTAGTTTTTCTTTGGAATCTGTGCTGAAAAATAATTCTATTATTTTGGATATGGTTTTTTTTCTCTTTTTTTCCTTTTCAGTTTTCTTGTATCCTTTCATTGATATCTGCATATCAGGTTTAAGAGTCACTTTTTCTAAGTTTTTAGATTGGCTTTTTTAGGAAACTACTTTTTCCTGAAGATAAATTTATGGTGTTGGCTTGCTAGGGCAATTTAACTTTGATTCTGGATGTGTGCAGTAGTGTAATCTTCACATAATATCTTCAGCATAAATATCATCGTGGTTTTGTGATTTCCTCAGTGTCTTAGGCTGTGGCTATTTTGGAGGCTATCATAAGGTTTAGCTGGGAACCGGATACCAGGTGGGCCAGTGGTCAGGGCCCAATGGTGGCAGCATCATGCCAGGTGTGCCTGTCCTTGGGCCCTTTGGTGGCATATGTGGGAAATAGTGTTAGCAAGTCCAGGAAGGGTAATTCTTAGGCCTACAGATGGCTTGCTCAGGTACAGGGTATGGCAACACTTGGCTAGGTGGGTGGGCTAGTCCTCAGGTTCCTGAGCAGCATGCATGGTGTTGACAATGGTAGTAGCAATAGCAAGACAAGCCTTGGACTTCTAGTTAGCACTTGCTGTTGTCAGAGTTGGCTGCAATGGGGCAGGGAAGGCCAGACACTAAACCCCTAGATGATACGTATGAGTGGTTGCTAACAGTGGTGGTGGTGGCAGGCTGGCTGAGCACATCTTGAGGACCCCAGGAGGAGTGCTCAGTGCCAGTAGTGATGGATGGTGTGGAGTGATCCCCAGGCTTCTGCATGGCATGCTTAGACACTGGCAGCTGATTTTCTGAGCCTGTTGTTAGGACCCTGGTGGTGTACACAGTTTTGACCCAAGTGGCCTTTTTCGGCACTGAGCACAGTGTCAGCAAGGCAGACTTATTTTTAGATTCCCTTGATGGTGTACACAGACATAGGCTGTGATGGGCAGGGCAGGGCAAACCCCAGGCCTCTGGAAAGCTTGTTAGCCATGGTAGGCTGTTGTTATAAGGATGCCTCGTGGTATGTGTGTGTGTGTGTGTGTGTGTGTGTGTGTGTGTACTACCTGATGTTGCAGAGCAATCTCAGAATCTCTAGGCAGCATGCTCAGACACTGGGAAGGGTGGTCGCACAGGACTGTTCTCTTGTCCTCTGGTGGTGTGCATAGGGACAGGATGTGGTGTGAGGGCGGGGCTGTCCCCAGGTTCTAGCAGCTGGGGTGCTTGGGTAGTGGTGGCAGTTGTTTCAGTGAGTGGGGAAAGGCAGTTCTCAGGATGTGTATTTGTGCATGGCAGCCCTACTGCTAGGAGTTGGGGCAGTGTTGCCATCTGTGGTAGCCTCCCCAGGCAGTGGGTTTCAGGCTCTGGGGTATGCACACTTTGGACCCTGGTGGCAGCAGTGGCTGCAATGGCTGCTGAAGAGAACCAGTCATCAGGCTACATGCAAGTACACAGAAGCCCTTCTGCTGAAGGACACAGGGTTGCTTTCACTGTCAGTGGCCCCAGGCAGGCAGGTTTCAGTCTCTGGGAAGTGAATGCTTTGGCTCTCTCCCCAGTGTACTGCACTGCCCTTTCCTTGCCATGCAGAAAACTGTGTGGGCTAGAGTGCTGGGGACCCTGCAACTATACTGGATTCAGTCAGTGTCTCTCAGCACTGCAGCTTTCTTGGTGGACACAGGGGCATGTCAGTGGGGCTCCAGAGATTTGGAGATGCAGGGGGTTTGGGGCCTATGAAAAGAAGTAGTCTGGTGGGGGCTGGGCTCTCAAAATGTCACCATGCTGCAGCTACCTGCTCCTGAGGACACATGTAGGACCCAGTGTGAACTTCCTCTCTGGAGCAATGCCATCTCATGGACTCCAGTGAGGTCCTTATGCGAGTCTCAGGACCCATTGGGGTTGAGGGAGTCTCTTATTGCTAGGATTTCAGAAATCTGTGGTAGAAATATAGTGTGCTAGGGATCTATCACTTTACCCTTTCCCTACACTGGAGAGGCTGCCTGGACTTCTGGTCAATTACTCACCTCTCTCTCCTCTTATGCCTCAGGTTGTTTCTGTCACCTGTTGGATTCCAGTGTTGTCTCTTAGACATTCTATTCAAAGTGTGATTGTCTACTCTCTATTTTGATTCTCTTTTGTGGAGCAGTCAGGTGTCCATTGCCATTCTGACAAAGCTATAAGTGTTTTTCAATATCAGCATGGTAATGAAGACAAACCTAAAGGCCACCAAAGATATAATAAGGCCAGAACTCCAAAGACTATATAATTATTTGAAGAGTGAATGAGATGTATGAAAAGAAAGACCCGCCTTATAGAGTAATAGTAAAGAATTGGCCGGTCTTAAATTTGAAGCTACGTGGACAAAAATAATGACTTAAGATATGCTAACTATAAGCAATTCCTTGCCAGGCTTGTCCAGATGCATACTCCCTGTGTTGTGTGAAAAAGAAATAAATCAAGTTGATAATTTATTTCACAGATTTGAGACGGTAGTATTCTTTTAAGCTAGGCATGAATAAAACCAATAATTTTTGGATGAATATACTTATGCTACTCTTCAAACAACCATCACTGATAAAATTCCCAAGACTTTGATTTGCAGTAAAACAATCTCAGCCACACTCAAAAAAGTGGGTCAGTAGGCTTGGGAGGCAATATAAATCAATAAATAAATAATAGAATAATGAGTGAATATGAGAAGGGAGAAAGAGACTATATGAAATGACCAAGCAGTTTTGAAAAACAAAAACAAAGTAAGTATATGTAGATGAGAAAAAAGCATGATTGAAAACTAAAGGTAGAGAGCAAACTCAATAAGATACTCCAAAACTTTCTCACTTTACAGTGCCCTTACCGTCTCAGTAATTTTTTTGAGGTAACTCTAGGCCAAAAAAATCACAAATAGTTTATATGTATTAAATTATTAAATAATCTATTAAATAGCCAGGTTTAGACATTAATGAGTATTTGTCATGAGAGACTGGTAGCCATTGGAAATTAATTTTAAAAATTAAATTAAAAAATAAATAAGCCTCATGCCTATAATCCCAGCACTTTGGGAGGCTGAGGTGGGTGGATCACGAGGTCAAGAGATCAAGACCATCCTAGCCAACATGGTGAAACCCCGTCTCTAATAAAAAAAATACAAAAATTAGATGGGCATGGTGGTGCGTGCCTGTAATCCCAGTTACTCAGGAAGCTGAGGCAGGAGAATTGCTTGAATCCAGGAGGCGGAGGTTGCAGTGAGTCAGGATCGCGCCATTGCACTCCAGCCTGGCGCCTGGCAACAGTGAGACTCTGTCTCAAAATAAATAAATAAACAAGCAATAATTATTTCTTAAATAACCATTGTTTATTAATGACATATGTCTACCTATTGGTCACTGTATAACTTTTCAAACTGTTGATTTAGATTAAAAATAACCAGGCTTATTTTTTGTTTCACATTGATTGTGCATGACATTTGTTTTTGATCACAACTATTGCAAAGGCATGGCTTCAGCCAAAGAGATGTTGAAACTGTGAGCTCACTCTAGGTAGTAGCACAACTTTAACTCACTACACAGTTTTGCTGTGGTTCCCTCAAACACCTGAAATATTCTTTGGTGCCCCTATGAGACAAATGTGGCACCTCAGAGAAAATCAGTGCCACTAGGTTTCTTAAGTTTGAAAACTAAATATTTAGACAGTGCTGAATAGAACATTTTTGGAGAATTCAAATATAGATCTGAACACATTCCCCAGAATGCAGCTCAGAGTATCAAGAAAAGTCAAGCAATAACTCAACAAGATAGATTTGGTGAAAAGATGTTACAAAACTGGAGAAAAGAAGTGAGATACAGTATTAAGGCAATATTTAGAACATACTGTCTGATTCTAAATTTTTAGAATTAACAGTCCAATAATCATTAAATTTAAGAAGTGAATTTCAAGTAAAATAAGTAATTAAAAGTACATTACCACCTGGGCATGTAATACTGAAATTGAAGGATATACATTTTTTTTTTTAATTTCTAAAAACTATAGAGAACAGAGATAAATTAGATTGGTGCTTAATTGTTCCACATTAACAGTGGAAGCCAGATACAGCAAATAATGGTATTTTGAAAATATTGAGAGGTAAATGCCTGTCAACTAGGATTTTCTAAACAGTGACATAGTCTTTTAGAAATAATGGCAATATAAGGACCCTTTAAACAATAACAAAAACTGAATATATTACTAAAATACTCTCAATAAAACGTCTTCTGAAATATGGTCTTTAGGAAGAAAGAAAATGCAAAAATAAATTATGAGTAAATAATTGTTCTAGTTGTGGATAAATATAATCAAACACCATGTGTACAAATTTTAATGACAATGCCTTAATCTGTGATGACTGATATGGTTTGGGTCTATCCTTATCAAAATCTCATCTAGAATTGTTGTTCCCATCATCACCACGTGTTGTGGAAGAGACCCAGTGGGAGGTAATTGAATCATTGGAGATGTTCTCATGATAATTAGTGAGTTCTCCTGAGATCTGATAATTTTACAGGGGGCTTTGCCCCCTTTGCTTGCCACTTCTCTCTCCTGCCACCATGTGAAGAAAGATGTGTCTGCTTCCCCATCCTTGTAAGTTTCCTTAGGCCTTCTCAGCCCTGTGAAACTGTGAGTCAATTTAAATTTCTTTCCTCCACAAATTACCCAGTCCGAGGCAATACTTTATAGTAGTATGAGAAAGGACTAATACAATGACACAGTAAGTTTTCCAGTATTTTAATTCTAACAACAGCAGACAAATGAAAATGGGAGTTAATCAATATTAAAATATTCTACATTCTTTATAGTTTTGAGGAGGTGTATTAAAATATTGATAAATTTTAAACCATTTTAAGATAACCATAGATGATAAAATGCCTGGGGTATCTACTAAAAGATTATATGAAAGTCCTATACTTTCAAATCTAGTGGAGAGAAAAAAAATAAAATCAGTGAAAATATACAAACACACACACACATTATCTTTATTAATAAACTAAAGGAAAAGAATTAATATAATTTTAACAGACACAAAACATGTTTTTGTTAAATTTTTACATTCATTTATGATAAAAATTCATTGCAAATGGACTCTTAAAGGGAAGTCCTTAATCTGTTAGTAATATACGCAGAAAAACTATCACACAAATAAGGTAATATTAAAAATTTAAAACATTTCCTTTTAAGAGAGAAGCAATATACTTGCTCAGTATGACTACTTGCATTCTATGTTTTTCTGAAGATTCTAGCTTGTGTACTAAGACAAGAAAAAGAACAATTGTTTGCTGATTGGAAAAGAAGAAACAGAATAATCATTAATCACAGTTGATACAATTGTGAACTTATAAAATGCAAGGAGTATATAGATAACTTATACTATTAATAAATCAGTGTAGCAAATTCTCTAGCAATAAAATCATTATACATAATTATATCATGATTGGTATAATGAAATTGTTGCATATAATTATGCAAACAATTGCAGTTTTATTCAACAGCAATAAATAATTGGAAATCATGATTTCAAAATGATTCAATTTACAATTGTTAGGAAACATAAAGTACGTGGGAATAAATCTAACAAAATATATAAAAGCCCTCTACAGCGAAAAACTATAAATCTTTATTAAGAAGTATTTAAGTGGAACCAACAAATGACACATATATCATGGTTCTGGATATTAAAGTTCAAAGTCATAAAAATATAATTATTCTCCCTGAATGACATGTATCAAGTGTTAGGAAACTTTATAAAAGGCAAGATAGCAAATATTATATTCTCTGCAGGCCACAGGATTGCTATCACACCTTCTCAACTCTTCTGTATCTTGAAAACAGCTGTTGACAATAGGTAAAGAAATTGATGTGGCTGTGTTCCAATAAAACTTTGTTTACAAAGTGAGTCAAAGAGACAGCAGGCCAGACTTGGCCTGTGAGTAATTGTCTTCCAACTCCTGATTTAATCTATGTAATCTATCTTTAGTGTAATTCTAATCAAAATCTATAGGGGTGTGAGTGTGTGTGTGTGCGTGACAATGAGATCATTCTAATTGCTCTGTGACCAAGTGCTGGGCAAAAGTGACCAAGATATTCCCAGAAAGTAACAAAGTTATTTATCTTACCATAGATAAAGACATTACAAAACTAGAGTTATTAAGGCCATATGCCATTGACATAATATTGTCAAGTAGATAGATGGAATAAAATATAAAGTACAGATAGATGGAATGGAATATAAAGCCTTTTCTGTATGAGAGAAGTGACATTGCAGATTGCAGCTGTGTGGATTGGTCACTTGATATTTGGAGCTGACATAATAATTTATCAATACAAAAACAGAATGAAATTTGATCCTTACCTTGATTGATAGTCAAATTTAATTATGTGTGAATTATAGGTTTTAAAATTCAAGGTACATTTTAAACGTTGAGAATAAAATATGAGGATATCTTTTTTATTTTTTTTCATATTTATTTATTTTATTGCATTTTAGGTTTTGGGGTACATGTGAAGAACATGCAAAATTGTTGCATAGGTACACACATGGCAGTGTGATTTGCTGCCTTCCTCCCCATCACCTACATCTGGCATTTCTCCCCTTGCTATCTCTCCCCAGCTCCCCACCCCCCACCGTCCCTCCCTTATTTCCCCTCAACTGACCCCAGTGTGTAGTGCTCCCCTCCCTGTGTCCATGTGTTCTTATTGTTCAACACCCGCCTATGAGTGAGAACATGTGGCGTTTGATCTTCTGCTCTTCTGTCAGTTTGCTGAGAATAATGGTTTCCAGGTTCATCCATGTCCCTACAAAGGACACAAACTCATCGTTTTTGATGGCTGCATAATATTCCATGGTGTATATGTGCCACATTTTCCCTGTCCAGTCCATCGTCGATGGGCATTTGGGTTGGTTCCAGGTCTTTGCTATTGTAAACAGTGCTGCAATGAACATTCGTGTGCACGTGTCCTTATACTAGAACGATTTGTAATCCTTTGGATATATACCCAGTAATGAGATTGCTGGGTCAAATGGAATTTCTATTTCTAGGTCCTTGAGGAATCGCCACACTGTCTTCCACAACAGAACTAATTTACACTCCCACCAACAGTGCAAAAGTGTTCCTATTTCGCCACATCCTCTCCAGCATCTATTGTCTCCAGATTTTTTAATGATCGCCATTCTAACTGGCATGAGATGGTATCTCAATGTTGTTTTGATTTGCATTTCTCTGTTGACCAGTGATGATGAGCATTTTTTCATATGTTTGTTGGCCTCATGTATGTCTTCTTTTGTAAAGTGTCTGTTCATATCCTTTGCCCACTTTTGAATGGGCTTGTTAGTTTTTTTCTTGTACATCTGTTTTAGTTCTTTGTAAATTCTGGATATCAGCCCTTTGTCAGATAGGTAAACTGCAAAAATTTTTTCCCATTCTGTTGGTTGCCGATTCACTCTAATGACTGTTTCTTTTGCTGTGCAGAAGCTGTGGAGTTTGATTAGGTCCCATTTGTCTATTTTGGCTTTTGTTGTCAATGCTTTTGGTGTTTTGGTCATGAAGTCCTTGCCTACACCTATGTCCTGAATGGGTTTGCATAGATTTTCTTCTAGGGTTTTTATGGTGTTAGGTCTTATGTTTAAGTCTTTAATCCATCTGGAGTTAATTTTATTGTAAGGTGTCAGGAAGGGGTCCAGTTCCTGCTTTCTGTACATGGCTAGCCAGCTTTCCCAACACCATTTATTGAACAGGGAATCCTTTCCCCATTGCTTGTTTTTGTCAGGTTTGTCAAAGATCAGATGGTTGTAGATATGTTGTGTTGCCTCCAAGACCTCTGTTCTGTTCCATTGGTCTATATCTCTGTTTTGGTACCAGTACCATGCTGTTTTGATTACTGTGCCTTGTAGTATAGTTTGAAGTCCGGTAGGGTGATGCCTCCCGCTTTGTTCTTTTTGCTTAGAATTGATTTGGCTATGCGGGCTCTCTTTTCGTTCCATATGAAGTTTAAGGTGGTTTTTTCCAGTTCTGCAAAGAAGGTCATTAGTAGCTTGATGGGAATAGCATTGAATCTGTAAATTACTTTGGGCAGTATGGCCATTTTCATGATATTGATTCTTCCTAACCATGAACATGGAATGTTTCTCCATCTTTTTTTGTCCTCTCTTATTTCATTGAGCAGTGACTTGTAGTTCTCCTTGAAGAGGTCGTTTACGTTCCTTGTTAGTTGTATTCCTAGGTATTGTATTCTCTTTGTGGCAATTGTGAATGGAAGTTTGTTCTTGATTTGGCTCTTTTTAAGTCTGTTATTGGTGTATAGGAATGCATGTTATTTTTGCACATTGATTTTGTATCCTGAGACTTTGCTGAAGTTGCTTATCAGTTTCAGGAGATTTGGGGCTGAGACGATGGGGTCTTCTGGATATACAATCATGTCGTCTGGAAATAGAGACAATTTGACTTCCTCCTTTCCTATTTGAATGCCCTTTATTTCTTTTTCTTGCCTGATTGCTCTGGCTAGAACTTCTAATACTATATTGAATAGCAGTGGTGACAGAGGGCATCCTTGTCTAGTGCCACATTTCACAGGGAATGCTTCCAGTTTTTGCCCATTCAGTATGATATTGACTGTTGGTTTGTCATAAATAACTTTTATTATTTTGAGATACGTTCCATCATTACTTAGCTTATTGAGGGTTTTTAGCATAAAGCGCTGTTGAATTTTGTCAAAGGCCTTCTCTGCATCAATTGAGATAATCATGTGGTTTTTGTATTTGGTTCTGTTTATGTGGTGAATTACGTTTATAGACTTGCATATGTTGAACCAGCCTTGCATCCCCGGGATGAAGCCTACTTGATCATGGTGGATAAGCTTTTTGATGTGCTGTTGCAATCGGCTTGTCAGTATTTTATTGAA
>NW_016107346.1:474462-485601 GCF_001604975.1 Cebus imitator
TTCTTAGTTTCTTTGCATTGGGTTAGAACATGTTGTTTAAGTTCACAGAAGTTTCTTACTACCCACCTTCTGAAGTCTGATTCTGTCATTTCATCACACTCGTTCTCCATCCAACCTTGTTCCCTTGCTGGTGAGGAGTTGTGATCCCTTTTAGGAGGAGAGATGTTCTGGTTTCGGGTGTTTTCATCCATTTTGCGCTGGTTTCTTCCCATCTTTAAGGATTTGTCCACCTGTTGACTTTGTAGTTGCTGGCTTTCAGATTGGGTCTCAAATCTTTCAGATTGACGTTCTGTTTGTTGATGATGAGGTTATTTCTGTCTTTTGGTTTTCCTTCTGACAGTCTGGCCCCTCTGCTGTAGATCTGCTGAGGTTCACTCCAGGCCCTGTTTGCCTGGGGTCCACCTGCAGCAGCTGCTGAACATTAAGGGTTGTTACCAGTTTTCTTCTTCTGCTGTCTTTGTCCCAGAAGGATACCCGCCTAGTGTCAATCTGATCTCTCCTTTACGAGGTGTCTCTTTATATATATAGGGGTCAGGGAGCTGCTTGAGGAGACGGTCTCTTCTTTATAGGAGCTCAAATGGTGAGCTGTGAGCTCTGTTGTTGTTCATTCAGAGCTGCTGGGCAGGTACGTTTAGGTCTGCTGCAGCAGAACTCATAAACTGCTTTTTGTTCCCAGGTGCTCTGTCCCAGGGATTTAGGGCTTTATTTATGAGTTTCCGTTATGCTCCTGCCTTCTTTTTTTTTCCTTCATACCTGCCCAGCCCAGCAAGGAGGCAGCCTAGTCACTGTCTGCCTGTAGAGGCTTTGCTGAGCTGCTGTGGGCTCTGCCCAGCTGCCGAGTGAACTTCCCTGCAGTCCTGTTTATATGGGTGTAGTTAGAACTCCTTTGGCGATGGTGGCCCGCCTCTGTTGAGGTGGAGTCTCTCTGCAGTGGCGGGTTGCCTTGGCAACGGCAGGCTGCCTCAGCAATGGCAGGCTGCCTTGGCAATGGCGGGCTGCCTCGGTATGGCGGATGCCCCTCCCCCACAGAGCTGGACCATCCCGGGTTCAGCTGCGCTTGCTGTGAAACTCTCAATCCAGAGTTTCTGATTGCTGTTCTTTTCTGGGAGTGGGACCAGCTGAGGCTGATCACCTGGCTACCTGCCTCAGAGCCTTTTTTAAGTTGGTGTTCCAGTCGCCTGTTGAAGAGGTGCTGGGGTCTGTTTGTTTTCCCCTGTGGCCACTCACTGCACTGGCTTAAACAGCGGCACTGAGGTTTGTGGCTCTTTTTTTTTGTTGTTGTTGTTGCCCTGGAATCTACTGTCCTGGTTCCCTGCTCAGTACCCTTTTTAAACAGACGAATGGGCGACTTCCCGTGGCTCCAATCACCAGCCAAAAGGGCACCTGGACCGGTGTATTTTGTACAGAGAACCGCTGCTCCGGGGCGCTGACAAAGCAGCCGCGTGGGGCAAAGCAGCGGCGCCGGCTGGCACAGCCGCACTGGCCGAAACAGCCTCACTGGTGACCTGTGGAGCTCCTCCGTCTGGGAATTTCGTAGTCTGTGGGCAATAAAAATGCGGTGTCCACTCACCCTCTACGCTTTCACTGGGAGCTGCAATCCCTGCCTGTTCCTAAACCGCTATCTTGGATCAATCCCCCGAGGATATCTTTTTTATCCTTAAGTAAGGGAGTATTTTTTAAGACAGAAAGGAATGCACCTTAAAGGAAAATCTTAAAATGTTAAAAGTCACACCATCTGTTCATTAAAAACACTTTAAGAGATGTTAGAAGATAAACAACAATTTGTGGTGAAAATTTTTACACATACAAGAAAAAAAAAAGCATTTATTATCTGGAACATATTAATAACTCCTACTTAACACTAAAACCAGAAAAACAGCATAATCCAAAAATGCTGAAAAAATTTAAATGGGCATTTCACAAAATAGGTATCATAAATGGAGGAAAAACTTTGAGGAAGATGATCATTCGCAATAATTATCTGAGAAATGCAAATGAAATCCACAGGGCAGTATTATACAACCTACATGTTGTCAAAAAGCAAATAATAATAATAAACAGCTAAAACAGAGTATCAAGATTTGACAGAGATATGGTGTTGAGAATATAAACTATTAGATTCAATTTAGAATATACTTTGGAATTAACCATTAAAGTTGCAGGTATTTATACGCTATGATCCAGAAATCCCATTAATGGGCAAATAGAGCAATGATTGCTTGACTATACTAGGTACACATAAAAAAAAATTTAATATTGTTTTCAAAATCAAAATACTATAAACTACCCTAATGTAGTATCCATTTTACAGAATGTATGAATAAATTGAGGTATATTCATATAATGGAATTCTATATAGCAGTGTGAATAAAATAATTACAGATATCCTACTGATATGAGTGGATATTAAAATAATAATATTGAGAAAAGGAAACAAGTCTCAGATATAACAGAAAAGGTACATTGGATTCTATATATTTAATGGTTAAATATGCAGAATAAAGCAATGTACACTTAAGGATGCATTAATGTAAGTTAAGAGTAATTTCAAACAGGAAGCATTAGTACAAAACACAGGAAATTGATTAACTGCGGGTGGGAGGAAAGGAAATGTGTAAAGAAATACCAAGGAGAGTTTAAAAGGTTTTGATAATTTTCTGTTTTATAAATTGAATGGTAGGTAGACATGTGTTCATTGAATTATTCTTAGATGTATTATAAATTCTTATGTGCGAATTAACAATAATAATAAACTATGACATACTATGAGCCACAAAAGAAGTAAAAGCTTAAACAAAAAGTGCAAAACTAAAGCAGCAGAAAGCAAGGAAGTATTACAGTACTTGCAGCATGCTAAGCTTCAACATATTTCTAAACATTTAAAAAACTGTTTTCAATTTAAAAGTTCACCAGGATAGGAGTGTTTGAGCCCATCTCCTGCAACGTTACCTCTAAAATGCCTGTGGAAACGCAGCAGGAAATGGAAACTTGCAACTTCACTGAAATCTTAGATTACAAACAACATACTACCAGCATCTGAAAGAAAGGCTACTAATTTTAGATTGATACAACAATATTAAGAAAAGACGATTTGCAGAAGAAGGTTTGCAACATACAGTAGATTAGTCACTAATCAAAGTGAAAAGTGAAGATAAGATGTTCCATGCCTTTAGCACCTTTACTGCACATTGGATTCTATAAGGAGTTGTAAAAACAAAAGTCTTAATAGCTGATATTCATCCTGTTTTGTCCCAACAAATAGAATCAGAATCTAAGAGTGAGTCTCAACTTTTTAAAAAGTTTCGTGGTGACTCTAACGTGGATCTAAGGTTGAGAGCTATTTGCTGGTCTAAGTGTTCCAGTTTTGTCTCTTTAAAACTGGATGAAAAGAAACTCATAGGACTTGCAATGCAAATATGATTGCGGGAGACTTAAATGGGTGTGTATACATATGATTTTATTTTCCAATCTTTTATAGTCTTCTCACAGATCTCTAAATCAAATGCAACATTGCAATTTTAAACAATTTTCCTTTGAGTCTTTTGGAAGTAATCAACTTTGCTCTCATAATAATAATTACTTCCTCTTTTATCCTTCATATTTTACTGTTTTACGTAACCATTGAATCATATATAGTAACAAATATGTTAACAATTGTAGTAGCAACTGTAAATGGTGATACCAGTTTGGGGAACAAATACTGTTAGTCTTGGGAAGCATTAAAGAGAAGCATAAGAAATCCTAGAGAATAAGCTACTAACCACCAATTCTTGGCATCCTGTGGGCATTGGTATTTTTGTAAAAGAAATAGAGTCTTCATTGGTAGAATGTAGAGATTATTTAAGAAAGAGTAAACAGTACAATAAAATACGAGTCAATATAGCATTTTAAAAATCATTGTTAAATGGGGGTAGAGAAGAAATTTCAGAATGATCCCATTTGAGTAGGGTATGGGGAGAATACAGCCCCTTAGGGATACAAAATTCCATGACATGTGAGGAAATTTGCTGGGATTTAAGCAAAGCAACCTGTTCTGGAAATGTGGATTTGAAGAGGGGAAATGACCAGACCCAAGGGGAGAAGAGCAGAGTTCAGGGCAATGCACACATGTGGTCTGTCTGTATTTCCACTCTTTTGAGGATGAATGAAAATGGAATCAAAATTACATATAAACTGTAAAACATAGGGCATTATCAAGAAAGTGAAATATCTTTCTGAGCTTAAAGGAAGAGAAAATCTTCAAGACATTTGTTAGGTAAACATAAACCAGTGGATGCTCAAAGGAAAGCTTTGCTAGTGACATGGTTTATGGAGCATCACCTAGGTTTTTGTAGTCATGCATTTTTGTCTTTCTGGTTGTAGCTATTTTGATTTGCATCCTTTCAAAAGCAGATCTAGAGAGAATTTCAGTGCACATAGTTTACTGGAGTGGCCATCTCAAGAAACAAAGGTTCAGGAGTAGAGAGGTGAAGCAGAGAGGGGAAGGTGGTTAATAAGCAGTAAGCTATATCAAGTTTTATTTTTTGAGTGATTAAAATGTTCTAAAATTACTCATGTTACGTAATGATTGCACAACTCTGCAAATACCCTAAAAATAATTACATTGTATAAGTGGGTAAATTTTATGGCTTGCAAATTATGTCTCAAGAAAGCTGTTATTTTCTCTTTTTTTAAGAGCAAGCTGGCAATGACTTTACCACTGTAGCATCATTAGCAGCATCCTGCTGGGAAAGTCTGGAAAACAGTGTAGGGCACCCCAATGGGCTCTCCTGACCTAATGGGAGGAAGCTGGGGCATTTATCCACCAAATCCTCATTCATTGTTGTTCCAAGGCTGTTTCTGGGGTTATTAGCTCTTAAGGCCACACGTATATTGCTCAGAATTTAGGCCAAGTGTGCTCCTGCAGTCCAGGCAAAGAGTCACAGGTATTCATTCTCTGTTGCCTTAGGTGTGTGTGCCTTAGGGCCAGGGCAATACGAGAGCCTTGGTGGCATCTTTACCATAAACAACATCTTATGTTAAAAAGAGAACTCTGAAGAGGTCCTCTGTTTCCTCTGCCTAGTGGTGCTTTTGTGACTGTGGCTTTCTTAGTTGTGAGCTATGTGTAGGGAAAAAAAAAAGAAAAGGCTTTCCTCTATCTTTCTAGGTTCTTTAGATGGGCTACAAAGTAAGTTGATGTGAAGCAGATTAAAAGGAGAAAAGGTATACAAATGTATTACATGCACTAGGGCATCGCACAAAATAACAGTGAATACCCAACACCCTGGAGAGATCTAGAAGTACATATACCCTGAGTTAAAGGAAAAGGGACTTGGGGCTTCTTGAAGAATGGTGGTGACGTGACTTATAAGATGGTGAGGCGAAGAATTGTATGTTGAATAAAAGTTGTCTTGTTATGTAGTTACAACATCTCCTAGGGAATTAAAGCGGTCTGAAGCAGCCCACTTCCTGATGCAGATACTTTACAGTGAAGATTTCCCTTACAGATATAAATTTCTTTTACAAAAGAACAGCTTTCCAGAGCTACTCCTGTGTCTGCAGTTTCTCAAAATAACCAGCTTGAAACGTGTCACCGGAATATATTTTGAGTTGGCATATTCTGGTCTCCTACAGGCATATTTTAGGGTGATGTGTCCTGAGTCCAAACAAATAGGATACATTGCATGGACTCTATTCTCTAGAGCCATGCAATTTTGGCTTCTGTATTTTATTTAATGGTTCAGGGAGGACTTGATGGAGACAACCAGGTGTGTTGTATGACTGTTAAGAAGTTATTTGCAGGTGAGTATGTAAATAAAATCTTGAAAATGTCTGTTAGGTGATCTTAAGTGGCTCAATGGCATATGCATTTGGCATACAATTCCCAAAAATAAACATTAAAGCTGTTACCATTTGCTTTTGCTGATTATTTTCCTGTTTATTACTTATGGGAGAACAGAACATGTCAGTGATAGAAACAGGCATGTGGATGAATTGGGGTGTTGGAGCTGCCTTGATCTAATCATGGACACTCATTTATTTTGAGGCTGCCAATAGATATCACAAGTTTAAACAATTTCCCAAGTGACTTCAAGTCACAGAGAAAATATACAAATGAAAAGATAAAAAAATAGATATGTAGACAGAGAATTAGCCTAAAACTTGGAAGTATAAGGATAAAACAATGCAAATTAAAATGTAAGTAAATATATATATATATATATATATATATGAAAAAAAATCTCTCCTGGCCCCAAACTAACCTGCATAAAAACACTGAAACATGTTAACATATTTTGGGTAAATGTCAACAAACGTAGAAAAATTAATTAAATAATACAAAAAGATTTTGTCAGCTTCCAAGGAGAAATAACAGGTCTCAAGAAAACCCCAAGTATTTAGCAAAATGGAGACTTCTTTTGTAAAACAGTAAATGACTGAAAATAAAGCAATCACAACTGACCAGTTTTGTGGGAAAAATGTTATCTAATTCATATTTTGCAGCTACTCTTTATTTAATGCATGTAAGCTACAGAAAGGATGTTATTTATTGAAGAGGTCAGATTCTAAAATGCCTGTGTACCATCCTTGAAAACATGACTTCACTATGGTGCCAAGTAACTAGGGGAGCAACCCTAATCAACATTCAAGAATGCGTAGGCAGGGCGTACAATTGCAGGTGATGATCATTGAGAGAAGTTAAAAATAAAATCGTTTATTCTGAAAAATTTGGTCGCAAAATTGAATGCCAATTTAGTTTTCCTTCTTGAAAAATACTATTACATGAAAATATTTTAAAATTGTAATTATATAGCTCTCAACATATATATCATAAAAGTAAGTAGCAGAATATCAGAGAATAGCAAGTAGAACAAAAAAAGTGCTGAATTGCTCTTTTAGCAGGGAAGAACATCATAGTTCATTACATTGTTTTTAACTTTGATGCACAAAGAATTGCAGGTTGAAGAATATTTTTGAAAATCTTAAGTATAACCATGAAGGATTTTATATAGAAAATGTATATATCAAAAAGAGGAAAAAATAAAATCAAATAAAACATAAGCCATATAGCAAATGAGAAACAGCAAATGAAACCACAATGAAGCATGTAAAAATAATAAACAGAAAGAAAGTTGTCAGATATAATAAGCATATCAATTCTGACAATAAACACAAATGAGTCAAACTCCTACACTAAAATGTACGTGTTCACAGATGGGTCATAAAGCAAAAGCCCAACTATTTGTGGTCTACGACTGATATCTAAAATAAAATGATTCAAAAGGTTAAAAAGAAAGTGATGTGCAAATTTAACCGGAGAAATGCAATCTAAGTAAACAGAGAGATGACAAAATAAATATCAGACTAAGTAAAATTCAAGGTAGAAAGCATTACTAACAGCACAAAAAGAGTTGTTGCATGCAAATTATAATCTGCATGAGTCTGTATGTGCTGAAAAGCAGAATGTCAAAATAGATACAACCCTAACTTTGGAAACGAGATATACATAGAAACACACAGATTTGGGAGGATTTATTCTAACTTTTTAAATTTTTGACAGATCAACTAGACACTAAAACAAATAAGAAAATAGATGATGAGAAATAGATTGGTGAGGAGAGCCACAGCATCCCTGAAGAGCTTTGATATTGCTTTTCTCTGCGGGCCAGATCTTACCATAGGAGCCACAGTCACTCAATTGGAAAACTTAAGTGCAGTGGGAATAATTGGATCCTGAAGTGGGGTCAAGTGGCAGCACTCAACTGTCAAACGCAAGGTGGGTGTAGTTACTGTAATGAACAACAGAGGCAAAGAAAGAATCAGAATACTCCGACCCATGCAGATCTATAGCGTTTGCTGGTTAATTATGGTGTTCTTAGAAATGAAATAAACAGAAAGCCTACTAAAATCTTACTTGATCTATAAAAGCAGAAAACTTTCTGGTCAAGTGAAGAAAAGTCTAACTTGAATTATATCAACAGAGAATCACGACTCCTCAATTAATTCTCAAACTTGAGCCAGTTTACAGACCTACAACCCCTTAAATGAAGGAGAGGCTGGGTCACCTCTCCTTCACTTTCAAAAATGTATACAGTTACTCTTTCTCTCATCCTTCCTAAAAGAGACCTAACAGCCTTTTTACCAGGGTACCTGTGCATTGGGAAAAAGGAAAGTGTCAGACCTTTCAGGTACTATTGGGACAAAGGCTCTGAACTGACCTTGATTCCAGGAGACCAGAAATGTCACTGTGGCCCTCCAGTTAGAGTAGGGGCTCATGAAGGTCAGGTAAATGATGGCGTTTTAGCTCAGACTCACAGTGGGCCCAGTGGGTTCCTAAACCACTATGAGACTATTTCCCCAGTTCCAGGTGTAAAATTGGAATAGACACACTTAGCTGCTGGTAGAATTTGCACATTGGTTCCATAACCTGTGAAGTGAGGGCTACTATTGTGGGAAAGACCAAATCGTAGTTAATTAAAACTGCCTCTAATGAGGAACATGATAAGTTAAAAAGACAATACCACATACGTCAAGGGCTTAAAAGATGCAGGGGTGGTAATTCCAACCACATCGCCATTCAATTCTTCTATTTGGCCTAGATCTTAGAGAATGATAGTGGCCTATTGTAGGCTTAACCAAGTGGCGAATTCTACTGCAGTGGCTGTACCAGATATGGTTTCACTGTTTGAGCAAATTAACACGTCTCCTTGTACTTGGTACATAGCTATTGGACTGGAGAGTGCCTTTTTCTCCATAGCTTTCCATAAGGCCCACCAGAAGTAGTTTACTTGTGTCTGGCATGGCTAAATATACCTGCACTGCCCTACCTCAGGGGCATATCAACTCTCCAGCCTTATGTAACAATTCAGTTTGCAGGGATCATGATTATCTTCCCCTTTCACAAGATATCACCCTGGTCCATTATGCTGATGGAACCTAGTGAGCATGAAGTAGCAATTACTCTAAACTTATTGCTAAGACATTTGCAAATCAGAGGATGGGAAATAAATCTTACTAAATTTTAGGGGTCTTCTAACTCAGCGAAATCTCTAGGGGGCCAGTGGTTTGGGCCATGTCAAGATAGCCCTTCTAAGATGAAGGATAAGAAGCTTCTGGCTGCTCCTACAACCAAGAAAGAGGCACAATGTCTAGTGGCGCTATTTATATTTTAGAAGCAGCACATTCCTCATTTGGGCGTATTACTTCAGCTTATCTACAGAGGGACCTAAAAAGCTGCCAATTTTAAGTGGGGCCCAAAACAGGAGAAGACTCCACAACAAGTCCAGGCAAGGTGCTCTGCCATTTGGGCAATGGTCCAACAGATTCAATGGTATTTGAGGTGTCAGTAGAAGATAGGGATACTGTTTGAAGCCCTTGACAGGTGAATCACAGCAGAGTGCCTTAGGATTGGGGGACGAAGCCCTGTCATCATCTGCAGATACCTACTCTCCTTTTAAGAGGGAGCTCTTAGTTTTCCTTAGTAGAAAATGAACACTTGACCACGGGCCGCCAAGTTACCATCTGACCTGAGCTTTCTATAATAAATTGGGTGTGCATAGCAGCACTCCATTATCAAGTTGAAGTGGTATATACAGGGTTCTGGGACTCAAGGACTTACACCAGGGTTTTCAGGCCTTTAGCCTCAGACTGCAAACTACACTGTCAGCTTCCCTGGTTCTGAGACTTTCAGGGACTTAAGCTGAATGATGCTACCAGCATCTTTGGGTCTCCAGCCTGCAGACAGACTTTCATGGGACTGCTCACCTTCCATAATTGCATGAGTGAATTCCTCTAACAAATCCCCTCTTTATCTGTCTATTTACCTACCTATCTATTACCTATCTATCTATCATCTATCTATCTATCTATCATTTCTTTGGAGAATACTGACTAATACAGATTTCTTGCATAGAAATGAATGAGATTGCTTTTCTCCCAAATATTTATGAATTGTTGATTAAAGATTATTTATGCACTTGGTTCCAAAGAAAATAAATGCCAAAACATAGGTCTGGTTTTGGTGGCTCACAAATGTAATCCCAGCACTTTGGGAGGCTGGGGAGGATCACTTGAGGCCAGGAGTTCCACACCAGTCTGGCCAACATGGCGAAACCCCATCTCTATTAGAAATACAAAAATTAGCCAGGCATGGTGGCACATGCCTGTAACTCCAGTTACTCAGGAAGCTAAGACCGGAGAATTGCTTGAGCACAGGAGGCAGACATTGCAGTGAGCAAAGATCGCATCACTGCACTCCAGCCTAGGCAGCAGAGGGAGATGTTGTCTTAAAAAAATTTAACATGACTGGGATAAAAATGTCAACAGGTCTCTATCCTTCGCTCCAGGACTATTCAAACTGATTTTGAACTCATATAGAAAATGAACCAGCAATATTGGTGAGGAAATCTCTTAATATGAAGAGCAGTGAAAGGGACCAAGCTCTATCTCAAGATAAAGACATACCAGGAAAACTCACTATTTAAAATAGGACAGTATTGGCACATGAATAGTCAGACCAAAGGAACATTAGTAGGATGTTCAGATACATGTAGTTTCAGATACACATAATATGTAGAATATGTTTAAGGCAGTATCTCAATCTAATGGGAAAGAAGATATTACATATATATATATATGTATATATATATGTATATATATGTGTATATATATATGTGTATATATATATGTGTGTGTATATATATATATATATATATATGCTTAGCAAGTGATATTGGTAAATGTTGGAAAAAGAATGGTGTTGGGGCCATGCTTTATGTAGTAAACTAAAATAAACCTCAGACAGAGGGAATTATTGAAGGAACTGAAGTAAAATATGGTCAAATCATTTTACAAGTTTGAAGTAGAAAATTCATTTATAGATATGGCTCAAAACCAAAGATATAACACATAAATAAGGGTGATAAATAACAAAAAAAATAAAGTCCTATGTGAAAAAAAATGGGGAACATCAAGTGAAGAATAATAACCTGTTTTAAAATGTCGGTAACTGATATAAAAGACAAAGGACTTGTACATGGATATACATAGTAAAATTCCAATAATCTAAAAAGACAGCAATTTGGTGATAAACTAGGTAAAAATATGAACAGTTCAATAACAGTTAACAGAATAAAATACAAATAGTCCTTAAACCATTTG
>NW_016107346.1:486826-510781 GCF_001604975.1 Cebus imitator
GCCTCCCAAAGTGCTGGGATTACAGGCTTGAGCCACCGCGCCCGGCCTCACAAATCTTATAAACAGTTTGTGGGGTGCTAAACATCTACGGTGTTTTTGAAGAGCAATTGGTGAAATCCATCAACATTTTAAATGCTTCTTTACTTGGAACCGATAATTTTACTCATAGGTTTTGTTTTACAGTTAGATCCACATATGTACAAACACATATGCAAAGAGATATTCATTGCAGCATCATTTGGAATAGCCAAATAAAACAAATTTTCATGCAAACATACAAAAAATATTATGGGAATATTAAAAACAATAAGGTGGATCTCTCTATGTGCTGTTATGGGATATTTAAAAGTGCTAAAAAGCAAAGGGCAGAATAACACATAACAAAAGTGCATTTTAAGATATAAGCAAATACATGCACACACATATACGTTAGACTACCATCTGAAAGGTTATACAAAATATAAAATCTGTTAGTAGCAATTACATCTAAGTATGAAATTAAGTACCTAGAATGAGGTCTTACTTTTCTCTCTCTCTCTCTCTCTCTTTCTCTCTCTCTCTCTCTCTCTCTCTCTATATATATATATATATATATACATATATACATGTTTATATATATATATATATATATATTTATGCTTATGCTTCAAAAAATTTTTACTGTGTGCCTGTTACTTTTTAATAAATTAAACTGCCTAAAATTATGTAATTAGAAATGAAAGGAGATCCAGACAAACAAATCCCATCCCTTAGAATTAATTTTTGGGTGTTAGTCTTACAAACTATTCAACTATGTCCTGGAGGAATCTAAATGTTCTTCTAGGGAGAAACATTTTGATAGTTTGTGTTTATTTTGTTTTGTTTTGTTTTGTAAGCAAGTTCTCTTTTTTTGTATATATTTGTGGGGTACAAGCGTGATTTTGTTACAAGGATATAGTGCATAGAGATGAAGTCTGGGCTTTAAGTGTATACTTCATCCAGAATCATGTACATTGCATTCATTAAGTAATTTCTCACCATCTATCTGTTCCCACCCCCCCAGCCTTCTGAGTCTCCAGTGTCTATCATTGCACACTCTATGCACATATGCAAGTTCTGTTTTTAAAAGAGCTTCTTCCTGGCAGCTGGATGCCAGTACCTTCTGAAGCACATGCTAGGGCTTCTCAAGCCTTGAAATCCATACAGATCATCTGGGGATCTTATTAAAATGCAAGTTCTTGTTCAGAATTATCTTGGTTAGTCAGAGAATCTGCATTTCTAACTAGCAGGTGATGCTGAGGCTGCACCACACTTGGAATAGCAAAAAGTCATCTTCCCAAAAAACATAAATGAAGCTTTTTTTTTTTCCAGTGTGCCCTTAATTTATTTTGTTATTTCATCACAGATAAGAACTGTTCACAAACTCAGATGAGAAAGCTATCACCTTCAGCAAAGAGCAAACACTGGATTAGAATTTTTCCAAATTGGCTTTTGGCTTGTACTCTGCCAGGTAATGAGATGGTTTTCAGCAGAATTCTGTATCTTATTTCGCCAATCAGAGGGGTTGTGTACTTATTATTCTCTCCAAGCCTGGATAATGACATGGAAAAAGCCATCAGTCATTTAAATTGCCAAAGACATGATTGAAGAATAAGGTCCCTCTACTGAGGGGGAGAGCAAGAAATTAAAAAAAAAAAAAAAATGGAACCTGACCAAGGTAGATTTGGGTTAAGGAGTGACCCACTCCCTGCTTCTTGATTGGCTCTGAAAGATGGGAGTGCTTGGGGAGGGGACATAACAACAAGGCCTCTAATTGCCATGATTGATTGAGGCACAGTGATCAGGAGGAGCACTATCTATGTACACACTGCAAATGTTCTGCATCTAACGAGGGGAGCCTCTGACAAATCCACTTTCTACCTGGTTACGGCACATCCAAATGGACCGAAGTTCAAGATTTTCCTAACAGCTCTTTCCAAGACCCATGAAAATAAAAGATGATGAGATTTCAGAGAACAGCCCAAGGTGGACCCCTCCCATCTGTGCATGCAGGTAGGTGAGTGAACGCAGCCTAGGAATATTGAAACGAAAAGGGCTCATTTTTACTTCTTATCAATGACTCCTGACACAGGAACCTGATGAGACCTGGACAGCTGCAGGCGTGTTCACTTCCTTCTTCAAGATGACCCAGGGTTTCATGTCAGAGACTGTACATATTTTGACTGTTGGAACTCAGGATAATGTAATTAAGAATAATGCTTGAGTGCACACAACAGTTTAGGTACAAAGGTGATCATTATGGCATTTTTATAAGAATAAAAATCATAGCAACAAAATAAATGTTTCATGATAGGGTATTGACTAAAACAATTATGGTGCATCAAGCAATAGAGTAGTAGGAAGTTACTAAACATCACGGTTCCAAAGAATACGTGATGGAATTTTTAAAAAGTAACGAGCTTATACTTCATATATGTATAAGTAATGAGCTTATAGGGCATATTTATTTACTTATTTATTTTCTATGTGCAAAATGGCAGTTTCTTTTTTCTTCTAATCAGAAAAAAACATAAATATAAATAACAATGCCATTAGAGTTGGGGAATAAGGTGAGATTAGTATTTGGGGGGCAGGTAAATGACCTTCTTTTGAATAAGGGCTAGGTTATATCAGCCTCAAAGTGTATCAGGGCCGCAATCCTACCTGTGTTCATCTGAGTGGAAAGGCAGAATAATGCAATGTGGTGTGTCAACTTCTGCCATAAGCTATAAAAATAATGTATTCCAAAAAGACAATAACCATTCCAAACTAATGTTGTGCTAAATGCTACTTTTGGAAAGGGGATGATAATTTTGCCCTGGGAGTGCAGCCAATGAACCCAGTCCCATTTTATTTATGTTTCACTGTGTTTAGGATTGTTCTTCCTGCCCCCAATGTTCCAGAGGCTCTTTGATATTTACGAGCTTTAAATCTCTTTCTCTAAGCTGTTTGGCATTTAGGGCCTGGCATTCTCAGGCTGCCTTTTTTTTTTTTTTTCTGAAAGTTTTAGGAAGTTGCTGTCCCTGCAGTTTTCTCTGAATCAGAAACTTGTTTCCTTCCCAGACACAAAACGTTGTAGTGGCAACAAGTTGATGAGTGGACAAAGATTAGAGCAAAACTTGAAATACAAGAGGTGGCTCAGGCAGAGTATTCATGAATTCGTATGAGTTTAACATGTGTTGAAATGTATCGTCCCAAAAGATATACTCTATCCCCTGGTTTCTGTAAATGTGACCTTCTCGAGAAATAGGATCTTCATAGATGTAGCCAAGTTAAGATGAGATGATTAGGATGGCACCTTGATTTAGTATGACTGTTGTCCTTATAAGATGGGAAGATGCTCAAGAGAAAACACAGACTCAAGGAGAAAACTATGTGAAGACAGCAGACATTGGAGCTAAGAGCTGTAAGTGAAGGAATGCCAAGCACAGACAGCCACCACCAGATACTAGGAAGTGGCAATGAAGTATTCCCTGCTATCAGTTTCAGAGAGAGCATGGCCCTGTTGATGCCTTGATTTTGGACTTCTAGGCCCCAGAATTGTGGGACAATAAATTTCGGTTGTTTTAAATCACCCCATTTGTGGTATAGTACTTTGTTATGGCAGCCTTAGGAAACTAATGCAGAGATAATGAAATATGCCAAGTCAGTGATAAAAATTAACCATGTACTGAGTATACTGGCATTTAGCATTTAGGTTCCTTAATATTTTCCCAATGTAAAAAAAAAGCCCCATCTGTGGATATTGTCAATGAATGAGGAAAATACAGCTCACTGAGGTTAAGAAAAAGATTAGATACAGAGAGTTTATTTGGGAGGTGATTTCAGAAGCAGGGTGAAAGAGCGAAGAGGTAGAGACGGGAAAAAGGAAAGGTCTGGGCAAGGTCTATCATAGCACTGGTTTCTAGAATGGACAGCTGGAACAGACTCCTGCTGGGACATTCTAAGAAACTTTATATATATTATACTTAATAACTTTCCTTCTGAAAGATTGGAGGTGGGGCATCCATCCATGAACTCCATCCCCCATTGATTAGGACTTGCTCTAAGGGCATCAACCCCATGTATGCCCAGGCTGCAACTAAGCTCAAGCTGAGAGAGCTCTCATGGCTTTGAAGAGACCCCTGAAGCAAACTAACAAACAAAGAGACAAGGCAGGTGCTTGAAATTTACGGGCAGGTCCAGATTAATTTAAACTGGTTGGATATTGCATCCCTAGGGTTACAGTGAAAACGGGGACTGGCTCAAGACAACTGTGTGACTCAATTATAACCAATAATAGAAACAATTTTCAACGGTTGATAGGAGAAAAGTCTTTTGTCTGTTGGGCTTGGACACATGAGAACGTAAGGTCTAGAGTGTTGGAATCCATTTGTGGCCATGAGAGAAAAATCAACAAGGGAAATGAGCTGCAAGAAAAAGAGAGAAAAGCTGGACCCTCAGGATATCACTTGAGCTGATGGAGTTCATGGTGCCTAAAGACAGACTGGCAGCCTGAATTTTTACCTAGTGCAAGCCTATGTATTTCCTCTGTGCTAAATCAGCTTGAGTTCAGTTTCCAGTGGAAAGACCTTTGATTCTGTGTTAATCAGAGGTTGTCCCCAGACCAGCAGCATCAGCATCACTGGGGGCTTCTTACAAATGCGGATTGTCAGGCCTGACCTCAGCTCTGCTGACTTCCTGAGTGTGAGGCTCAGGAATCTGTATTTAAGAAGCCTCCCAGGTGATTCTTAATGCCTGTCAAACTTTCAGAACTACTGCCCACTAGAAGTTAACATCATTGGTAAAAGAAAGAAAAAAGCATCAACATCTAAAAAACAAAACAACAAAACAAACTAATGCAATTTTAAGTGTAGCTTGATATTTGGAGCAAGTTACTTTCACTATATAAAAATATATCTAGAATCCACAACAATCACAATAACTTTCAGAATTTCAGGGTGACTTAGAAGGGCACTGCAGTACCAACTGCATATATTTTTCATTTTTCCTTATTAAAATTTTAGATTTATCTGCACAGCTCTGCCTCATTAGAAGGTGTGAGGGCTGAAAAATGAAGACAAGAGCTGTAGATTTATTTCTTTGTCTTTTACTTATTCTGACCCAAACCAGACACCAGAACAATTACAGTGAATTTTTTTTTTA
Source organism: Cebus imitator (assembly GCF_001604975.1). NCBI lineage: Eukaryota > Metazoa > Chordata > Mammalia > Primates > Cebidae > Cebus > Cebus imitator. Next base: position 491,990 of record NW_016107346.1, read on the forward strand.
ATTCTTTTTCTCATAGCCAGAGTGTCTGATGAAATTGCATTCATATCCTTTCAGCCCCTTGGGTTTGCTAATGCTACTAAATACAGTCTTTTTTCACACCGTGAATGGTAAAAAATAATTATGTTCTGTTGTCATATTCCATGAAAATAATCACTCTTAAGAATTATTGGAGGGAAATAAAACCCTGAATTTGATAATATTGCCTCTAAAGCTATATAAGAAAACAAAACTTGATTTATTAGCCAAGCTCATGGATGCAGTCAAATCTTGTTAATTTGGTACTATTTGGGGGAAGACCAATGTTCATTAAACAAAGTAAGAATTATGAACTTTTAAAAAGAAATAGAGATTTCTTACTTCTATCTATGAATGTATTAATAGATTTTTTTTAATAATCAGAAGTCCAGACAGATCCTTTTTAATTCCTAATTAAGATTTGCAGAATTCACTACATGGAAACATGGAGCATTCAAAGTCCAAAAAAATGATTGGCTTTCTGAAATTGCTTACGTAATGCTTCTCTCACACATTGTACTATTCAGTTACAGGCAAAATTATTTCATCACATTCTGGGCACACAGTTAAACTACATTTCCCAAGCTCCCTTGCAGTTGCTGAGGCCATGTGATTTGACCAATGAAATGAGGGTAAAGTGTTATGTGCTTATTCCATGTCTGGTTCCTAAAAATATCTCCCACACAATCCTGATCCTTCACTCTCTCTTTTCCCTTGTCTGCTGACCAGAGGCAGTAGAGAGCTTCAAGATCCAGTGCAGAAGTCTGCATACTACATCCTGTGGGCTGGCCTTTTGTTTTTGTAAGTAAAGTTTTATTGCAATGCAGCTATGGCCATTTGTTCATGTATTATTTATGGAAACTTTCACACTACAGTGGCAGTAGTTGCAACAGAGACTTCAAGGCTCACAAATCTGAAAATATTTACTTTCCTGGCTCTTTAAAAATCATGTTTGCTGACCTATGTCCTAGGACATTGTAGAACCAGTATACAGGAGCAGCCTAGATCCCTGAGTGACTGCATAAACTAGTCTCCTTTGCCCCTCCACTGACATACATTAGGTTGCGATATGACCATTATTTTTTTAAGTTTTATTAAATATCAAGACTTGGGGTATAAAAGCAGATGCAAATGCTAGTCTTTGTTATAGCACTTGAATTGGGCTATCTAAATGATACTTCAGAATGGACCCCCTCTCCTCAAATATTTAAGCTTTAGTGATGATGATAATGTTGTGAAACTGACCCCTTTATCACCCCAAGCTCTCACACACCCTGTGGTGTATGCAGAGCCTCCTAGAGCTGTCTTGGAATTGAAGGTTTGGAGTAGGTGAAGATATTGGCACCCTGGCTGCTCCCAGAGGGGCTGAATCTACAGGAATTAGCATCAGTATCAAAGGGGAGGTTGAATGATTGGGGCAAGTGCAGGAGGATACTGATTACTCCCATTATTTATAAATTGTGTTCCTGTGTTGGCATCTGTTCACACTGAAAAGAAAACCTTTAGACTAAAACCTGATTACAAATACCAAAACTGTGGGTGGGTCCTTATAAAATAATGCTTTTATATGTTAGAAAATGTCTCAGCTACAGTTTGGGGCCAGAAGAACTTACTTTTCTTAAAAAGGAGAAATATTTTCCTGTTCTCTGTAAAAAGAGCATACTTTTTTTTTCCCAAGCGCTTTATTTTTCAATTCCCATGGATTCAATTTGCCCCAAGAGCTCTGAAATGCTTGGATTTTATTTTATGATCTTTACTGCAACACACATTTGCTATATCCTTTTTGTATTTTGCTCGTATCATAACTCCTCTGGAATGAATCCTAGCATCTCCAATGTTATATTCTGAGACGTGGGAAGCAGGCTAGCCATTTTCTCTACATTAATAGGCAGAAAAGTTCTGTCCTCGGGGTAGCTTTCTGATTGCTGACTATAATAACCAGTGTCACTTACACAATAAAAAGTTTTATGTGAATTTTTTTATTGTCTCCTCCTGGAAAATTATAGTCATTGCTCATCCAGCAGATGTGTGAGGCCGCAGGCTGAATGCATCTGTTTCCCCTTTACACGGTCAGTCAGGTCCCTACCCTAGCAGAGAGGCAAATCTTCCAAGTGGTCATTGTAAATCAAGTATAGGTAACAGGACAGAGTTTTTGTAAACATATTTGTGGTTCTGGTCCCTCTGACAAACTGAACTTTGTCCATATTTTGTTAGGTATGCTTGCAGGGGACTTCCCCCTTTCCTGGTGTCTTAGTAGGGGTTCTGCAGAGGCTGACCTCGAGTAAGAATTTTAGTGCAGATAGTTTATCTGAGAGATGATCCTAGAAAGCATGGTAGGAATATGGGAAAATGAGCCAGAGAAAAGAAATCAATCAATAAAGAGTATTTGCTCAAGCCAGCCACCACTGTGGGCAACTGGGGTTCAATCCCAATAGGGAATTCTAGAAACCTCAGGCAGAGCAAGTCCCATGCAGAGCATGCCTGTCTGACAGTCATAGGTGGAGAGCTGCTTGGTGGTGGTGTCAACCACCAGCTTGGTACAGAAGGGGGCAAAGAAGACTTCTTAGTCTAGAGAAAGCCCTTAAGCCAAGAAACGCAGATCCTGGGCTTTGAAAGTGGAGCTTCTGTTCACTGACAGATAAGGGCATGGGATGTGGGCAGGTGATGATAGCACGTGCTGCACTTGGGCAGAAGAATCACCGTCCCCTTAGGGCTTTAACTCAGGTTTGAGTTAATAATTAATGCCTTAAACAAAAGTATCTCCTGGGCAAAATTGTTTTGAGGGCTTTCTTCTGCCTTGATTTCTCCCTTAGTCAAGAGTGGCTTTGTAGATCAACAGGGTATATCAGTGCCTAAATAATGCACCTTCAGGGGACTTGGAAGGACACTTGTATTCTAGAGTGTTTCCCTCCCTGGGACATGACACCTCAAATTTCAAAGTTCACCAGGCAGTTGTCCCTCAGTTAAATCACAAATTTTCTGGGGGCACAGAAAGTCCATTACAAACTTAACCCTTATTCATCTAGAGTGAATGAGCCCATTGAAATGCTTTCTGGAGATGTTTGATACAGGTGGGGCAGTGGGTGAGGGGTATGTGATGTGGGGAATGTGGTATATATTTTGTGTGTGTATGAGTGGCCTGTGTGTTAAGTGTGTGTTGTGATATGTCTGAATGTGTTCACATGAGGACTCCGGCAATCAAACATCATACATGTGTATGTGGGTTTCACTGAGCAGAGTTCTAAGAGCTTCTCCCTAAGGACTCTTCCACTTTGACCAAGAGTCCCTTCCAGTGTCTTATTTTGCAATGCTTCTGGTTCTCTCTTCACTTCATCCAAAGTTGTTGAATTCCTGCTGCTTTCAGATTAGCTTCAACTGTAGCTGCTCCTGACTGGGCTGTGAGGGCAGCTCTGAAGTGCTCTTACATTCTCAGGTAACTCAGTAATGGATTGTTGTCACGGATCTCTAGAGACCAGGAGAAGAGGCTCAGGCTCTGAGCCAGGAGTCCAGGTACCATGAATGCTGCCTAATTTAAGTGAAGAGTGTATAAAACAAGTACCTTAAGGAAGAAGGCTAGACATTTCCAGAAACTTAAAGCAACTGAAGGGAGTGTACCTGAAGAGTTAGAGTAAACTGGGGAGTTATCTATTTCCTAACCATAGTGCCTGACTTGTTTCCAATTTCCGTACATCCAGAACGAATTCCTATCTTGTCCTGACAAAGAGTAAAGAGAGTCATGATCTTTCAAAACTGAAACCACTGATGCAGCCGAACCAGTGGTTCTCAACTCTTGCCACACACTGGAATCACTTGTAGGGTTGATGCATCCTGGGCATCAGAATTTTTAAATATCCCTAAGCAATTGTAATGTGTAGCCAGGGTTGATAGCCGCTGCACTGAGCTGCCTCAAGTTCAGAGAGAGGATTTCAGAGAGTGTCCTGCCTATTGTTGCGATGCTAATTGTCACTTTAAAGTTAACATCTCTGAAACGACATTCATGGTTTACTTCTAAATATCCAAATCTGCTCCTCATAAAGTCTTTCATTTGCTCGGGGAATAAACCTTGGAGTCATCTCTTTCATACCACATATTCCATCTGTCAAAAAATATTGAAAGCTCTGCCTTCCAAATGCATCTGGGAAATGATCCCCTCTCATCATCTACACCTTTACCACCTGGTTCAAATTAACAGTTGTTTGCTCTCCTGTATGATTGCACTAGCCTCCTAACTCATCTTCTAAATTTGTGTTTCTCTCAGTCACAGCTCATGCAGAAGCCAGGTGGGCCCTATAAATCCTAAGAAATCACATCCTTCCTCTGTTAAAATTCCCTTCAATAGTTTCTTTTCCTACTAGGAGTAAAAGCCTGAGTCTTGTACATTCCTATGTGATCCTCTCTCCCAAGCTGAGGGGATCCTTCTATGGAAAAAAGTTTTTTATTAAGAAAGTATGAGAGTTGCAGAGTGAAACAAAATTAAATAATTGTTGTTGGATTTCGCAAAAACTGTGCTATGCTAAGGATCATTATGAAGTCTCCAAGGATATACTGTATGCATCAGTTTCTAAACTCAGCAAAGAAAACTTTTTGATTAAAGGTAACACCATCTGCTATAGTCTGGATGTTTGTTCCCTCCAAATCTCATGTTGAAATGTAATTTCCAGTGTTGGAGGTCAGGCCTGGTTGGGGTGATTGGATCACAGGGCAGATCCCTCATGAATCATTTAGCACCATCTCCTTAGTTACAAATGAGTTCTTAGTTCACAGGAGAGCCAGTTGTTGAAAGAAGCCTGGCTGCTCCTCTTCTCCCTCTTGCTTCTACACTCACCATTTAACACACCGGCTGCTTCTTTGCCTTCTTGCATGATTGTAAGCTTCCTGAGGCCCTCATGAGAAGAAGATATCATGCTTCCTATGCAGCCTGCAGAACCGTGACCCAATTGAAGATCTTTTCTTTCTTTCTTTTTTTTTTTTTTTTTTTGTTTGTTTTTTTGAGACAGAATCTTGCTCTATTACCCAGCTGGAGTGCATTGGGACGATCTCAGCTCACTGCAAGCTCTGCCTCCCAGGTTCAAGCGATTCTCCTGCCTCAGCCTCCCCAGTAGCTGAGGTTACAAGCACATGCTACCACACCCAGCTAATGTTTGTATTTTTAGTAGAAGCAGGGTTTCATCATGTCATTCTCTCACCTGGGCTGGAGTGCAGTGGTACAATCTCAGTTCACTGCAACCTTCGCCTCCTGGGTTCAAGTGATTCTCCTCCCTCAGCTTCCTGAGTAGCTGGGATTACAGACACCTGCCACCATGCTGGCTAATTTTTTTGTATTTTTGGTAGAGATGGGGTTTCGCCATGTTGGCCAGGCTGGTCTCCAACTCCTGACCTCAGGTGGTCCACCCGCCTCGGCTTCCCAAAGTGCTGGGATTACAGGTGTGAGCCGCCACGCCCAGCAATCTGGTTGTTTTAAAAGTGCGTAGCACCTCCCCACTCTCTCTCTTCCTGCTTCGACCATGTGATTTGACTGCTCTGGCTTTGCCTTCCGCTTTGAGTACAAGTTTTCTGAGGCCTTCCCAGCAGCCAAGCAGAAGCCACATTTCTTGTACAGCCTGCAGAACCATGAGCCAATGAAACCTCTTTTCTTTATGAATTACCCAGTCTCAGGTATTTCTTTACAGCAGTGCAAGAATGGACTAATAGCTGTTGTTAATATGGGTGGGAGAAGGTGAATGATTAAGATAAAACACCTTATGTGTTTAAATACCTTTTAAAATTTGAAAAGATGTGTCTCACAAAAGTTGATAAACATATTTTGCTACTTAGACACAAGAAATACTATTTGAATATGCTAAGAGGCTTTAAAGAAGAAAATAGCACGTAAGTAAATTGGTGTCAATCACAAGTGTTGGTCATGATGAGACTGTTTACTGATAGCTCATTTCTTGGACAGAAATCAGCTGGTTTATGGACTGCCTTGATATTGGGCATGTTTGTAACTGGTACAAGGTATGAAATCACTGTTTTCTGGGATCGGTGTAGAAAGAATATCTTCTATCCCTGTATGGTCTGAACAACTTTGACAGTGGTACCTTTTTGAAACTCTGAAGCAGCTTTAAAAACCTGCCATTCTAACTCATGGAAAGTAATGGAATTCAATTGGCATTACCATGCTATGAATTTGACAACTAAAACACAAGCTTCCAGCTCCACAACACCCATCCCTCAGGCCCTTCTCTTTTCAGGCCCCAATGTGAGGCCAAACGAGCTCAGTAGGAGATCTATTATGTAGCCCAGCTGTTTGCTTCTGAGATCCATTCCTGCAGCTGTTCAAATGGCGCTGTTGTTCTTTTCTTAAAACTCAGTTTCTCATCCCATTGGCCAGCTGAGCTCAAACAAAGAGCAACAGATGACATATTTCTACAAACAAAATATGTTTGTTTTGTTGTAAATGCATAAAGAGATCAATAAACTTAAGCCAAACTTTGCAAGGCCAGAGGTGTTACCAAGAAAATGACATTATAATCACTTGACAGAAAAAGAAAATGATGTTTGCCAAAGATAATAAAAAGAGAGCTCACATTTCCCCAGTTAACATTCTGTAACCAAAGAGGAAAATGCAGCACTGTGCAAAAGGAACACACTTCTTTGTGCCTTTGAAGCCAATGGATTTCAGTTAAATGCCTATTATAACAATTAGGATTGCTTAATGTTTAATTATACATTAACAGAAACAACCATTATATTCATTATTTACTGAGGCTACTCTGCTATTTTTGAAATCAACTTCAAATACCATTTGGTTTACACTTTTCACTGTCTTTGGACAGTTAGTTTTACAAGCAGATACATGTACTGGGCTTAAAAGATTAAATGTCTCCATCTTTCTTGTTTACCAATACAATATTTATATAGTAGAAGCTTTCCTCCAATTAATCATACTATGTGAGTGTTTGATCTGGAAATCCCCTTTGAGCAATGGAGAAAAAAAGATAGGAGTGAGGTCAATGGATGTGTGTGGCAGATAGTAAGCATGCATTTGGAAGAAGAGCTCAAGAACCTACATTGAGGCGTAACTAGAATGTGAGGAAAGGAAAATAAATATTGCCTAGTGGAGGAGAAATAGGTCAGAAAGAGAAGTTTTTGTTTTGTTTTGTTTTGAGACAGAGGCTCACTCTGTTGGCCAGGCTGCAGTACAATGATGCAATCTCAGCTCACTGCAACTTCCCTCTTTTTAAGTGATTCTCCTGCCTCAGCCTCCAAAGTAGCTGGGATTACGGGTGCCCACCACCATGCCTGGCTAATTTTTGTATGAGAAGTAATATATTTTTTCTATCAAAAAAAGCCTCTTCCCATTGTCCTAAGTGAACTAACACAAACAGAAAACCAAATACCACAGGTTCTCACTGTAAGTGGGAGCTAAACATTGGGTAACATGGACACAAAGATGGGAATGATAGACACTGGAGGCCACTAGAAGTGGGAGAAACAGAGGGGGCAAGGGCTGAAAACTACCTATTGGATACTGTGTTTGCTACCTAGGTGACGGGTTCAATCATGCTCCATACCTCAGCATTCTGCAATATGCCCAGGTAACAAACCTGCCCATATACCCCTTGATTCTAAAGTAAAAATGGAAAAAGAAAAAAGCCTCTTATATCTTCATTTATGGGATAAGGATTTGAATGCCTACTGTGGAGCATGGAAAACTGTAGGACCTGGGGAATCAGCAATTAACAACAGCAAAAAATAAAATAAATTTCCTGCCTTCTTGGAGTGTACTTTCAGGTTAGAAATAGTCAACACACATGCAGAAGGAAAATCGCAAGTGGTATATGAAATAGATAGTAATATCTGTGGAGAAAAATTTTAAAAACTTGAATACAGAATAGAGGAAGAAATAACTAAAATATTAAATAGGGAGTTAGAGAAGACCTCATATCAACCATGATATTTGAACAAAGACCTGAAGGAGTGAACCTTGCAGATAATACCTGGAAAAAGAAATTTGAGTTTAGGAAACAGCTCTTGAGGTGAAAGAATGCCTGTCATGTCCAAGGAGTAGCAAGGAGGCCAGTGTGATTGGTCAGAGTGAATGCAGTGAAAAGTGGTGAGGAACAAATGCAGAGAAGCAATGGGAAGGGATCGGGCTGCTGAATAGAACTAAAACAGCTGTGCAGTGTGTGCACTGCACAAAATGCCTATTGATGGAGCCACCTCTCTACTTGCCAACGTGTGACCTCTGGTGTAAGGTTGCATCTGTCAGTGTGGGTCAGAGCAATTTCATTCTTACAAAGGCATGAGCCACGTTATCAAGGTTTAGTCATACAAAACTGAGAAGGCACAGAGGGGGAACCACTTTAAAAAAAAATTGAGAAAAGTTACTTATAAGCTTCTAAGCCATGGTGATACCTTGATTTTAACTCAAGGGAGATGGGGGCCCACTAGGCAGTTTTGAGCAGAGGAGTGACATGACCTGACTTGTTTAGCAGGAGCACACTCTCAGCTCAGTTGCAGATAAACTGAAGAGGGCATGATGAGATGCTTGGAAACTAGATAGCAAGTCATAAAACTAATCCAGCTTAAAGTTAATGATGACTTAAGTCAGCATGGTTGTAGCAGATACAGTAAAAGTGGAAGTGGAGGGATTTGAGGTGTGTTTTGGAGGTAGAGCCCAACAGAATTTCTCAATGGCATAGACTTGAGGTGTGAGTAAAATAAAATGATCAAGGATGACACCACATATTTGTACTGATCAACTGGAAGGATACGGTTCTATTACAGAGATGGAAAGTCTCTAGAAAATCAGGATGAGGAAGGGAGGTGAACATAAGGAGGTCAGTTCTTGACATACAAGGTTTGAGATGCTTCTTAGCCATCCAGATGGAGAGTTAAGTAAGCATTTGTATATATGAGTCTGAAGGTCAGGGTAGAAGTACAGATGGCAGATATAAATTTGAGAATCACTAGTGTGCAGATATCTTTAAAACGAAGGCTGAATGAGGACCAGAGAGAGTAAGTGCAGATGGACAGAGAAGAGGTATCCATAATGAGCCTTGGGACTTTCCACAATTAAGAGATTATAGAGATATAAGGACTAGCACAAGAGGCTGAGAAGAAGCTGCCAATAAGACAGAAAGAAAACCTGAAAGGTGTGAATTAGTGGAAGCCAAAGAAAAGTTTTCAAGGAGGACTGAGCTAGCTGTGTAAAACATCAATTAATATTTACCAGGCATCTACCATAGGGCTTGGCAATATGGAGAGAAAGCTTGACCTTGCTGGAGCAGTAGAGAAAAAGCCTCATTAGAGTGGATTTAAAAGAGAATGAGAAGTGATTAATGGTGGAGCTAGAAGAGTACTGGCTACTTTTGAAAGCAGTTTGGCTATAAAGGAGAGGAAACAAATAGCACTGTGACTGGGGAAGGAAGTGGATTGAGATATGTATTTTTTTTTTCAGATGGAAAAACAAAACAACTTACTGCTTCACTGACAAAATCCAGTAGAGAGGAAAATTTTGATGAAGCAGAAGAAAGAAGAAAAACTGTTGCAATAATGTTTTTGGAAAAGCATGAAACATGGAATATAGCACCTAAGCTAAGTTTAGCCTTAGCTGAAAATTCAGTTGAGTATTCCACAGTAACGGGGAAGACAGGCTAATTAACACAGATGCAGGTAAGTGAGTAATTGTGATGGTGAGAGCTTATGCAAGTTCTCTTTTGAATGCTTGAATGTTTTCATTGAAACGGAGTTATATCATCAGCTGAAAGCGAGGACAAGGAAAGATATAGCGGATGTTTAAGAAGAGAGGAGAAAGCGTGAAACAGTTGTCTAGAAGAGAAGGGGAATAAATTGACTAGACACGTAGGGTATTATTACCAGGCAATATTACAGGCCAGCTGTTCTCAGCTGAATGGGTACATAATATTAGTAGATTGTGAGGCAAATTTAATCAGGGCTGGAATTTTGCCAAAATAATAAGTCAAAGCAGAAGAGAAACAAGAGAGTTGAGAGAATAACCAAAGGAGCAGTTCTAATGGTTGACTCTACAGCTTAAAATAGGTACATTTAAATATGAGGACAAGAGGAGGTTTGTGACTGTGAAAAGGTGGTAAGAGTAAAGGTCCTGACCCAGGGGGTGGAGAATTGTTGGAGTAGAGGTACTAGAGAGAAGGCTCAGAGAAGGGAGGGAGATGCTTGAGATGAGATCATGAAGGATTTGTACTATTGGTGATGATAGTTGTGACCACAGGAGTAAGAGGGAGTGAAGGATACAAAGGAGGTCATGGGACTGGCAGGCAACCAAAGAATTTCTACAGCAGTGTCTTTCAAACAAGAGGGCTACACTTACCTGGGGTGAGGGTGGGAGAGGTTGAACATGTGTTGTTTTTTTTTAAATAAACTTAATTTTATAATAGTTTTAGATTTTCAGAAAAATTAAGATAGTGCATAGTTTCCATATATCTCATACTCAGTTTCCCTATTAATATTTTACATTTGTGTGGAATATTTGTTTAATGAACCAATATTGATAGAGTATTACTAACTAAAGTCTATATTAATATTTGGTTAATTTTGATCAGACGTCTCTCTTCTGCTCCAGGATACAATCAGAATTTCATATTAATTTAGTTGTCCTGTCTCTTAGGCTCCTCTTGACTGTGCTGGCTTTTCAGACTTGCCTGTTTTTTTGCTGACCTTGACAGTTTTGGGCACTACTCATCAGCTATTTTGTAGAACATCCCTCAGCTGAGATTTGTCTGATTTGCTTTTTTCTCAGGATTAGACTGTAGTTGTGGGTTTTGTAGAGAAACCCACTATACAGAGGCAAAATTTCATTCCTATCACATATCAAGGAAGCATGATACGAACAATGGCTTATCACTGTTGATGTTGACCTTGGTTACCTGACTATGGTAGTTTCTGTCAAGTTGCTCCACTGCAAATTTACTCTTTTATTTCCTTTCCATACTCTATTCTTTGGGATTAAGTCGGGATCTGCAGCCCACACCTAAGGAGTAGGGAGTTATGCTTGAGCGCAAAGTAGTTTCCTAAAGCATCAGGAATTCTTGTACATGGAAAGGTTGTCTATTTTTCTCTATTTATTTGTGTATTTATTCAATCGTGTTTATATCAGCATGGATATTTATTTTATACTTTGGGCTGTAATCTGTTACTATCTTACGTATTTTGTTACACAAACTGCTTCAGCCTTGGGAGCTCTCTCAGCTGGCGCCTGTGATCTTCTGACATACCGCCATTGTTGTGGGGCTTTTGTTTGCTTCTCATCATTTACCTTCTGGTACTAAAGTGTGCTCCAGAATCATCTTGTGTTTTTCCTCTGGCAGTCCTAGAATGAGCAATTTCACCAAAGAACCCTGGTTCCCTTTATTAGACAATGGAACTAGAAACAAAGATCTGGACTCTCAGTTTGCTTTCTGCTCCTGGTGTGCTGTTGCTTCTAGGCTCTCAGCTGAACATTTCTGTATGTCACCGCCTGTATCTATAACAAGCTAAACACAAATTCATGCTGATGTTACGTGGATCCTTCTAGCCCTCTCCATTTGCTTATTTGAAACCTCTGTCCCTGTTGGGGCATTTTCAAACTGGGAAGTGTTATTAGCATTTAGAGGGCAGGAGTCAGGGAAGTCAAATGCCTTGCCATTCAAGTAATAGTTTCACATAAATGAAGAATTTTCTCTCCTCAAATGACAATGGTACCCCCAACGGAAAACACTGATGTCTGTGGACATCAACAACCCCAAGAATTCCAACAGAAATAGCATTGTATAGAGTCACACTGAGTAGGAAAAAAAGCTTCAAGTTATGAGGTGAATAGCTACTAGCTGGGTGAATGCTTTGAGGGTACAAAGCAAGAGAAAGACTGCTGATATAACCAACTGGCTTGATTGTATTAGTGGCCTCAATTCTTCAGCACCCCCACCCTCTGTGTTCAGGTCTTTTTGAATGTGCCCCTGCAACTTTTCCTATCAAGGATAGAATCTATTTCCCCATCCCTTGAATCTGTGTTGGTTTCGGGAATTGCTTTGGCCAACAGAATGCAGAGAAAGTGATGTCATACTTGTTCTGAGCCTAATCTTCAAGCAGCTTTGGGTGTTTCTGCTTCTTTTCTCATGCCTCCATGAGAACAGCATGAAAACATGCCCCAGCTGTTTTGTAAGAGGACAAGAGAAACAAGGCTCAGAGCAAAATCACTATAGCCAAAGCCATCCTGAATCAGCCAACGGCCAGCTGACTCCCAGATATATGATGAGAATAATCTAACCTAGAGGAAACTAACCAGCTGAACCCAGCTGTGGTAGGCAGCAGCTTGCCTGGCTCCCAATGGTTCTGGTAAGCATGCACTTATGTAACCCTATTTATTTGGATGTGGGCTGGACCTAGGGACTTGTTTCTAAACGAATAGAACACAGAAAATGTGATGGAATGTCCAAGAAGTTATAAAAGACTGTGATTTCTATCTTGTTCACTCTTTTCTCTCTCTCCTGTGATCCTTGTTCTGGGGAAAGCAAACTGCTGTGCTGTGAGTAGTCCTGTGTAGAAACCCACATAGTAAGGAACAGATGTTTCCAGCAAACTGCCAGCAAGAACCTGAAGCCAGCCACACCTATAAGAGTGAGCTTGAATGTGGGTCAACCTCCATCCAAGCCTTGAGATGACCATGGTCTCAGCTAACACCTTAATTATATCCCATGAGACACCCAGAGCCAGAGGACCCACCTAAGCTGCACCTGATTCCTAACTCATGCAAACTGAGATGATAAATGTGTATTGTGTTAAGCTGCTGAGTTTTAGGATAATTCAATAGGCAGCAATATATAATGAATACATCAGCTTAAATTGCTAACCTGCTGGCCTAAGAACTAAATAAGTGCTCACTGCGTTAAGCCTCTGGCCTTGAGGATGGCTTGATATGCAGCATTACTTTGGCAATAGAGGGCCTGGCGTGGTGGCTTACGCCTGTAATCCACTTTGAGAGGCCAAGGTAGGCAGATCACAAGATCAGGAGTTCAAGACCAGCCTAACCAATATGGTGAAACCCTGTCTCTGCTAAAAATACAAAAATTAGCCAGGAGTGGTGGGGTGGGCCTGTAATCGCAGCTACTCAGGAGGCTGAGGCAGGAGAATCACCTGGACCAGGGAGGTGGAGGTTGCAGTGAGTAGAGATCACGCCACTGCACTCCAGCCTGGGTGACAGAATGAGACTTTGTCTTAAAAAAAAAAAAAACAAAAAAAAGACAAGTTTAAAAAAAAAAAAAAAAAAAAAAGACTACTGATACCACCTGAAATTAACGCCTAGCTCTTTTAGAAAGCCAAGAGAAGGGTGACTTGAAAAGAGCAACGAAGAGAATAACAGATGCCTTCCTTACTTCCAAGCCCAGGGATATGTGGAGAATATTAAAGTTTTAAAGCTGATTTTTTACACAGTTTTTGAAAATAAATTTCAATGTTTAATAGCTTCATTTTGCATGTAGAAACCATCTTTTGTAGCTTATAAAACCTCACAAATCAAACACTGAGGCTATTAATTATGACAGCAGAAAACGACAAAATGTTCTTCTCACAGCTGAGACGCAATTCTGTTCTTTCAGCTGACATGCAATATTCATTCTTTTTTTTAAAAAAGTTTTTGGTCTAGCATAACAGAGGACCAAAAACATTGTAAAATCCTGTCATATGACTATGATCCATTTTAAGCAATCTGCTTTTTAAAATGTAATTTAGAAAGATAGCTTTGTGTGGAAAGAAACAAATGGAACTAATCTACGAGTATACCAACACGGCAACATTTAAGGAAAGCCTGAAATAATAGATCATAGGTAGACAGACTAATATAAATTACAAACTGATAGAGTAGAGAAAGAGAGAGGGAGAGAGAGATATCCTCTCGATCCACAGGTACACATATATGAAAGAATAAAGTTATTCCAAGTGTAGTAGATGCTCTTTGCTCTCTGACCAGATTCCCTTAATCCAGCAAGTGTAGCCATTCCCCAGTTTCCATGAGTGTTGGCTATTAGATGGCTCCAGGCTGCTTACTTCTTTGGAGACTGCTCTCTTCTGTAAGGGAGCTGTCTTACTAGGAGGCTCTACATTACCACCTTTGGAGTGGCCTGCCAGGTTACGCAATGTCTTGGCCCTTGCCTCAAGGTGGGATGAACTCTGTGGTTTGATTCATGCTCAGATCTCTGTGTGTGATCAGGCTGAGGTTAATCTCCAGCAGAGATAACATCCTTGCTCTGCTCCTCTCCCTGCGGTTCTGCTTCCTGCTTCTACTGAGAGCCTTCCCTTAATATCACATGCATTGGAATCCTCTTCTCAGCCACAGAATGAATCCACTAGTCTGCTTCCAGGGACGCTAACCTATATCCCCAAACAATATTCTTATCTTCTCACAAACTTAACTTTTAATTCTACTTTCTAGATGTTGGAGTCCTCACATGGGTGTGTTTATAGGTACGTTTGTTTCTCCTGGACAGTTGTGCCTAGGACAAAAATACCTGACATTGTGTTCCTGAGTCATGTTGGCTGGTTATATCTTTATTCTGCGCCAACCCTCAGTCCCACAAGGCATTTTCTGCTTGGTCTTGTCACGGACTGAAAGAGCTCAGTCAGCAGGAAAAGAAAGATTCCCCAATTCATCTTGCAATATGCCTTTGTTAGACTGAAAAGTTCCTCTGGAGTATCGTGAAAGACAAATGCCTGGGGTCTGAGCTTGGTGCCTGCAGTACCCAGGGACTATTCACATATTATTTACTGTGACATTTGCCTCTGCATGCTGCCTCTTTCTAAGACAGTGCATTCTTAAGATCAAAATTATCAACCTGAAAGGCAACGGCAGGGAGAAGTTTCTTAAAGGAACAATGTTCCCTTTATGTTCATTTCATCTCTTTACTAGACCTTTGATAATTAACTGAGTGAAAGGAGGAGATAATGGGAACTAATGGCTGATTGGAACCTCTGGTGGAATTGGAGCCACCTCCTGTATCATGAATTCTAAGCAATGTCACATAGAAGTTCTTTCTAGAGGGTTTAAATCTTTTGATTGCTTCTACCATGGAGTCTTAAAAGTATAAAGAAGTTGATTCTCATTTAGAAAGTGAGGAGAAGAAAATCACTGTTTTAAAAATGATGTGTAGTCAAATATATATAATATGCAGGGCAATAGTGTATTGGCATTTTGTTAACTTAGGAATTCAGATCCGTCTCAGATACTCTGCATGTGATAATGGGGGCAAAGTTCTTATAAAAGAAGATGAAAGAAGACTGAGTTTGAGAAAGTTCCCATTAAAGATGAAGGGAATTTAACATTCATTGCTGGATGTCAGCCTTATGTCAATCATTATGCCTATATTTTCCTAAGTAATATCGTATCATTCTAATTGCAGCCTCATTAAGTAGGTGCCAATGTAATTCTTATTTTATACATGAAGTATGGAATGTTAGAAAGATTAAAGTAATATTTCCAAGGAGTGGCAAAGACTTCCTAAATCCTAAGATATCTGTACCCTTACTAAGTAATGTTAGGAATTAAAACACAAGTAAAGTATAAATACACAAAAAACTGGGTGTGTGTGAGAAAGACTTGCTATGTGGGGTGTGGGAAAGGGGACATGCATTTTTACTGAATCTCATGGCTAAATGGAGATTTAAAATTTTTATAGCAGTTAAAAGCAGTCTAGCATAGTGGGAGAAAAAACATAAATCTTGTGTCCCCACTTTGATGTGAAAATTAACAGACTCTCTTATCTTTGAGTTATTCATTCCTTAAGTAGGACAAATAATACCTTGATTTTTAGGGTTATAGTAAGAATTGAAGATGATATGTGCATAAGGTCTGATATAGAGGAAACATCTAATCAACTAATTAATGTGTTTGATTATTTGCTGAACCTACTCCATGTACAATCTACTCTGAGGCCCAATAGAAAAAAGTTGGCTGGAGTGGAAGACTAATTACTAAAGCCAGTTAAACTGCAGCCTCACTGAAGAGGTGCATCTTACACAGATGAAAAGAGAACTTTTTACTGGAAACCCCAGGTTACATGCCAGATCTCTCCAAAATATTATATTAAGAAAATGCCATTTCCACTGTTAGTTTACCCTTTGTTCCGCAACACACACTCTATTTCAGCCATTATGAATAATACTTAGTTTCTTGTAATGATACTGCCCCCTCTGACTCTGTTTACTAATCCCCAACTATGTCCAGCTTTGCCTGAATATTTCATGATCGTACTTCATATCTTAGCTTAGACATTTTTCCCCTAAGACTCATCCTCCCTTGATCCACCAGTTGCTTTCCCTGTCTTATGCTCCAGCAGCTTTTCCCTCCCTTATCAGAACACTTAACATTCTAGATTAGAATTGCTCATTTGACCCATGTAACTGCAGTATAACTAAAGATCCATGTGTTCCAGTCTCTGGACAGTATTACATTGTATATAATACTTGTTTGGAGCAATTCAATTTTACAAGTTTGTAAAAATACCAGAGTACTCTTGTAAAGTGGGTGCATTCTTAGAGAAATTTTTAAAAATCTTTATAATTATTAATATTAAATATTTAAATGTTAAATTTAACATATCTAAATGTTTAAAATATTTCTTTTATATTCAATATCTTTCTTATGCCTGAAAGATGCTTAAAACAACAGGAACAACAAAAATAAAATCAAGTTAGTCTACTTGCTGCTTTTTGTTTCCCAAAACTCTGTCCCACACCTAGTGTACATGGCTTTCCTTTTTTCTTTCCTCATCTATAACATAGATCTTATTATGATGATCAACTTAGCTTCTGCACATTCTTTGAACACTTTTCACTTTTTGCTATACTAGTGGATGTGGAGATGACAAGCAAGTGAGAATCTCCCTTTAGTTGGGAAGTAGAGATGGTGGGAAGGGGAAGAAAGGCCGCAAATGTTCACACATTTATTTTTTTTGTTGTTTCCTCATCTTTCTGTGCCCTACGCACATTGAAAACAAAGATAAGGTCTTGGTAAATACTATATTCTCAGCATTTAATAAGATACCTAGCAGAGAATGGACAGCTAAATATATGCATAAATAAACGTACATAATGAGGAAAATAGACTGATGTAAATGTCACCATAAGTCTGATTTTAAAGCCTGTGAATAGTGGCCTCTCTTTTCCTCTGAGCTGAGAGTACTCCTGATGTGAGCCTCTTCTCACATTTTACAAAGAGTTAAATCATATTATGTAATGAGGGTTGATGTAGAGTAGTTCAAGAACAGTAATCATGCTTAAGTGATTTATCACATTTTAGGCCAATCACCCTCAACTTCTCTTGGTTCTATTTTACTGGGAAATTGGGTACATAAAGTAAAGAGAAAGAAATGGCTTAAGAACTAAGATTTTAAAGTTTTTTGTTAAAAAGTTTATTTATAATCATAATGTTTCCATCTGTTGTAAGTACTCTGGGATCTTCCTTACACTTACTTGAATTCAGGGCCCAGTCAATATATTCATGCTTACTTGTTGCTTAGCTTTCAGTTTTATTAGGCCTAGATTGGTAGGGAAATAGATTATTTGCAAGGCTGAGCAGAACTGTGGAAACATATAAATAAAATATTGCCCTCCCGATAAAGGCAAAACAATCCCAGCATCAGAATTAAAATTGATTTTTTGTAACTACAATTATTTTACACATGCCAGATTTAATAAAAATGATGACCACAATGAGGATAATAATAATACCTCTTTCTGTGTGATTAGGGAATATACACAGTGCTTTATGAGTATACATGGGTTCTACACAGTGCTGGGTTCTACCCAGTAACGACGTGAAAAGAAGATGGACATGTCTTCTATTCTTGGGAGCTGCTACCAACAACAGCTGCTACATGGTTGATATAGACGGGAATGATGAGAATGACCCTAGAGGGCAGCCGATGGAGAGTCAAGTCAGTGAAAGGCCTGGATCACTTGTGTATTGGCAGTGGAAATGGCTGGTTTTTCATTATTCTCTTAATTGATGTGAAAAATAATTTTTTTCCCATCAGGAGTTTAGAAACCAGAGACTTGATGGTGGTGAAGGAGTAGGGAGTGTGGAGACAAAAAGATTATCCAAAAGAAAGAAAAAAAACGGCTGAGGTTGCTATAGCAAGTGGGTCAGTGCCATGTGGGCTAGATGTGGCAAAATGTTTTGGGAAACAAAGCAGCAAGAAGACTAACTTGATTTTACTTTTGCTGTTCCTGTTGTTTTAAGCATCTTCCAGGCATAAGGAAGATATTGAATGTGAGAGAAATATTTTAAATATGTAGATATGTTAAATCTAACATTTAAATATATAATATTAATAAATTTTTAAGTTGTTTTTTCTTTCTTTAAGATGTACCCACTTTACAAGAATATTATGGAGTTTTTACAAATGAGGATAATTGAATTGCTCCTAACAATTATATTTTACAAAGTAATACTGTCCAGAGACTGGGCCACATGGATCTGTAGTTCTATTGCAATTACATAGGCAAATGAGCAATTCGAATCCTGAATTCTAAGTGTTCTAATAAGGGAGCTAAAAGCTGCTGTAGCATAAGACAGGGGAAGCAACTAGTGAATCAAGGAACGATGATTCCTAGGGTAAAAATATCTAAGCTGAAATCTGAAGTATGATTATAAAATATTCAGACAAGCCGGGCACAGTGGCTGAAGCCTGTCATCCCAGCACTTTGGGAGGCCGAGGCGGGTGGATCACGAGGTCAAGAGATCGAGACCATCCTGGTCAACATGGTGAAACCCCGTCTCTA
>NW_016107346.1:512711-515874 GCF_001604975.1 Cebus imitator
TTTTTTTTGAGACAGAGTCTCGCTCTGTCACCAGGCACCAGGCTGGAGTGCAGTGATGCAATCTTGACTCACTGCAACCTCCACCTCCCCGGTTCAAGCAATTCTCTTGCCTCAGCCTCCTGAGTAGCTGGGCTACAGGCACGTGCCACCATGCCCAGCTAATTTTTGTATTTTAGTAGAGACAGGGTTTTACAATGTTGGCCAGGATGTTCTCAATCTCTTGACCTCGTGATCCACTCACCTCGGCCTCCCAAAGTGCTGGGATTACAGGTGTGAGCCACCACACCTGGCCTAACATATACTTTTTTAAGTAATCAAAATTCAAATGATCTACTACTGGTAGGCAAGTCCTACCATAATTTCTTATGTTTTCTATACCATTATATGGTATCTCCTTAAGCAAGAGGAAGCACTTCAGCCATTATAATTAGATGTGTGTTTTTACTTCTTGGTATTTAATAATAGATGGTAATAAACAGATAAGTGGTATCTTCTTAGCTTAATGACAAGTAAACCACCATTTCTGATGTGAAAACACCAGAGAAGTCAGATCTGAGATTAGTACTCTATAATGCATGGGAATAGGAAGGGGAATTACAGAAGGAATCAAGTAAGTCTTCTGTGATTGATATAACTTTGAAGATGACGTGAGATTGAAGCCTGCACTTCCAACATCCCCCTAACAGGAAGCTTGTTGGAAATCCCTGAAGACTCAGATAGTCATCCAATAGGCATTGTTACTGTCACCTCAAACCCAGGTCCTACCTACACCAAAGAGAAACATGTCCAGACCATTAAAACGTCCTGCCTTGGAGCCATGGGGGAGATCAGAGATACATTCGGGTAAAATCACACAGGTTTATCCTTGCTGTTCTGCTTTGTCCACTGGACTCAATAAAGAGTCCCTTTTTCTTCACTAAGAGCTTGTTAAACAGAGATGTCAAAAAATGCCCAGTTAGATTTAGTCTCAGGGTGACTTGAGAAGAATTACAATTAACTCTATAAGCTGTTTTCCCTGTTATCAAATTATCTAGCCCATCTACTTTCCAAACTTAAAGCTAGGCAATCACCTGGGGATATTATGGAAATATAGGTTGTGATTCAATAGGTCTGTGGTTTGATAGGTCTGGTCCAAGACATTGTATTTCTAACAAGACCACAGAGGATGATGATGCTGCTACTCCAGGATTCACCCCTTGACTAACAAGGCTATAGTCACCAGAACGGCCCTCAGACCCATCAAGGCCTATGTGGCTGGGACTTTGATGGAGCTTAAATTCACTTGCAATTTATAGCGTGCTGTGTGGTTCAACTCAGAACAGGATTCTAAAACAAGCAAACCTGAGATTATCTCATCTGTAACCTGCCTTTCAGTCCACCTTGGGGGCTCTGCCAGTGTCTCAGAGCTTTCACATTCTCCAGCTACTCAATGCCCCCTCTCCAGTGTCCACATTGGATGGCAGTTCAGTGGTAAATATTATCTTTTACTCATCTCCCTTCCTTTACCCCAGTGGAGAAAGGAAAGGCAAGACTATGGCCATATCAGACAGAGCAATCTTTGTGACCCAAATGACATATCAACAGGGTCTAATACCCCAAGCATTAAAATATAAATGTGTCCTCAGGAGAAAACTGTATCTTTTAGGAGAAAAATCCTATAAAGGAACAATTATATCTCTTTATACTTAGCATTAGTACTCTATCTGACACAAAGGTTTCACTTAGAAACATTTTTCTCAGTGAACCCATGCGGATTTTAGGCATTAGGGAAAAAATGACAACGGTAAAATATTTACTTAATATAAGGAAATTGGCCACATTGGATTTGTGGTTGTCTCTTAAGTCCCAACTGGCAGAGAAATATTGACCCAGCAGTTTGAACAACTATCTCTGATTTGTGGCCCTGCTTCTTTAACAATGAGGAGAGAATCTTCCATTGGGGTTTCCATCAGGAGGATCTTTCCCTTGATGGGAGCCCTCAGAAGTATTCCAATGGCTTAAAAATACACCAGTACTCCCCTAGAGGCCAGACACAGCAGCCATGTCGGAGCCCACCTGAGTGGATGCCTATAGGTGACAGTCCCAGTAACAGTATCTTATTCTTTATGTCCCACTTCAGTATTTGCAAATGAAACCAAGCAAGAGCAATAGACAATCTATTAAGTGAAAAAACACAGAGCTTTCCCTGGTCTTCCAGCCCCATGGGAAAGAGCTACATGTTCAAAAGGCTAGAGCCTTTCTCTAAACCAGTGAAGTCTCTGAAACCAACTTCCAGTTTGAAGTTATTCCTCTGTGACCCCAGTAGCTGTCACTCCCCCTTCTTTATGCTCATTGATTTTTTTTCTCATAATGTAAAATAAATTATCATTTTGCAGCAGAGAAACAATTTCTTTCTCTTCTCTATAGTAAATAAGGCTGCTGTTTATTATGCAATTTGTCCTCACCATCTATGTTTCAGGATGGCACAGCATAGAGTATTATTAAGAAAAAAATCGAACCAGAATCTGAATTGTTTTATTTTTCTTTAAATAACTCTTATTGAGGACATGGAGAGTTAGATATTGACTGGAAAATGTTAGTATGTCTTGCGTAAACAAGTTGGAAAGTTTTAAAAATTCATGTACAAAGTGGGTATGTGGTCCCAACGTGTGTAACACTTTAAAATATATAAGGAATTTTCATGCACAATTCTTAACACTCATTTTCTCATTACAATAATCTGGTGATGAGTATATATATTTTTTCTCTCCAATTTTGTACATAAGCAAACAAGGACTCAGATTTAGAAATCCAAAGTTATTATACATCTAGAAAGGAGTAACCTTAGACTACAAATGCCATGCTCTTTTCTGATTCACTTTATTTGTATCATGTGCAGTGGTTTGGTCTCCTGAGCTATAAAAGAAGCCCATATAAATGTGGCTAAATAAAAAAGGATAAAAATTTCCTGAGCGATGCGGTTTAAGCCATCTGAAGATGCTGTGCTCCAATCACTGTCTTTCATGTTTTGCTTGAACCCTGCCTGCCACCTGAATAAAAAATGATTACAGCAGATTGCCACGAAGGAGAATGCTGCTTTCCATCCAGGCAGCAGGGCATGATAAAAGACATCTTAAGAATTCTGGCAAATTAAAGCTGCAAGTGTGTGCGTGTGTGTGTGTGT